>NW_014575367.1:0-315534 GCF_000527765.1 Bipolaris victoriae FI3 | reverse complement strand
CGAGATGGCCATCTCTCTCACGCGTCCAGATCGCAAACTCATCCACACAACAGTATTTTCGGTCCGTTGCGATATACAGTCAGTCGCTAGCGATTCGCTACTGCATACAGTTGGTCTGGTGCTATACAGTTGCTAGCGATTGTGTTCTTGTTACACTTGCACTCTTTTGATGTTGTCGGCGTTTGTTCTCGGTCGATCGCTCTTCTCCCCCTGTCATGCACCCAACCAACCTTCTCTCTCTGCACGCCACACTCGGGGCAAAGATCGGTCCGATCGCCAAGGGCCGAGATAATTCTCCGAGCTGGTTACCATTCTTCCCTAGCGTCGCTTGTGTTTACTAGACTTACACAGGCCGCGAGGGCGTGTCTAATTGTAAACTTCTGATTGGCTTGATGTGTACCGCAATACTCAGATTTATTGATTATTGCATGCAAAAACTGAAAACCACAAGGAGAATGGATTCCGCGTTCCTAGACTCGTTCCAACTGTGCCCGCCGTATGCTGTTCAATTGCTGCCGTGCATTTTCTTTCAACTGCTGAGCTGGAAGCATTCCAAACTTCCAGTCAATTGGATATTTCTTGTTCGAGAACAAAATGACGAGCGCATCGGTGCTGGACAGTGCTGGATACCAATTCACCCAAGCACCACTATTTACATTTTGTAATATCATCACTGGCATTTTCGTTTTTGTAAGTCTCAATTTTAGCGACATTCTCCACTCCACCTCATAATGCTCTACAGATTCTACTCCATATTACGGGGAAGGTAGTGTACAATCTCTATCTGAGTCCTCTTGCTGGCTATCCTGGGCCAAAACTATGGGCTATCTCTCGCCTGCCATGGAACTACACCAATATGAAAGGTCGAATCAGCTGGAAAATACGTGAACTTCATGATCAGTACGGCCCAGTTGTGCGCATTGCTCCTGATGAACTCTCATATACCACATCGGGAGCGTGGAAAAAGATATACGGACAACGAAACCCAGAGTTTGTCAAAGCTCTAGATGGCAGAGGCATCGCTCCAGCAAGCATTGGTGGTCAGCGTAGCTTGATGACTGAGCACCAGGATAGACACTTGAGGCTTAGAAGAGCTATAGACCCTGCTTTTAGCCAAAGGGCATTGTAAGTTGAAATCTTTTCTCTCATGCGACTTGGTGTAGCAAGTTCATACTGACGTTTCTTTTCAAAAACTAGACGCGAACAGGAACAGTATTTCCAAGATCACTCAGATAATCTTGTCCAAAAGTTACATCAGCGATGTAAAACAGAACCACTCGATATGACAACATGGTACAATCTTGTCGCATTCGATATTGTATCCGATCTGGCATTTGGCGAGCCGTCAGGTTGTGTCAACAACCCCGACCAACCATGGATACAAGCTATTCTGGCTCGTGCCAAAGCTATCGTGTGGTTTCAGCTTGCTGTGCAGTATGGTTTCATGGGTCTTCTCAACTGGATGACTCCAAAATACGTTGTCGAATCGAGAAAGAAGCACATTGCCATGACTGAGGCGAAATTAAAAGCACGGGTTGAAGCCAAGAATGCTGGCAAGGATTTCATGTAACTCTACCCAATCATACCCGATTTGTATCGGATCATCGATAGAGTGCTGACAACTACACACAACAGGTCTTATATCCTCGAGAATGATGAGAAGCTCAATCATCTCGAATTGGTCATGCTTTCATCCAACTTCATCGTGGCTGGCAGTGGCACATCTGCAGGCGGTATGTCTGGCTTGACATACTTGCTCCTGCGCAACCCAGATAAACTTGAGAAACTCAAACAAGAGATCCGTAGTCAGTTCAAACGGCGCAGTGATATGACAATGCAGGCTGTCACTAGCTGCAAATATCTGCGCGCTTGCCTTAACGAGGGAATGCGCCTCTATCCGCCTACTCCAGGATCGCTGCCGCGATTTGTTCCTGGAAAGGGTGAGATGATAGAGGGCAAATGGGTTCCAGGTGGCTATGCTGTAGGTGTCAACCAATTGGCGGCTGGGCACTCAGAGCACAACTTCAAATGCGCACGCGAATTTCACCCAGAGCGATGGCTTGATGAGCCAGACTCAGAGTTTCAGAATGACGACCGTTCTGCTGTTCAACCATTCTCTTATGGGCAAAGGGCCTGCATTGGACGATCGTAAGTATAACCAGAACAGAAGGTGAACCGGAAACATGTGCTGACTACTATGGCTACTGCAGTATGGCTTATGCTGAGATGTCACTCACTATGGCGGTATGTTCACTATGTTCCAAATACTTGTGTGAAGCAAGACTACTAATGACCACCTACAGAAGCTTGTTCGGTATTTTGACTGGGAGCTGCACGATCCCGAGAACGACTGGTGGAACAGTCAAGGAACTTATCTGGTGTGGGAAAAGTTACCTCTGCGTGTTAACCTGACACCTGTATCTGATTTTGATCAATAAAGGCGGCAAGAAGAAATTTGGAAGTAGTTTCTATCAAGAAAGGGTTGAGAGTTTATCAGTGTGAGAGAAAATCGGAGTAGATATCATCGTATTGTAATCAAAATGACTATAGTATCTTCCTCGGTGAGCAGAGTAACTACTACTAAATCCCCCACCTTTTCGCCTGTAAAGGCCTAGCGACCCAGATTTAACACGGGATCAAATACCTTTAGTGGTCACCAACCCCTTGTTTAGTGTTGCGCACGTGGACAAGACTTGTTCTCGAAACAGGCGTGGCCGATGGCCATATTTAAGCCCTTAAATTGCTCAACTGTTGGAAACCACCACTTACTCATAAAACACCACAACTAACGCATCTGAGATGCTGCAAAACTATCTGCTCCCAGGGATATGTATTTCTCTGCTACTATGCATCGTCAATGTCACTCTCATCAAGCCACTACGATATTCTATCAAAGCCCGTCGACTCGGTTGTGGTCCGGTCCCTTTCGAGCCGACACGATGGCCTCTCGGTATTGACTTGGTACGCCGCAGTTTGAGAGCTGACAAAGAGCAAAGGACACCTGACTTTGTGGCTGCGCGCTTTGAAAAAATGGGCCGTTATACTTGGGGACTATCTGTGCTCGGTACATCGAATTTCATTACTGCTGAGCCGCAGAATATGCAGGCAATGCTTGCAACACAGTTTGGAGATTTCATCATGGGCACGGCCAGGAGGACAAACCTAAAGACAGCACTTGGACGAAGCATCTTCGCCGTAGATGGTAAGGTTTGGCATCGGTCCCGCGAGGCTATGCGACCTATCTTCTCCAGAGAAAGTATTTCCAAGCTTGATCTACTCGAGGAACACGTCCAAACGATGTTTCGGATCATTGAGTCAATGGAACAGGAATCTAGGATTGACGACGATGGCCGAGCATGGTCGGCACCTGTGAGTCTGGCTGCCCTGTTACCGCGTCTCACCATGGACTCAGCAACCGAGCTGTTCCTTGGCCATAGTACACACTCTCTGAGATCGCTTCTCTCCATCCAACGCAAAGGACGCGAACAGATTCAGCACGAACAAGACGACTTTGGTCATGCCTTTGAGCGCATGCTGAGCATCTTGGGAACAAGAATGCGACTGCGAAGCCTCTATTGGTTATATGGAAACAAAGAATTGAAACAATGTATTCAGACACTCCACAAATTTGTCGACGACGCCATCGATACAGCTGATCAGTCCCGAGAGCAAGGATCTTCCAAGCTTCGCTACGACTTCTTAGAGTCACTGCGTGCCCGCTACTCTGACCGCGCCGAAGTACGTGAGCAAGTCCTGGGGCTCTTAGCCGCTGGCAGGGATACAACGGCATCCCTTACAGCTTGGGTCTTCTATTGTATCGTGCGAAATCCACGGATATACACCAAGCTACGCGAAACCATTCTCGAAACTTTTGGTCCTTACTCAAGTACAGTAGGGCAGAGTATCACATTTGAGAAACTCAAGGGATGCTCCTATCTTCAACACGTCTTGAACGAGGCGTTGCGCTTACATTCGGTTGTACCTTTCAACTCGCGTTGCGCCGTACGAGATACGACGCTTCCCACAGGCGGGGGTCCGGATGGAAATATGCCCATCTTCGTACCTAAGGGGACAGAAGTCAACTTCAGCACGCATGTACTTCATCGACGGAAAGATCTATGGGGTGTCGATGCAGACGAGTTTGTGCCTGAGCGGTGGGAAAAGAAGAGACCTGGAATGACTTGGCAGTACGTCCCTTTCAATGGCGGACCACGTATATGCATTGGGCAGCAGTTTGCACTTACAGAGGCTGGATATGTGATAGTACGAATGGTACAGAGATACGATGCCATCGAGGGATTGGACATTGATTTGGAAAGAGACTGGCACAACTTCACCATTGTGTGCAGTCCTGGAAGTCCAGTAGCTAGAGATGCAGCGGTCAGGTGCAGATTGAGAGTTGCTATAGATTAGTGGAAATTTTGAGTTTCTGGACAGAAATCATGAGTTGGCTACGTCAGATACTTCTTAATCTTAAGATCACTCGGCTACACTTTAATTCACCTTCTGCCCCTGTTTCCAAGAACAGTGAATCAACATCACCACGCAGCCTTTCCGAATGTACGAAAAAGAATTCTAATTAACAATTCTATCATCAAAATTTAAATGGCAACGTAGAGTATGGCAAAATCTACAAATGTGTGAAAATCAACATCAGTACACTTTACTGATAGCTTCACCAGCAGATGGAGTTCAATCTTTCAACTCGCTCACAATCCTGCTTGCACTGCAGTTTCGGCGAAGAACACAGCCTCATACCACTTTTGTAGATTTTCCTCTCCATTTGCCTATGATCGATACAAACGCCAAACCTCGAGTCATGGCCATGTCTAGAGACGACCGAGCCGAACGACCAAAGTCGGACCGAATGCGATTAGCGTGCTCATATGGAGAGTCGAAGCTCCGCAGTCCGGGCCCCTGGAAAGAATTTGCTTAATCTTCCATACAAGCACTCTCGCTTCAGCGAAGATCGTCACTGGGAATGCTTGTCTTGAATATGCACGCAAAGTAAAGTGCTAGGTTAGTTCCCCACGTGCTGCTCAACTTGCCTCCATTGGTTCGCAATACATGCGCAAATAAGCGTCTTTTTTGCACCTTTGTTGTCAGTATATGACCCTGAGTTTTGTGACGCGCGTGTTATACAACTAGATCAAGTGGATCAAACCTGACGTGCAGCATGCTGCATGTCGTACGATATCCTCTTCCTTAGTCAGTGTATAACGATAAATCGGTTGTTTTACTATCACGATTTGCGTTATGAAGCAGTGTGGTTGCGTAAAAGATCGGTGTGATAACCGATGGCTTTTTTCAATCTCGAGATCCCAATGCAAAAGTCAGTCGCTGACTACAAGTCAAGTTGATAAGAGAAGATGCTGATCTGTTTGCTTACCTAATACTTCTTATTGTAGCGGGACATGGCTGAATTATATGGGTTAGTGGTGGAACGGAGATGCTTTTCCGTTCTTACTGCAGATGTTCAGCAATATCCACTTGGTTGTAGCAAGAAGGTGTTAGGTATGTGACACCTTACACTTTATCACAACATGGCAAGCTGACATTGAATGCTTAACTTGATTCCCAGCATAACAACTTGAATGCAACAGGCAAGGATGATTTGTGGTGATTCTGACTCATCATACTCTTTCGATGGTTACTGACAAGTCGTATCGATAAATCGGATGTTTCCGTTATTGTCCGTTCTCTGGTGGTAGAAGCGGCGACACCCGGTCCTGCCAAGACCTTTTAGCGTCTAATACATGGATCAATTGCAGGTATCAAACGCAGCTAACAAGGTAAAAAGGGGACTTCGATCCGCGGAGAAGCATTGCCAAGGGGTTAGAGTATATCTGCAGGGCGTCTTCCCAAAATCCACTCGATTCATGTCCCCACACCCCGGAGCGGAGCTCTATTCCTTTTTTCTTTTAGTTAAGTATTGTCGTAATAGTTTCCTACCCGTTGAGGTATACGTAAAACTGTGACACGAGCATCGTCTCCACGGCTGGATCACCGTGCAACACGGAGCATGTTCGAATTAGTTGCTCGATCAAGTAAATAGCGATTTACGAGTCATCTGTCGCATGTTCGAAGTCACGGCCGAGTTTCCCGATAGATTGGCAGTGCCCTCACAACCCAACCCGAAGGGTAGTTGGCTGAGCACGATCAAGCCAAGATCCAGTTAGTGATGGCTCAGATGAACGGACGTGGCTATTCTTCGGCAAAATGAATTGACGAAGACTCGCTGCCAATCTTGCAAGCACGTGGTTTATGTTCTAGTAGATGGAATGTTCAGGGAGGACTACTCACAGGTTGCAGTGATAAGAGAATGAAACAAAAACGATTTGTCATCGTTATTAAGGTTGTTGAAAATGGCTTCCAGTCTTGCCTTGATTTCATTCAAGCCCTTTTGTCGAGATTTATTGCATGAACAAGATAATTAGTCCCTTAGCAATGTCGACACCAGTTTCCGATATCAATCGCCCTAAGCGAGAGTTGAAGGTGCTGTCATTGGGCATGACACGTACTGGTGAGTGCACTCAACTTTTGACTTCGAATACCATACTGCATAGGAAATACGTTGAACTGACCGATTTGGACTTGTAAAAACAGGTTCAGCCTCGATTACTCAAGCCCTTGAAATGCTAGGATACCAAGGCGTACACCATGGAATTCAGGCTCTCAGCTCGCCTCTCGAGTGGCAGCTTTTCAACAAGGCCTGCGACTCTTACTTTCCTACTCTCCCAACATACACAGGAGCGCCCTTTACACGCGCCGACTGGGACATTCTATTTGGACCCTACGAAGCAGTCACTGATATGGGCTCCTTCTTTGCTATGCAACTCATCGAGGCATACCCAGAAGCCAAGGTCATCCTGGTAGAGCGCGATATTGATTCATGGTATGACAGTATGGAAGAGGCTATCTTCAGCACCACATGGGGAATGCGTGCGGACCTTATCGTCAATATGCTGGGACCGCTGTATGGGCTGAATGGCGGCAAGACGATTCGCAAAATCATGTTGGGATTTTACGGCGTACGAAACGTTCATGAGATGCGCCGAGTAGCCAAGGACCGGTACAAGCAACACTATGCCGAGATTCGGGCTGCAGTGCCGAAAGAGCGATTGCTTGAGTTCCACTTGGAGGATGGCTGGGAGCCACTATGCGAGTTTCTGGACAAAGAGGTACCTAAGGTTCCATTTCCTACGAAGAACAAGAGAGCGGAGCATGTGGAGCGGGTGAGGCAAAAGCAGAATATGTTTTTCAAGCACGTTGCGATAAGGTTTGCCAAGAAAGTGGTACCTCGTAGTGTGGTTGTTGGGGTCATGGGTCTGCTAGTCTGGAAAAGCAGACCGCGTGCCCAATGGGTGGCAACATTGGAACTGTTCATAGAGACACTATCAAAACGATGGTGATTAATCTCGTTAGAAAAATCTGGATGGGGGAAAGATGTGTTTCGCAGGTGCAGATGTATCAATTGGCTGGTATCATCGGTTGCTGTACGGAAGAGTTGTAGGATGACTCTTTGGTGACTATCTCTCGAAAGTGGCTATTAAGACAATATTGGGTCGTGGATTTGTATTTTATGATTGTATTATATCTTAAAGTTTGTTCGTACAAATGGAAAATCGCTCTATTAACTTATCTCATACCTTTGTCTAAAGAGTGCAAGCTAGCGCTACCTGACGGTACCTTTTCAATTACATATCGGCTATTTTCTTCGATACTGAATATCATGAGAAATCAATTTTGTGACTCTGAATGGTAGTATTCGCTTTGGTAACTTTGACAAAGTAACATGAGATCAAGTCTGAAGAATACTTAATCGAGAGACTCCGAATCTCTTTTCTTCGAAAACTAAAAATAACCCCTAGATCTAGAAAACCATTTCACTGTTAAACCCAACTTTCCCTTAATTTTTCGCCTCCACAGAAAGTTTTCCTTCATATCCTGGTGCTCAGGAAGCTCTCCTGGGAATTAATTCGTTGCCAACTACTACAGAACTAGATTCGGAGCTAGCTATCCAGCTATTTACGTTAGGTAGCTTATCTAGGTTGATACATACAATTCTCATGGATATATGGAATATATGATAGTATTGGCCTTAATGAGGAACACTTCAACAACTACGTTAGATGATCGTTTGTAAATAAATAACCTTGCAATAATCTGATCAAAGAATCTTAATCCAATGTATACGCGGCATCTATCCAGCATCCGACCCCCTTCTCTGATTGTCATCAACACCCACTCATTCGAGGCTATACAAGACTCGCACTTGACACAATTCTAGCAATGAACGTAATTCTACCAGATGAAAGTATCTTATGCCCCTACATCCAGCCATCCAACCTATACCATGTCCTCCGAGACACCGTAACCAGCTTCGACGCTATCACACCATCCTACATCAAAACCCCGTCCATTAAACACAAGGTTACCACAACGCTGCTGTAGATTCTCATAACGCGCCCAGCACCCAACATCTATGCCTATAAAGCCATCGTTAGCATCGATGCTGAACTTACAAAGCGCAGTATATCAGATTCCCAAAGTCGCAATGATGCGTACAGACACATTAGTAATAAAGCCAATAATGCAAGGATGATCCAGAACGCTTCTACCGTAAGCAAGATCCTGAGGGCCAGACAGCGCTATGTACGCGTCTTTCATGTTTCAAATCCACTAGTTGGGCGACGCGGTTTCCTTCTCCTGATGAGAACTGCAATGTCACTCTTGAAAATCCGTATAGTCAACTATGAGAAGTTTGCTCTATAGTCACACTAACGCCTCGTTTGACACTAGACAGGTACGGATACCTTTTGGCTGACCACACTACAAGGTGCATTTAAAGGCGGACCTTGGTAGATGCGAAGACACACGTCCAAGATTTGGTAATAATCAACAAAGTGTACAAAATCAATTCTCGAAGCGATTATATACACCAGATATACAATCTACAACCTGTACCGAAACTTTCGATTGTGAAAATCCGTAGCATCCTCAATGACGCCCACATCACTGACAGTACCATGCTGGTCGTCTTGAGCTTCTTCACGATCACGCTGAGCATTTCGTCGGGCGAGCAAAACTCTAATGACAAAGGCCAGGAAGAACTGGGCGACTGAGCAAGCCAAGACTGTCCTGACGCCTGTTTCGTAGATGGGGGCTTCTTTGGCCAGGAAGGCTTGGGGTCCTGGGGGGTTTTGAGGTCAATCAAGGGGATGCAATAAGTTCGGGGCTTCATAAAAGTACTTACCGATGATGTTACCGATACAATATGCTAGAAAAACAAACGCTGTTCCAGTCGTCCGCTTCGTGTATCCGGCGACGTTGGATGCGGGGAATTGGAGTGCGATCACTAGTCCACCCACGTAGGAGCCAACCTGAGTTAACTCTTTAGCAAAACCCGGTCCAGCTACCCGCGGAATTGAGTGAATACATACCAAATAGTATCCCGCGAGACACCCTGCGAGATTCGTCCGCGGCAACTGCCAAATCAAAGTAGTCCCGATAATCGTAGGGCACAGGTAAAGCGCCATCATATACGTACGTGCATTCGGCAGACGAGACGCAAGAAACGGACCCGTAAATACCCAAAACACCTGTGCAAAGCCTTGCGGAATACCGTACAATGTAGTCCGAAGCGCATCGCCGCCCGCCACATCCTTGATGATCAACTTACCAAAGTTCGACATACCCCCATTAATAACCTCATTCAGCAGCACATAAACGAAAAGCAACCAAACCTGCGCATCCGTCAAAGCCTCGAGAATCTGGCGTGGCTTGATCGTGCGATTGTACACGCCGGTACGATTCTTCGCGGCCCGTGCAATCAGCAGCGCCTTCTCCTCTACCGAAAAGTTCTTCGCAGACATGATATTATCGGGGAGTTTGAAGAAGAGGAGTAAAGACCAGAGCACCGTCATACCGCCACAGATGAGGTATATGATTTTCCAGACGGTGAAGCTCTTGGCGTAGCCGACGCCGTAGAAGAGGATGCCGCCGATGGCGGCGCCCATGCCGTTGAAGCAGTAGAACATGCCTGCGCGCGCGGGTTGTTGGTCACCCATGTACCACATACCTACGATCTGTTTGCCAGAAAAACAACGCTCGCGGGTCAGTTTTCTTGTTCCGATTATGTAGATACTTGGGGTATGTTGAGGGGACTCACCATCATAAACGCCGGCGTAACAACCGACTCAAAGATCCCCAGCAAAAACCGCATAGCCGCAAACCCCGCAAAGTTGTTCGTCGCAGCGGTGACGAGCATGACGGACCCCCAGCAAAAGCAGTAGATGGAGACAACGCGGGCGGTGGGGAAGTGTTGGGCGAGATAGGCGGAGGGCCACTCAGCGACTAGGTAGGCAAAGTAAAATATGGAACCGAGCCACGAGTACTGTGCGCCGGTGATGCCGGTTGTTTCGAAGAGATCGAAGACGGCGGAGTAGCTGATGGCTTGCTTATCAATGAATTGGAGGAAGTAGGTACCGCATAGTAGCGGGAGTAAACGCAGATCGACTTTCCGGGATACACGCTTGTTGGCTGCTTTGTCATCGAGTAGCTTGGCTATGTATTCTGGTGTGATGTTGTGCTGTCGCAGGAATATATTTGCTTCATCGAGGTCTTCAACTTGGCCTTCTATTTCGCTTTCTTTCTTGTTCAGGGAGTCTCCGTCGAAAGCGTGGGGTTGTTGGAGCTCTATGTCTTTTGACATGGCTGATTTCTTGCCTTCTTCTTTGGGAAAGTCGGCGCCGGTCTTCATGATTGCGATCGGAAAGTTCCAGGTCGAAGATTAGTTTGCGAGCGTTGAGAGCCGGATGAAACGAGCTTGTGGTGGTGGGGATTCACTTATTGCATTTTGTCTTGGAGCACGCAAGACCGAATGGACCTTGGTACGGCTTGTTGTGCGATATCCCCGCAAAGATACCAGATGATAAAAGAGATATTGGATGGACCTTATCCATGGTCCCGGTTACATCGCAATCGCATGTCAACCGTAGTTCCTTCCTATCTCGTTATCGCAGGAATGTTGCACTCGGAACAAATGCAACATCCTTTCCAAAAACACTGTTGGAGAATGTGGGGTGCTGCAAGGTTGAGCCATGGGTAGCATATGCACTGCAGAGTCGTGTTGCTGCACCAAGATAGTAGACAGCTCACCTTCGGTTAAGATACGTAGCCCGATCATTTATTAAAGTCAAAAAACCTGTATGAACAGTTCGGATGGCGTTAGTGCGACTACGCAAGAAGATGATTTGAGCAAAACTTCCCATTCCTTGCAATTCGTAGCGGCTTGGCTACATTGTCCTATCAACGCTGGCCCACTCTCGAGGCAAACAACCGTATCATAGATGCCCAGTCCTCTATCGGAGGTGTTTCCCGGCGGTACATCAACTTCCGATAACACGTTTTGCCAAGACACTGGAATGGCGACGTACTTGCATCATTGTAA
Organism: Bipolaris victoriae FI3; assembly: GCF_000527765.1. Lineage (NCBI taxonomy): Eukaryota > Fungi > Ascomycota > Dothideomycetes > Pleosporales > Pleosporaceae > Bipolaris > Bipolaris victoriae. The sequence goes on along the minus strand of NW_014575367.1, from coordinate 304,082 downwards.
TACAACATGATGAAACTCGAGGAACAAGATGACTCGATGAATACAGAATTAGAAATGAGAAAATATGATGAGAAAAGTGGTGGTATGGATGAATAGAGAAAACCGCTTCTATGCTTTCCCACCAAGCCCATCCCAGCAAGCAGTAGTAGCAAGCTCTAATACTACATCAAAGCATCTCTTACCCCTTCCTCCACCTCCCAAACCTACTGCTGCGACAACTCAACCTTCCCCCACCAAAACTCACTCTCCCTAACCGTATACTCATCCGGCACCATGCCTGCCAACTCCCCAACCTCACTTCCCCCTATCAACTCCGTATTCCCCTTCCCAAACATCATAACCCTCCCCTCACCCCTCTTATACGCCTCCCACTCAGGCCTATTCCCAAACGGTCCTTTAACCGCATTCGGACGCCCCGTACAAATGAAACTGGTGACATACGCATGCAAAATCCCAGATAGCTCGTCTTGAGACGCCAACTGCGAGCAGACGGCCGGGTCGCGCACTTCGTAGAACATGTTGTCAGCGTGACGAGCGCCGTCGATGACGTCGCGGCGCATGGCCCAGTGGTAGAGGTACACAGGTGCGTGTGGGGAGGCGAAGAAGGCAGTTTGGCGCACGGGAGCTACATATGCGTAGTCCGCGTAGGACGCTTCTATGCGCTTGTACATTGGTCCGACGCCCAGATCCAGTCGTGTTTCTTTGTAAGGGGAGGTAGGGTCGGAGGTCGGGTCCGGGTAGAGGTTGTTGATTGCTTCGATGTCGTCGCTGCTTAGCTGTGGGAGAAGCGTTTTCCAGAAGGCGAGGAATTCAGAAGGGGTGGACATGGACTTGTTGACGTAGAGGGAGCCTTCGTTGCCTTGGAAGCCCGTCATTATGGGGAGTTTGTGCCAGTGGCCGTCGCGCCAGGCGTCGATGGGGCGGCTGCGGATGATTTCGTGGTCGATTACGGGTTGGAATGCCCAACGTAAGCTGGGGTTGTACTTGGAGAATACTTTGGTTTGAGCTTTGGCGATGGTTGAGGTGGGGAGGTTGCGGAGGTAGGTGAAGATTTCGGACTCGGGTAATGATGGTGGACATTCGACTTCTTTCAAAAAGTCCTGGAATTGCATCTCGTGAATCTCCGCATCTGGGTTGCGGACGGCGCGGGATGTCGGTGCACCAGATTCAATAATGACTCGATGAAATTTTGGTGCTTTGCCCTCTTCGTAGTTCAGTAGATGGTGGCCAATCTGCGTAGCATGAGCAATTAAGCAGCTGAGAAGTAATTGAACATACCGAATGTGCACCAGCTGAAAGACCTATAAGAGTAACGCAGTTCTTGTCGCCCCCAAATGCTCCAATGTTCTCCTCAACCCAGTCGAACAAGCATATCTGATCTTTCAAGCCCAAATTGAGCACACCCTCTTTAGCACTAAGCTTCGATGGAAGGAAACCCAACGCCCCAATTCGATACCCAAACGAGATTGCAACAAATGGCTTCTCAGACCACCCAACCATTGACGCAGTATCATGCATAGCAGCATTCCCACGATTAAAAGCTCCTCCATGTAAATAAACCGCAACCGGTAGCCCGGTGCATTGTCCAGTTCCCGCTTGACGGAACACATTCGCAGTCAAACAATCTTCGCTTTCGTCTAATACTGGCCCTAGTTTGATGAATTGCTGTGCGGGAGCCCTGGGTCCAAATTTCGTTGCGTCTATAATGCCTTCGCCTTTTCCGACTTTTTCTGGTGGCCTAAACCGACGGTCGCCGGTCGGTGGTAAGGCATATGGAATGCCTCGGAATGCCTCGACTGCATGAGGGTATTTTCCGTGTAAGAGAGTGCCTACGACTGTTCCTTGTTGGAGCTGGATCTTAGGCGATGACATTGGAATGAGTGTATGAGATGTTTCTAGCCTCTGGGTACTACTGGGTTGTGCCTAATGGTCCAATGAATTGATATCGGTATATTTTCAAATTTGAAGGAACCTTGGTGTTTTTTTTTTCAAAATAGTTGTGTTGGTTTCTTGATCCGAGTACATCGGCAATGCCTGTTTGAGAACGGTGGTATAAAATGTGCCGACATCCCTGCCTGTCTCGGATCATGTTATCTGCTCTCAACTGATCAGCCCCGCCCTCGCCCCACCTTGCCTCTTCCTATCTCCTCAGTTCCCCGCTGCGATATGTGATGAGCTGCGGGCTGCACATATGCGCCAAAGTTTCCCAGTCGGAGCCGTACATCCAGCGGAGAACTCGGCCGAGATTTGCTTGCGATCAGCATACTATGAGGCATCTTGAAAAGGGTAGTAGCCGTATCACTTCTGTCACAGCATTCCTACTATGCAAGCCAATAATACAGTCATTGGGTCATACCTATAAATTGAAATAGAATACAGATATCCAGAATGAAATGCTACCTTGATATGAATAACTAGAAAAACAAGTAAGAAGTATTCAAGACCTAACCACGTTCCTTGCTCGCACAACACATCACCACCCTATCGTTACAACCTTGACTTATCATTACCATCAGTCCCCAAGGGATCCTCATCTTCATCTTTTTCTTCGCTCTCCTCAACTCTCCTTCGTTTCCTGGCACGGTTATCATGCACAGTCTTCACATGCTCCTTCATCTTATCCCTCCGCCCCTTGAAACTTCGCCCTTTCTTTCCATATGCGGGATGCCTTGAGCGATGGCACCCCTTTTCTGGGCAAAAGTATTCCGTCAGTTTTCTCGCGTGCATGTTGGTGTAGTGACGTTTGAAGTCGGCGTGACGATTGAATGTGAGGGTTTCATCATCACGACAGATTTTGCTTAGGCAGGTGAATCTTCCACCTAGAGTTACTTGGCCGATAACGGGGTCGCCTCCAGTAGCTTGGGAGGTGAGTGTATTTTGAACAGTTGTGGCAGCCGTCGGGGTAGCAGTGGACGAACTACATGGTGAATCGTTGTCCTGACTGGATGTGGGAATACTATTGTGATGCGAGGACGGGGGTGGTGGACTGATCATGTCAGTAGACTCAAGACAAGGGCGATATACCTAACCTACTTTGACTGCTCATAAGCTAGACTTTGGCCGAAAGCTCCTGTCGATTGAGATTGGCTCGATGGGAAAGGGTGAAGGTGATTTGGAAATCTATTGTTCTGATGTTAGAATGAGTTCGTCTGAGCGCTGGTCAGAAATTGAACAAAGACTCGGCATTTTTCAAAGTAGTTTTACGATTGAAAAAACGTTGATCTGAATAACCAATCGTGGTGACGATATACGGAGATATAGAGCGATATCATCCGAGGAGCAACTTAGATGTTGTCGGATTGGATGCTAAGTCGATAGTGAACGATATGAGATGAAAATTTTCGAACAGATGGTTTCCGTTCTGGAAAAATGTATTGATGACACCGGTATTGCAGAAGTGAGATATCATCTGCCCGGCGTGAAATTGGTTTCTGCTGGGGGATCTTGACGTCCTTATGGAGAGACTTAAGTGCATAGAGAGTAAACAGCAAAATAAACACACCAAGGAAATGACCAGCTAGCACTTGATCCCAATGGTAAACCCCTAATTCTCTTACGACAGTGCAGCTCGGTCGAGCATATGATGCTGAGAATCATAACAAGTGAAGAAATCTTACATTAATTAACGCCAGTTGACGACTTCGAAGATGGATCCAAGAAGCACGTCAAGTAATATCCAATGGAAGTTCAATAACCAGGAAAAAAGTCTGGGCCCGGGGAGATTTGGGATATATAGTCGTAGAGTCGAAAAAAAGGATGGATGTCCAATGGTAGTAGGATTGTGCTCCATTAACCAGGTGGTAAGACAATGAAAGTGCCAGTATGGGGAGATTGAATTCTGTACTCGTTGCCAGCAGCCAGTGGGTGGCTCTCCGCAGGAATAAAATCGCACACAAATTAGCTCCAAGCGTGTCCATGTTCGAAATTATCATATTCAGATCTATCAGAGTCTTTTGAGGTTAGGATGCCGACTTTTCCTGCCAGGGTCACTCGATAGACGGCCATACATAGGCTCGAAGATCCTTGAAATCTGCCAGTAGGAATATCTGGCCCGGTGCCGTGGTCTGATCCAAAGATGATTGGCTCACAAAGCAGTAATCCTGGTGGAATCCGTTGCATCCATGGAGAATTCCACGACAATATTATTAATACGCCTACGTCCGTCCAAGCGCATCCATTGGGACCAGGAGAAGTGCGGAATCCAAACGAATCCCAAGGTACGGTTCGTAGTTTGGCATATTTGATAAACAGTAGCTGGTGATCGTACGCAAGAGGATTGTGGATCATACTTACTCGGTGGTATGTGTTTTCCAATCCAAAGACTGATTTCTGCTTCCGTTTCCAATGCCCAAGTTATTATTCAAGTCCAACTGGTACTGGGCCGAGGGGCCAGCTGTGGTGTGTTGGTTTGGAACCTGTGGTGCGAAAGCGAATTGTCCACCAGTATGCCAGTTGGGTGACGTGAAATCTGACTGCACTGAAGGCTGCTGATTTACAGTCTCTGGGTTATCTGAAGTGCTCGAGTACGAACGTGTCATGTCTAAAGGCGATGCACCGTCGAAGGATCCGCGTAGCGCTTGGATCGTGTTGTAGCCATGTGCGTGCTGACCGGAAGACATGGTCGAGAACTGGGATGCCGACCGGCTCATGATATTGTTCACCGGAAACTGCGAGTAGTCGCTGGATGTAGATAGATTTCGGGTTGTGCGGGGACAAGGCTGCGATGCAGCCTGATGCAATAAACTTGGGGGCTCCAATGGAGCCGAAAACGAGTAGACCGACTGATTGTATCCTTGAAGCATTGGCGATGAAGTGGTTTGCTGAAAAACGATCCATTCAGAGTCAGACCCAGTTACACTGGGGCTGTTCAGATATCGAGGATTTTGACTATCTGAGGAGTGGTGCATCATGCTATTCCTATCGAAGTGTGGGGGGTTTGCCATTGGCAGGAGATGGGGATGATCAGAGGCCAAAGAGTTGTCCATGAAAGACTAGTATGTGTAAGAGCAGTTTTGTCAACGGCTAGTCGGGTTCAACGGCACAAAATGAAGCGACGAGGCAGAGCATATAATTGCGAGAAACCCGCAGGGCAATAATTGCCTCGTTGGTCCTCCACAAATGTCCTCTGCTTGGCTTGCATGTGCTATCGACTTTTAGGTGGCGGCGCACCGGAGACAACAAGGCAAATCAGGCAAACAGGGCTGACTGGCGCTTGTCCGGGTCAGTCGATAGCTGGAGTAGAAGATGAGCCGTTATGTCGACGAGTAGAATAGCGGCTGAGCAGCCGCATCTAGTAGCCAGCCACACGCAAGCCAACGACGTGCAATCTGACGCGGATTAAAAAAGGAACATGCATTGGACAAGAGAGGGTGGAGAAAATAGATGATAGGTCATCAGACTACGTATATGTAGGTAGCGAAAAGGGCAAGGGCGCTCAACCCCGCCATCTACCTACGTCTCCCGCTTCACTCTCCGTATTAGAGCGTCCTTCAAAAAGGCGGCTTGATCTGGCTAGAACACACATCTAGAACATGATCAATCACCAACCGGGTTTTTCTCAGATGCCTGGCCGGATTCCTGCCAGCATCTCTGGTTAAAGTGATGGCGTAACTACTTACGCCTTGACAGTCCATACTTTGACACTTGCATCTCCGCCGGCTGAGATGACCCTCGCTGCCTTTTCCCATGCCACACCGTTGACGCCATCCTTGTGGGCGTTGAGAGCCTTGATGCGCTTACCGGGATCCTCCGTACTCCAGACCATGACGTTAGTATCCAAACTGCCACTTGCCGCGTACTTTTCGCTCTCATCCCAAGCCAAACAGGTAATGCGTGCAGTGTGGGCACTCCATCTGTCCGTGATGAGGTTCCAGCCTGCACTTGCGTCGTACGCATATATCTTGCCGTTGGCTGCACCGACGGCAAGCTTGCTACCCGACTGCGAGAAGGCAAGCGCTGAGATGGGCGAAGTGGCGCGGCGCAACACCGTCTCGGTGTCCTTGAGCTCGGTGCCTGAAAGCGTGTAGATGTGCACAAGCTTGTCATCTCCACCCACGGCTACAGTAGTTCCATGTGCGGCGATGGATGTAGGCGTGTACTTGACTGCTAGTGAGCTGACTTGAGTGCCCTTGGAGTAGACGGCGATGGCATCGGATGAAGGGATGAGCACCGTGCTGGATGTAGCAGCGACGCCCTTGGGCTGGAACTTGAGGTCATGCGCTTCTCCAGTAAAGATCTTGTCCGGTGCCGAAATGGAGCGTAAGGTGTCGTCCCAGCCGACACTGTAGAGTTCCTTTCCGCTACTGCTGTCGGACGTGGTGATGCCAGCGACATAGCTGGTATGGGCTGCGCCTTCAACCTTGTCGGCCAGCCCTGTTGTCGTGTCCCATGCAAGGACGCGCCCCTCGTAGCTGCCGGTGGCGAAGGTCGAACCAGCTATGGCAGCTGATGTGATGTTCTTCTGGTGGCCCCGAATGACGCGAGTTGGTTTGGGGTTGCCATCGACGAGGTAGTTCAGGTTCCCATCCAGATCGACGCTCACAATCAGACCATCGCTGCGGCCCGTGGGCCAGACTACGCCGACCTGCTGGTCAGGCACACTGACGACGCCTTCGTCACCCATCCTCCACGTCTGGATTGCTTTGCCGGCTTCGGGATCCCAGATGCGTACAGTCTGGTCAGCACTAGCAGTGACGAACCTGTTTGAGTCCTTGGACCAGGAGATGCCAAAGATACTACCGGTATGGACTCCCTCACCGATCTGGTTCTTGGCCTCGCCAGTCTTGCCGTCGTATAGCCAGATGCGCTTGTCGGCACCCACACTGGCGAATACGGAGCCATCGGGCGAGAAGGCGGTGCCGAAAACGAAGCGGTTGTGTTGGCCGCGCAGGCTGGTGTTGAACTTGAAGGGGGCGCCGTGGTAGAAGACAAGGCTGGTGTCGTCGGAGCCGGTGGCTGCGCGTAGAGGGCGTTGCTGGCGAATGGAGACACAGTTGATTTGCGACGAGTGGCCCGAGATCTCGCCCACGCTGTTGCCGCTGTCTGCGGTGATGCAGTGGCCGAAGCGCTCCTTGCCGTCACCTACGGCAATGATGCGCTGCGAGTCGCCGTCCCAGGCCAGGTCGTTGATGCGGCCGGCGATGATGGGGTATTCGCCCTTTGTTGCACCCTCGCCGGCGCAGTCCCATACCCTGACCATGCCCGACACATCTCCGCTGGCGACATAGAAGCCCGAGGGCGAGAAGCGGGCGACGGTTGTCTGTGTTGTGTGTTGGGTGTACTGCTTGCTGACGGCGGGATCGTCAATGGAGCGCAGAAAGATGGATTTGCCAGACTGCAGACACTCAATTAGCTTCGCAGCGGATGGACGAGAGCAAGATCAAAACGTGCCGCATAGGCGATGCGCTCGCCCTTTGGATCGGATGAGAGGGGCGTGGCCTGTCCGCGCGTGGTTGTGGGTGAGGCAGCCCATATGGCGTCTGTGGTAGTGGTAGCTTAGTGTTAGTGGGTGTGTTGCACTGCATGTGAGTAAGTACTGCGTACCTGAGACGAGGGACATGGCGGGCGATGAGCTGCTACAGGCAATGCTGGCGATACAATGGCGAAGATGAAGACGACAGAAGACAGAGTTTCTCTCTCACAATGGACATGGGCACTACGACATTGCCAGCGGTGGCTTCTGCCTCGTCACCGCCAACGTACGTGCTTGGGTACGTTTCAAGCGTCGACCAGCCGCGAGTAGCGGGGCAGGTGGGGTGCAGCTGTCAACTCAGCCTCTGTGCTACTATACTACATCCACCCCTCACCCTCTTTTGTTAGCTTTGTATCACGAATGAGGTATACTTGGCGCTGAATTGGCCCATGTAGGGGATCCCCTCTATAGATGAAACAGATGGCTGTTTTCTAGCTACATGTCGAGACCTCTCTAGCTATATCAATTCGGAAACTATGTTTTATCACGTGATTACACTCAATTGAGCTGGGGTTTCTAGTAGCCCTTGTCAGTTACTCGGTCCTCACATGACCAGAACATGTTTACAAAACAGAACTCTACCTGAACAGCCTCACCGCTCTACGATCTGTTTCTAAAAGTAAAGAGAATGGCAATACCTTCAAAGGACCATGGTTGCCGATTAACGACAACAACTGTAGATTGCATGTTTACGTATATGGTGCTATCCACTCTGCAGAATGTACTTGGATAGACATTGTCAAAAAAACGCGTTCCTACCACGTACTCTAGGTGTAAGCATTGATATTTTGATCTAGCAAATTGTCTAATACATGAGCTAGCGAATCGCTAGAAAGGCCTAGTAGCAGCAATCCACCTTATACATAACAGGCTACATGGTCGTCTGTATCATTATTATCATCACCATGGTTGCGACGCGTCACAGGTCCAGAACGTAGATAGTCTCTCTCCCAGCTGCAGTCGTTGCTTATGTACATACTAGGCTAGAATGCCGGGTCATGCCATCGACGACGCGTCGGGTGACGTCGATGAGACACTCGTCAAGACAGCTTGCACACTGTTGTTGAAGCCAGAACCAGCATTATGCCAGGCACTCTGGCCAAATCTTCCACGTTCACCCATGCCATGTCCGCGTCCAAGTCTATCTGCACCGGGGAGAAGAGGCTGGTCAATTTGGCCAGACCGACAAAACTCAACAACCTTGGAATAGTTTCCCAGGCTGCGTCTCTTGGCGCACGTCATTCCACTGTGCGTTCTCGAGCACCATCATCCGCTTACTACCGTGTACATTTATATAGTATTACTACGTTACCCTGCTACTCGATTCCCCAAATCATACACGCCTCGTAAATCCGTCAATCGCTTCCCCAAGCGCACTCGTGTCACTCGCTCTTCAACATCACCAACGGACCGGCTAGCCCTGCAACAAGAAAGACACAATCACGACACAACAAACAATCAACTAAGCACAATGTGTATCATGAGGACTTATGAGACGCGTGGACGCACTGTCGTCGAGCCACCTCCACGACGCGGAAACTTCACCTCACACCCACCAGCTGGTGTTATGCGCTTGCCACGTGAATGGCGCCGTACAGAGAGCATCAGCGATGACGGTCGCTACGTTGAGTACAGGTAGGTATTTTAATTCCCTATCCGCTGCGGTGAATTACCTCGCCAGAATCTAACACTCTGATGCAGGAGATCACGATCACGACCTCGAGTCATCGAGTACTATGAGGAGCCACGCCGCAGCACCACTCGCCACAGGAGCGTGTCAAGGCGTCGCGTAACTGATGTTGAGCGCAGGACGCCCAGAACAAGCTACATAGACCCACGTGACAGCTATGTCGACGAACGCATTACCAGGAGAAGTGTGAGTCGGGTCAGGCACTGAGTGGTTTTTTATTTAATGAATACCATGAATCTCAAGAATGTAAGCCTCTTGCCCAAACATGCGTTGTGAATGCCATACAGGAGCTGACACGCGCCAGTAGAAAAGCGGCATGAACACTAGTTTTTCTCTCTACGTCCAGGATGCCTCTAAGATTTTTTTTTTCAGTTACGAACGTCACGATAGTCAGATAATGAGCATAAATACCTACACAGTATTCTTCCTAGTTTCCCTAAAGTGAGGCAGCTGTCTTATTCGCAATCATAAATGACGCACGTCTGTCTGCCTGCCTGCCTGCCTGCCTTGGAGCTGACTCAAAGCATATTAGCCGAGGAAGACTGGATCCGTCCAATCACAACCATTCATTTCCAGGCACCCCCAGCATTCGTAATCGGAATCGACGACCAACGTACCTTCCTAGGGCGTAAAGTCCTAGTCACGTATCGCTCCACGCTCCACTGTGGGTATCTGGATCAAGGTCTCTCATACCCTAGTTTGGCACTGAAAGCGAGTAACGAGAACAATAGAGTCATATAAATAATCGCTCATTCTGCATCTTCTTCATGTTCTTCAGTCACAGTTGACTTTTTTTTTCAATAATCTTGTAGTCAGAAACACACATCGCAATGGCATCGAATCCAATGGGCAAATGCTGCATTGTCGGCGTCAAGCACCAAGGCACACCCAAAGGCAATGTCAAGCAAATCGGCAACAGTAAAACAACGCCTCGTCCATGATCAGCAATCCCTCAAGACTAATCATTATAAGTCCGCACATACTTTGCCTATCCCGAAGACGGCAGCACCCAGAATGCCATTCTGCTCATGACAGACGCCCTGGGCATGGACTTTCTCAACACCCAGCTCATTGCTGATCAATTTGCCGTATGTCTTCTTCTGCGCATCATCCATTTCTCTTGGTATTGAACAACCACGCAAACAGGTCAACGGCTATCTCGTCGTCATCCCCGATGTCTTCAACGGCAATCACATCCGCTTTCCCTTCCCTCCTTCATTCAGCCTGCAGGATTGGGTCGACAACACCATGCCGCGCACACCCACCGTCGACCCTATCTACGAAACAGTAATCAATCATCTCCGCAACAAGCTAGGCGTCAAACGACTCGGCGGCATAGGCTACTGTTTTGGCGGCAAATACGTGTGCAGATGGTTGAAGCCAGGCAGTCTAGATGCAGGATTCATTGCGCACCCGAGTTTCGTTGATGCGGATGAAGTAAGGGGTGTACAGCGTCCATTGAGTATTGCTGCAGCAGGTAAAAGAAAATTACACCAATACCCTCATCTGAGTTTGCTCGAGTACTGATATCGGCCAAACAGAAACTGATGAAATCTTCCCCGCTGAGAAGCGCCGCCAAACAGAAGATATTCTTAAAGAAACAAAGGTTTCCTATCAGGTATTTCTCTACTCTCACGTCGAACACGGATTCGCTACAAAGGGCAATCTGGAAATTGATCGCGAGAGATTCGCAAAGGAACAGGCCTTCTTCCAGGCGGTATTTTGGATGGATGAGTATGTCAAGCGGGGGGTCGCCGGACCAAGCATATAGTACCAAACTAACAATTGATTCCGTATCGAAACGAGTTAATAATCTCAATCATTAGAAATTTTTACCACCTAACTGAGTTACACCCATCTACCCAAAAGTTTCCCCTGCAGACCAAAAAAGCGAAACACGCACTAGCCTTCCAGAAAGGAGAACATTGGTAGGTTCCTTCCCAACGCTAAGAAGGAAGGGCCAGGTCCCTACTAATTAAGTATTACTAGTAGTCTTGGCGCTTGATGCTAATAACAAACGCTACTAGGCGACTATCTTGACTACGCAAGACCTCTCTCTCTCTGCTTAATACTGCATAAACGCAACTCTACTGTGTACTCGCTTTCTGTTATCCCTGGCGCTTAAACCTTTAGTCAATGGCTATGCGTCGCCAAGCTACCTGTAACCTACTTGCGACCCTGTCCCACCCGCCCTGGACGAGAGGTCTTGATCGAGAAGTGTACATGACGCTAGGTGGAGAAGAACGGATTTCTTTCTATGTATACGTCCAAGAAAGTAGCACCCTTACAGTTGCATCACAAGACAACGCAACCTTATCGAATTTCCACCGACTTCCAGAAGAGATGCAGCTTTGTATACTAGCTATGTGCTCTACTAGTACTCTCTTTCAGCTTATGCATACCTCTTCCAAGTTTCGCACGGAAGCTTCGAAGCTGTTTTGGGGAAAGGGAGATGCATATTTCCTAGTTGAAGCACAATGGCTCCTAAATGAAGCCTACCCAGGCCAGTCATTTTGGGACATGGCCTTTCTCACTAATGTGCAAAACATCGAGATTGAATGTCGGGCTGGAATTACGCAGCAAATATGCGTACAACGAGACAACTTATGCGACGTTCAGCACGACCTAGTTGATGTTTTCTGGGCCTCGCTAAAAGACAAGTTTCCGAACGTTAAAAAGGTCATCTTGAACTACAACGAGGAACGTGTCAGCTGGGATGAAGAGCCTTTTCCGCTACCACTACAGCTTCTACTGCGAGCTTGTCCTCAGGGCATCGAATCCTCTCTTCTCTTTCTCGACAAGGAGCCAAAGCCTCATCTGCTAGCCGGAACCCCAGATTGGCGTACTGGTGCGTGGCACCGATGCTCATTCCAACTAGCAGGTGACGGAGAGTGGCACAAGAGCGAGCCAAAAACCTTTCGGCAAACAATCTTGATGCCGCCAAAGCAATTCAAAGGTCCAGTGGGGCGTTACAACGAGCTTAAATATCAGTGCTACCATAAGATTCCTCTTCAGCGATTCGGGCTGTGGCCACTCATGGTGGAAGCCTTGGACCGGCATCACTCTAGCCTCGGACGCGATGCGTCTTTTGTTTGCCCTCTGTCCAGCTGTCCAGCTTCCTTCTGCCAGGCTGGAGAGTGGACAGTTCATGCTGCAAAGACACATTATCAAGAGTGGAAAAGGCTGCTAGAGGTATTGCCTGATAGTAGGGTGGGAGCTAGACTGAAGGAGCGTAGCCAAGCGCTAGATAGAAAGACGAAGCAAGTGCAGGAACAGTTCAAGGAGATAAAGAATGCGTGGATAACAAGCGACGAAGCAACAAGAGCAAAGATAAAGCGCAGCTGGATAGAGCAATTAGGTAGCGATGCTGCGTGGGAGACTAGAGGGAAAGGAGAGGAGAGTTGCCTTTGGGTTGAGTTTATGCAGCATCTGCACTCTGATTATTATTAGAGTAGAGCATACTTGGGTAGAGTGCGAATTACTTTATAGTATAACTATATAGATATAGAGAAATACTATATAATCCTGCATACGTAATAGAGACTATCCTGTTCCAACAGGTGGCTGATAGATCTCCAAGGGTCGGTCTTTAGTCCAGAACATTGTGACAATTACTACACATTCATTACAAAGCCGGGAAAACTATCTACAAACTCTACCTTGGGAACACTATTTTTTTTTGCCTGTAACAAGTCATGAATTTATTGCATAACAGCTCTACAATCCCACACGAGCACTCTCTCATCCCACCCCGTACTCGCACACCATCCCTCTGCACCAAACAAACACCAGTCCACACCAGTCACAAACTCTGTGTGCCTCCCCATCCTCCCCATCTCCCTGCCTCCACCATAAAACATGGGATCCTCAAGCATATTCTCCTGCTTAACATTCCCTACACCCATAGCGCTGCCATCAGTCCACACCCGACACGTCATGTCGTAACTAGCACTGAGCAGTATATCCGAGAGATGGGGACTCCAACTCAACCTCCTGACCGCATACTCGTGACCTGGTAAGACAGCAATCGGTCCCTGCTGCGGCATGCGAATATCAAACGTGCGAATAATGCGATCCACGCCCGCCGTCGCAACAATCGTGTCGCGGTACTTGTTCCAATCGTGCGTTAGTGCTTCTGCGGGCGCAATACCCACGGGCGCTGCAGTTCCCATGCGCGCCTTGGGCGGCTGGTGAATCGGCAGACTCATCGTGAGATGGTTACTTGCACTCGCCGGCGTGCGCAAATCAAAGACGCGGAGATGGCTATCCGAACTCACGCTGCTGAGCACACTGGGGTTGTGCGGGCTGAACGCCGCAGAGTAAGTACACGAATGCGTGGGCAGCGTCGTGATACTGGCGTTTGCATTGGGGTTCCAGATTTTGATTGTGCCGTCCCACGACGACGAGAGAAATGTGTCTTTGGCGACGAGGTTCCAGTGGACGGCAAAGACTTCTCGCGCGTGCTCTTGCCACGAGGCGATGGGGTACGTGGGCACGTTGATGTCGAAGAGTTTGACGGAGCCGTCGCCGCCGGCGGTTAGGAGTTGGTTCTCGTGCGATTCGGACCAGGTGCTGTCAAAGAGCGAGTCTTGGGTGTCGAACCTGTGTGGTTGGTGTGGTTAGCATGTGAAAGAGCTGGGTGTATACACACCAATATGTATACCATAGGTACATGAGTAATCGAAAAGAGGATAATACATACCATTTCTCAGCGACTATCCCATTAGCCGTCAAACCAAGAATATACAGCCGTCCATTCCCTACGAGTCCAAAGTTCGCAGATGTAGCGACTGCGATGCGCGAATCAAAGAACGGGCTGTACTTGACCGAGTAGCCGTTGAAGCCCTGGGTGCGGAACTCGAGCATGTTGGCGGTTAAGTGAGAGTCAAAACGAGAGAGAGAAAAGGTTCAGACTATGGCGCGTGCAGGTTGGACAGCATGTAGCGCATCTTTGCGCGACGGGAAAAGAAGTGAAGCTGGGGGATGATGTGCTGCATGCATGGTTTGGCGGATGACGAGTGCGGGTGGTGCTCTACTATGGCCGAGGCGCAAGAGTAGCTCATGGCGGGGCTGGCAATCCGGGTAAGCAGGGGAACCCTTTTTTGGTCCCGTGACTACGCGTTGGGGGCGTTTGTAGCCTGGGGCTGTTCGCCACCTGCGTCTAGTACTATCAATTGCTGGATGCGGCTTGTTTCGACATGAGGACCGTATCGTGCGTTTTACAGGGAAGAGATGGACGCGTTCGTGACACGCAAGAGGAAGCGGGATGAGCGGGTGGTGAAGCCCGCAGTTGCGACTACGCGTGTGGAGCCAGAGAAAGAGGAGGAGTCTACGGATTTCAAATTGGCGGTACTGGCATCGTTACATGCCGATGTTGATGAAGCGGCTCTACTTGAAGCCCTACTCGTGGCAGACGGATCAGTCGAGCAGGCTTCAGAGTACCTGACACAATCATCGAGGTCACCTGCGAGAAAGCGACCCGCGCCAACTACAGTCGGATATCAATCGTCATTGACCTCATACCGGATTGCCCCGTTAAATGGCACCCAGACAAAGAAATCCGTAGTGAAGAAAGGCAAAACGCTGTTCCTGTATAGCCCGGAAGACATTGAAACACATACACCATGTTCCATTATCCACAACTTTCTCCCAGCCAAACAAGCCGATGCGTTACTCTTGGAGTTACTCGAGGAATCCTCGACATACCAACGGTTTGAATTCAAGCTTTTCGACAGAGTAGTGCAGAGCCCACACACGTATGCCTTTTACGTCAACAGTCTCGAAGAGGTGGAGCAGCAAAAGACGGAATATATCTACGACGGGCGACAGATAGACGTACGTTCCTAGTCAATCTCCTCAATCTCCTCTTGTTAATATACACATTAACAACATCCCCCCCTCAGAATGTCCGCCAAAGCCCCCCCTCCCTCCTCGCCGCCCTCCCAGCCGTCCAAACAGCCGTAAACACCGAAATCCGACGCCGAATCACCACCTACTACCCCAACGCGCAAAAGCTCCCTCACCAATCCCCGCACCCCTGGCACCCAAACACCGCCTTCGTAAACTGCTACGACGGCCCCCACCAAAGCGTAGGCTACCACGCCGACCAACTCACCTACCTCGGTCCACGCCCCGTAATCGGGAGTTTGAGTCTCGGCGTCGCCCGCGAGTTTCGCGTGCGCAGAGTCGTCCCGCAAGATGACGATGAGGTAGATGGTGTAGAGAAGGCGGATGCCCAGGGCCAAATTAGTATCCACCTCCCACATAATTCCTTATTAGTGATGCATGCGGAGATGCAGGAGGAGTGGAAACATAGTATAGCGCCCGCTCACGCTATCGATCCGCATCCCCTAGCGGGCAACAAGAGGATTAATGTGACATATCGCTGGTACAAGGAGAGTTTGCATCCGAAGTTTACGCCGAGGTGTCGCTGTGGGGTGCCGACGGTGCTGCGGTGTGCGATGAGGAGGAAGGAGTCGAGGGGACGGTATATGTGGATGTGTCATGCGGGGTTTGTGCCGGGGAAGGAGGGGTGTGGGTTTTTTATGTGGGCGGAGTTTGATGGGGATGGGGAACCGCCATGGGCTACTGCTGGGAAGGTGAGGGAGGAAGAGAAGGGTGGGTGATTGGGTTGGGGTTGAGAGGAGGAAGGTTGAAGTGGATGAGATGGGACGAGTACAGGACCATTTATCAAACTCAGCATAGTACCGAACGACGCTGGATAAAACCGCAGTACAATGAGAATTGGGATGGTATTTGCTACTGGGCGTAAAATGCTACAAACAAGTCACTTCTACAAATAAATTCCCTTAAAAATATAGCATTCAGAAAACAAAAAGAAGAGATAGGGTATCATAATCCCATGTACACAAAACACCGCCTCAAACACCAAAATGCAACTCCCGTCTTTTACCAAAAATATCAAAAAACAACGCCAAATACCATGCATCATGCACTTGTTAAAAAGGAAATCCATCATCTTGCAATGCAACACACCACCTTCTTTTCACAAAACAACCCTCACAAATCCCCCAGATTCAATATATCCTCCAACGTCTCATCTATATCCGCCATATCCTGCACACTCCCTCCTTGCCAATGCAATCCCACTTCCTCATCCACCATCATCGCATCTCCAAAATCCACAGTCCATGTTTCTGGCGCAAAGCCAAGTTTAGCATCGCCATTTGTGTGCCCGTTCGTCAAAGGCTTAGAAGAAGACGTATTATCGTAAAGATCTTCGATACCCTCTGTATCCAGAAACCGGGAATGCAAGATGGAACCCGCGATAAACGGAGTTTGACCGAGGTATCCATCGCCGAGTTCAAGTGCAAGCCGCAAGTCTTCTGTGCAAAGTGGTTTTCTTTTACGGCGCTCTTCGGCTTCGATAGGGAGTTCGCCCGCGGGACCGCGCATAAGCTCGCCCTTTTCCGCCAGCCGTTCTTCTCGTGCTTGTTTCTTTTTGAAGTCACCCGTGCGGACGTAGCCGGGGCCGTTGCTGCAGACTTTTCCAAGGAGGTTTGCGAGGGCTTCTTTGATGTAGGTTTCGGTTGCAATGTTGAGGTAGTCGGGGCAGTCGGGCGTGTGGCCTTGGGGGAGGCCGTATTCGTAGCATATAGGGAGGAGGCGATAGGATATTGTCATGGCGGTGGGAAATTCGTGGGTTTCGACGTAGAGGGCGGATGTGTAGCGCTTGCGGATTTCGAGTTCCCAGTCTATGGCAGTTATCAGTATGCGCAGATAGCGAATTTGTATGGCGATGGAATGTCATGATACGTACTCGTCTTTGCGAATCCGCCGCCTTGGTTGCTACTAGGTCCAATGTCCAGCTGCTTCGCTCGTCTGGCATCGACATACTCCTGTACCGGTCCTGTCATGCCCACACTCAAGCCCCCCTCCAAGCCTGTACTCAACGGACTCTCGCCCGCTGGTATGCCCTTTAACCTCTTCCTCTCCCTACGGCTGAGTTGCATAACTTCATGTTTCAGCCGCTTCTCGCTCTCATCCCCTGTCCCCTTGACCGTCCCGCTCATCGGCTTATCGCTACTGCTGACCCAGCTGGCGATACCAGCTTCTGGCGGATCGCGCCATATGTTTGCATAGATGGCTGTGAAAAGGGCATTGTGCGCATGTTCAAGGGCGGGTGTGGTCAAGATCCTGGATAGCTTCTGGGAGAGTTCCTCCTGGTTGAGATTGCCGAGGAGAAAGTAGGAGAGGGTTTTCTTGTAGACTGTCCAGTCAGCGTCGCTGATGGCGCCCTTGACAGCTGCATATAGGGGCTCGACATCTACGCGCGGGCTTCGTGGCACACTGGGCTTCTTGCTGAGGTCCGTTTGCAGGGTCATGAGGTTGGGCAAGGTGCCCGAGGAGAGAGTCGGCGTCGTCGCGACATTCATCTCATTCGGCCGTATCGTGCCTGCCATGATGGCGGTGGAGACGCGCCGTGGTGGCGCTCAATGCGTGGTGATGTGCGCGTTGCGAGTTGGTCGCGCAGTGGGACAGATGCGCGTGCCAACGGCCGAGATGAATATCGAGCGAGGGACAGCGACAGAGAGACCTGCGTGTTTATATGAATATATAACCCAAGTCGCAGAAGCAGCCACTATTGTTCCCTGATGACGGAGAGATGCAGCGGGTCTTGTGCGGGGTGTGGGTTGATGGGACGGCTCGCAGTCGTGGAGAGCGTGAGGTCAGAGCTCGGGGGTCTTGCGGAGTTGACGCTGAACCGCCTAACAAGGTCACCCATAGGTACATGTCAAACCCGCCGGATTCAATCTCTTCCTTCGCATACTACCTCGGAGGAAAGCCCATACTGCACCAACTTGTACTGTAATCAGGAAACCATCATGGTGCATTATCGCAATTATTTTAGTCCTTATGCTGATGCTAGACGCCGCCCAGGGAGGCTTTTCTTTTCTACCCATGTACACAATCCCATCACGAATCATCGCCAAACACATCTCCTAGCTCAACCTTTCCGACACTCCAGATTTCACGTTCATCCTCAACCTCATCACTAGATAGACCAAGACCGCCTGCTCCACCTTCTGCCTCTTTCCTTTCTCTTGCTTGCCCTGCTAGCCTCATGGCCACACGCTTGAAATAGTCTCCCATGCTACGTTGCTGACCAGGAGACAAGCTCTTGCCTGGACCAGTCATGTACTTGTCGAACACGGTGCTTTCCTCGTCTACTACCGAGAAGATGCTAAGGAAGGCTGCCTCTGCAGCCAGCTTGACTGGAATGACCGGATCACGAACAGATGCGAATACCACTGGTATGACCAATGGAATATGTGGCCGGACGAGCTCGTTGTGTTGCCGCGAGACGGTTCGAAGCACCACAAGCGCCAACCGCCTCGTATCAACAGGATTGCCCGGCTCAACAACTGGCGCAAGAGCCTCGAAAATTGGTTTTGTATGATCGAAACTCTTGTTGCTCTTCTCAGACAGCAGATATTTGCCCGCTGCAAGGACCGAATTGTCTGAAATAAACGGTTGTGAGTGCGCAATACCCTGGCAGATAATGGACACAGTCTCGTCAGCAAAAGATTCTGTCAAGGCTTCGGGTGCATCAAGCAAGATAGCGTTGAGCGCCAACACGGAAGCTTTGTTGTAATGTGTCGTAAGGACACGGGCCTTCAGCAGGCTGGCAGCAATTTCTCCGGGTAAGCAACTGATGAGGGCACCCAAAAGTCGAGCATTTGTAATGGCCATTGCGTCTAGACGTTGTTAGTGGGTAATGGAACTATGTTATCGATTCCGGTCTTACCATTGGATTCATCGGTCTCAGTATCAATGAGACCCAAAATGGAATTTCTGCTCGCTTCGCTCATGTTCTTGCCCGCCTTGCTTACTACTTCAAACAGAGCTTTCAGCATGGCAGTCTTGACAGCCTCGTCGCTTGTCTTGGATCCCGTCACCAACTCGGCAATTAGAGGGTCCACCCTTGGTGTTAGCTTGATCAGTGTACCCAAAGCCTTGGCCGCTCGTGCTCGTAGGATATCAGAGGATGTGTCTGCGAGTGATTTGGCAAATGTTCGTTGAAGTTGCGGTAGGAAAGGTTTGAGGAAGGTAGGAATCTTTCCGAGGAGATTATTGAGCGTGAGTAGGATGGCGGCCTTGACATCGACAGAGCGCTCTGTAACCACACGAATGAGAGGTCCAGTAATCTGAGTGACAAATGGCTGCAGTGCTTTGGCGCTTGTACGGTCAATGATATCAGAGATAGCCAATGCAGACTGTGTTCGCTGCTCTACCGATCCGTTCATGAGACCTTGCAGGAAAATAGGCAAGATGGCGTTGATACCCTTTGGCAAGGAGAAACCGGGAAGGTCTGCACCGGCAACACCGACTTGGTTGAGTGTTTGGCGTGTAGACATGACGAGCGACTCCATCTCTTCCTTTCGCAGCCGCTTCGATGTGAGGGTACTGAGCGCAGTCCATGCTGCTTTGACGACCTCGGGATCGCTGTCGTCAAAGGAAATGAGGAGTGCACGAATAAGATCGGGATAGTACCTCGAAAAGTCGACATCCGCTTCTGCGAAGAACTTGGCAAGGTGCATATCCGCACGTGCGCGTCGCCTCTCGTCGTCGTGCTTCGACAAAGCAAGCATGACACTCATGGCGGTATTGAGCCCATCAAACTCATCCACAGACAGGAGTACCTTGTCGAAAGATGCTTCCAGTTCTGACTTGAGATCTTCGTCCTTTGTAGCAATGATGTTGTCCATGATAGTATTGAGGATATTTGGCAATCTCCTAGACATGGAAGAGCTTGCAACTTCAGCCAACGATGCAATGGCGCGAGCATTGAAGGCAGACATTGGGGAAGTAAGAAGCGTTGGTAGCAGATTTGGCAGAATGATGTTGGACCTTGCCTGGTCTGTGAGAAGAGTGAGAAGTGCCGAGAGGGCATTCTGGGCATCATCCTCTGACCGCAGAAGGTTGAGTAGATATGGCAAGACCTGGTCGACGGCCTTCTTGCCGAGAATTTGCTGAAGAGCATCGAATGCATCCGCTGCAGCTTCTCGCACGTCTGCATTGTGATCCACCAGAGCTGTTCGGACGACCTGTATGAGTGTCTTCTCATAATCCTCAAGCTGTTCTGGTGAAGCAGCTGCGATAAGTTCTCGCAAGGCAATGCAGATACCCTGCTTGGTGTCGGTATCGGTAGTATGAAGACCTTCTTCCAAAGTAGGCAACAAAGTAGCCAATACACCGTCTCCAGCCTTTCGAATAAGTTCTCCAAGGGAGTTGCTGGCAATGACCTTCTGCTCCATGTTCGAGCTTGCCAAGCGACGGATGATGAGTTGTGTGAGCGTAGGGATAAGTTCCCGCAGGGTACGAGGACTGGCAACCAATGCCTTCCAGACGGTGACGGATGCAGTGCGCACCAGACCCGAAGTATCGCACCTGCATATGTACAACGCAGACAAAACCTTGTTTCGCTTCTCTTCTCCGAGTACTTCGAGCAGAGACTGGCCGGCTTCTTTGGCACCCTCTTCCACCTCTTCTTCTTCCACCTTGCCACTGATACCAGTGAGGTTGAAGAGAAGGTCTCCAACAAGCTCGACGGAACTGAGACGGATACGGTAGCTGTCGTCTGCAAGACCTCTCTCCAATTCGGGAAGCAGGAGATCGATGGCCTTGGTAGCGAAATTCTTAACCAAAAGACGACCCGCGCGCAAGGCAGTTTCTCGGATTGATTCGACGTCGTCTGCAAGACCACCAAGAATTGGGGGAATGATTTTGCTGAGATAGTTGGCAAAGCTGTTTCCGAAACAGACCGGCAAGAAGATGAAGAGCGACATGAATCCTTCGCGGACTGAGGCCCTGCTGCTGGCAACGTTCTGTAGGATACTTGGAAGCGTTTCCTCCAAACGTCCAGTTCCAAGACCTGCGAGGACTTCCGAAAGTGCTTGTGCAGAACCAAGTCGGTCTCCCGCACCTGTGTCGGACTTGAGTGTAGCCATAAGGCTCGGAATAAGATCGGGTAGCGCATCCTCTCCAAGCTTTTCCACGAGTGAACCGAGTGCTTTGGACGCGGTGGCACGCGTGGCCGGCACAGGGTCCACAATCGCAACGCGCAAACCAGCGACCAAAATTGGCAAATGAGAGATGAGATCCTTTCGCTCGGAAAGGTATGCCAAGCTTCCAATGATCTGGGAAGACTTTCGCTTTGTACCCGATCGATCTCCCAATCCTCGTTCCAGGATACGAACCACCAGAGCGAGAGATGGAGCGTCTAGGAAATGAGCGAATTGAATCTTGATCAATGCGTCAAGGGCATCGTCGGTGTATTTCGTAGGGTCGCTAAGAGCCTTGAGGATGATGTTGACGACACTCTTGATCTCGGGGTTGCTAATGACTTCTCCGAAGCGTTGCAAGCTTCGGTTTGCTGAAGCCCTTACTTCCTTGTGACTGTCTGTCAAGACTACAGTAAGAGGTGGGATAATATCGGGCAAGCTGAGAGCCAGCTGGTTCGGGTCCAGGTAGGCCATAGCTCCCAAAGAATCGCAGGCACCCTTCTTACTGCGCCATTGGTCCTCATCAAGACCATCCAGGAGTATTGGGAGCACCTGCTTCACTCCAAAGGAACTGAGTGTGGAGAAGCAGGTTTTTGCTGCGTCAAGACAAGCCTCGCGGACGTCTGCGCTGGTGTCACCAAATCCAGCAAGCAACTGTGGGACGAGCTGAATGACATATGGTTCGAACAAGCGGCCCATAATCAAGGAGAGCAGCTCATACGCTAGGTATACTCCCTGCCTCTGGTTGGGGTCCTTCTTGTTTTCGCTAGCTCCCTTGAGCGTAGACATGATGCGGTATTCTTTGAGTACGATCAAGCCCTTTCCTCGGACGATGCCTGCAAGTCCATAAGCAGCGCCGCGCCTTGAGGCATACTTCTTGGATTGTAGTAACTGCTCCATCATCTGGTTGATGTATGTAGAAAGCTCCTGTTCTGATGTGAGAACCAAAGGCGGGAGACATTGCGCGACGGCATATTGCACTGTCTCTGAAGGTGTACTGAGGGTCGACAACAACCTTTGCACGACCTTTGGAACTCGCTCATCTCCAGCAGCCAAATGACGACCGAGTGCACCGTAAAGAATGACGACTGCTTCGTTGACTTGATCATACATCTCGGATTTGCGATCAGGTGCTTCGAGCGCGTTCTCGAAAAGTTCCATCAATGGCTCAACCTTGGTCTGCGCCTTCGCTGAGATGACTGATGTTGCTGCTTCTATCAATTCGTCTCGGACTGCGGGGCTTCGATCTCCCAGAGGGCCCTCATAAATCAAAAAGTTGAAGAACTCAGGGAGGTCATCAGGCTTAAATCCCGGAGTCATTTCCTTGAAGGTGAGTGCAATGCCATCTCTGCTCTCCCAAGGATCTCGTAGATCAACCTTTCGGGGCATACCATACTCATCACGCTCAGGAACCCGCGGCTTAGCCTTTTCCGTATATGACTCGCGAAGCCTCTTCAAAAGGTCGTCGAATGTATCTGGGTATTTGGTTATGATCTCGCCGATAGATCGAGCAGCAGCTCGTCTGAGTGGTTTGTCCAGTGAATCGAGATATGGTAGCATCTGTACACCCGCGTCTGGCTTCAATTCGAGATCATTCTCCTCCCAGATTGTCTGTGCAAGTTCCGCGTTTTCCGGTACATCGTCATGACAAGCAATGAATATTTCTTCGCTGAAGGTCATGCCGTTCATGTCTAGCTCAGCATCTATGGCTTGAAGAGTCGCTGTTCGGACACCGGTCTCCGGGACAATGGTTCCACGAAGCAGGGCTGTCAGCTCGTCGTTGGTAATGTTCGGAGCCAGACCACGAGCAAGATCCAAAAGACAATCCTTGATCAACTTGTAGTGTTGCTGGTACCGTTGCATTGACCACACAAGAATCTCTAACATGTTCTTGCGTGGAAGACGGGGGTCAGTACCTGTAATTAATTAGTTCCTGGTCTGAGCATTTGTAATAAGACACTTACAAGAGTTTGTATGGAATGTAAGAATTTCGATGGCGAGGATAAGCTGTTCATCAACTTCCTCAGGCGAGGATTTGCCTATACCACCCTTTTCCAAGACTAAGAAGATGAGGGGTAAGCAGTAGGCGAGAGATACAGCGTCCAATGGTCTTTGTTCACTCAAGAAACGAATGCGGTACATGACGCGTGTCACAAGGTCTGATAGCATTAGCATGTATGAACATACGGTCAAACGGGGCGTAATTCAACTTACCACCAAGGTCTTCATCCTCGTACTCTTTCGCGAGTTGTATGGAGCCAATTGTTCGAAGTACAGCCACGCCAACAAATGGTCTTAGTGGACCCAAACGGCTAGAAATCTTTTCAGAACAAGCGATCAAAGCAGTTGCCGGGACATCTCCTAGGAGAAGTCCAGCGCCAGCGCGCACAGCTTGGATCAAGAGATCCACGGCCGGACCCATCCACTGATCTGCATCGGTAGGGGGGCCAGTTGCAAGGCTCTGGATAATGCCCACTCCTCGCTTCATTCTTTGCTCAATACCAGAAACTTCCTTCCTAATGGCTGATTCTTTAGCCAGCTGAGCATTGACCTTGGCTTGCTCATCTGCAGTAAGTTTCTTAGTCTGACCCTTCTTTTGCGCCAGTTGTGCTCGGAGCTCCTCTTCCCACTTCAGAGTATCGTAGTCCTTGGTATTCTTGTCTATCACAACGGGCGCCTTCTTGGACAGGACATCGATATAAGCCGTGCCTTCAGGAGTACGGAAAATGGCAGCTTCGGTCGGACCAACGGCTTCCAGCTGTTTTGGATCCAGATCTTGACTGAATTGCTTGACTACGGCGGGCAAGGCAGCATCTGGAGCAACGAAAGCCATGTCAGAGTATGCACTATAGGCTGCCAAGCCAATTGCTGGAAATCGGTCATTGTCCTTGTTCTTCCAAGTACGTTAGCAATAAGACTTTCTGGGATTTCATAGGTCTACATACCTCTGTAGACTCATTGACAGTCTGCATAAAGTCTTCCAGATTGTTCCGAACTACATCACCGGGATCAACGCCCATGCGCAGACACAGCTCGATCCAAGATACTCGAGGAATGACTTCCTTTCTTGCCAGAACAACAAGGTCTCTCGCCTGTTTGTGCAGAGTCGAAGGCTCGATGCTTACACCCTGTTTCTTTGTCGTATCTGGGGGTAGGCAAATACAGGCTAGAACTGCCCCAAGCTCGTTAGAGCCTGTTTTGGATGCCAGTGCAGCGCTGTCCTTGTCCTCAAGCTCATTTAACTTATACCACGTCCAGATTCCATCTATGATGATGCTGCTGATCTTCTCTGGGGATGTTTGGAGGTAGACTTGCGTCAGTGCTTGTTTAGCAGCCGACTTTGCTTTAGCAGAGATGCTCTGCGATACGATGAGGAATATATACGCCTGTGCCCATGAATCGCGAACATCCTTGGAGGAAGATTGTGTGACACTTGGTGCAACGGCGTTCAGTGCAAGTAATGCAATCGAGACATCTTCCTCAGCGGATAGTTTCGAGTACACTTTCGGGTTGAGGATGAAGGAAGGCTTGGGCTGCGTGGCGAGAGATTGTGAGATGACATCGGATTTTTTGAAGATGGATGTTAGTTTCTCATCCTTCATGTTCTGGACTCTATCAATGAGAAGCGCCGCAACGTAGTGTCCTACTGTGGCTAAGCCACTTTGGGCTGCTGGGAGTGGATTGGTATTGACATCTTGCCAGAGCTCAACGAGCTTTGGAAGCGTGGCTTGGCAGAAGGCAAGTACATCTAGTTGGCTCTGCTGCTCTTCAGACAAATTCCACCAAATATCCGCTGCACGGACGGCCCAGAGCCGCTTGACAGGAACGCGCTTGTCTCCCATGCCTTTGATAAAGGCATCGGATACCGCCTTGTCGAGGGCAACACCGTTGGCTAGACCGAAGTTCAGATGGGTTGTCATTGCTGACACTTCTGCAAGCACAGCTGGCTCACTTGCCTCCTTCAAGGCAACGGCTGCGATGCCTACGGGAATTTTCTTGGACAGTGAGGGAGACTCGGGTAACGCCGTAAGCATCTGAGCGTGCAGGACCTTCTGGTCAGCACCCGACACCTTGCCCTGTTTGAGAGGATTCAGCACTTCGTCTGCTACTTTGTCAATCCTGTCGCTATCCTTTGATCGTGAGGCAAGGGCCTTGAAGGTGCGCAGGGCGCCAGCTCGAATAATCGGGTTGGTAGATTTGACGTTAGCCAGCAGCGGCTTCAGCATGTTGCTGAGGAGAATTTCTGAGAGGTCCATGGACTCGGGCAGGGCGAGGATCATGGGCGAGACGATGTCGTTGAGCACCACTTCAGGTGCTCTCAGGAGAGCCTTTTCAATGGGTTGGAAGACATTGGTGCGCAGCTCGTCCAAGGTAGGGAAGGTGTCGAAGAAATCGTGCAGGGCGTTGGAGATGTGGTGTGGGAGTTGGTTTCTCGAGCCAATAATTTCTCTTGTGTAGAAGGCATAGTAATCTTGCTTGTGATTTTCGAGGAGCGGCTTGATGGTTGGCAGGCGAGACGAGACGCCTGCGATGACACCGAGGAAGACGGCATTTCCAGCCGTGGGAGCAGAGCCCTTTGCGGTGAGGGTAGTGACGAGTTTGGAGAGAGCGTCTTGGGCGATTGCCTCTGAGCGGAAGACGGCGCGCAGAGCTCGTCTAGTAGAGACGAGGGCAGAGTGTGCGAGGCGGCTAGCCCGGCGATCGCTGCCTGTGCCCACACACAACTCTATTGCGCGCGCATCGGCGAGGGCGACGTTCAGTCCGTGGGTTGCCCAAGCATCGGGTGACTTTGCGAGTTGCAGAAGCAGCACCGAGCACCAGTCGTTGAGCACAAAGGCATTGGAGTGGGCAATGCCCTTCTTTGCACACTCTTGTTGCAGGAACTTGACGATAGGCGGCAGCACCTTTGTTCCGTGTGGGCCCGTCACCAGCGACCTGAGGACGCCTTCGACGGCGCGGCGGGATTCGCGGTCCTCGTATAGCGGGTATGTCTCGAAAAGTGTTTCTAGGAGCGCTTGCAGGTCGGCAGTCTTCAGTGCTGCTGCACAGGACAGGGTCTCGTCAGTCTATTGCTGGTCGTATACATTCATACACATATGTATATACATATATGCATGTGTGGGTGGGTGCATCGGGGCGTCCAGGCACTCACAGTCATCTGCGACCTGTTGCTGCAGGCCCGACAGCTCGTGGATGCGGCGCTTGGTGGAGCTCGTGATGAGCTTCTGCCACAGTCTGTCGCGGTCCAGGGCCTGGGCTTCAGCATCCCCATTCAAAGCCATGTCGTCCAGTCCATACGCAAAGGCCAAATGCGGATGCGGGGAGGTCGGCGGGGTGGGTGGTGAGGAGCAACAATCGCGAAATGATAATGCCAAGATTTCTCGTCTATTTGCCCACCTGCGACGGACTACCATGACATCGCTGCTCGGCGCTCAGTGCTCAGTGTCAGGGCACAGGGCCATGTGGATCGCCTTGCCATCACCAAACCCCCACCACTGGCCTCGTCTCCCTGCCGCTCGCCGCCTAGCTGCTGCTGCTTCTCCACCAACTGAGCGCCCTGATGCGTCCCGTCTGTATCTCAGCCCTGCCCAATCTTGATCTCGCTCGGGATCAGGCTCCGAGGTATTCTATACGGCAGCCCGCTTGAACTACATCCCTGCCCCTCACCTTACTTAGCACCCCGGAATCGTATCAATTAGCCAAAAAGAGAAAAGAGGATATTCGCCCCAGCCTTTCCCATGGCCAAAAAGAAGAAGCCAGCCGGCAATCCTGCGCGTGGCTTTGCAACCACATCTGTGGCCAGCAAACCTAAACCCGATAGGTCTGTCGCTGACGCCCCAGCTAAAGAAGTTTCTCAAGCGCAGTCAAAAGAAAGCCAAGCAGTACCAGAGCCGGCATCTCAGGTACCCCAGCAGGCTACACTGCCAAAAGAGGAAGTTGCACAAACTCCCGAAGAGCTCGAGGCCCAACTCGAGCGCGATGAGCTTCAATTGTTAGTTGAAAAGCATGCTGCTAAAGTCCGCCGCGAATCCAGTCGTCATGTTACACGCTTCCAGACCGACCGCAGGCTTCTGCGCAGCCAGTCTTACTCTATCGCCGTTCATGAATGGCTGCCCGGAGAGATCCTGGACAGCATCATACTCTTAGCACAAGCAGAGTCCAATGATTCAAACAGGAGGCAGGGCCAACAGTCTTTTCTGAAAACATTGACCGAAGACGATGCCATTTTCAAACTATGGACGCTTGATTTGACCCTCCGTGAACTTGGCTTCGCAGACAGTCACATCGAACCTGTCTCAACATGGCTCTGCGCCAACGCCGCTGGTGTCGATGCGTCATCTGGTATATGGGGTTTTCAAGAAGCCTTGGAATGGCTTGCACTCGACCAGTGTGAAGATTTCAATTTTTCATATGAAGAGTCGCCGCCCAAACGCGCAGCTCTCGACGCTCCTCCTCCTTCGCGACCTGGTAAGTCGTCCACCTCCATGTACACTTTAGTGCGCCTCGCTAACCATAAATAGTTACACCACCCCGTGAGGCGTTGGCAAAGACCGCAGCCACACCAGGAGCCTCAACGCCTCCAAAAGCTAATGGCTCTACGCCTGTCGAAAACGACCAAAGTGATATCCATGTCAGCGATATCGACAGCGACATTGAAAGCGAGGACCTCGTCCCCACATATCTCAAGATCAAGAGCAAACTTTATGAGATTGACCCGCAGCTCGTGGAAACAACTACACGAAAGTCACAGAAAGGCGCAAAGTCGAAAAAGCCCGAGCCCGTCGCTCCCCAGACACCGGCTGTTCGAAAGTTACTCTCTCAGTTGCAACAGCTGAAGTCGGATACTTTATTCGATGAAGACGAAGCTGAGGAAAAGTGGCCAGCCAGGCGCAATCAAATCGCCCAGAACCAAGCCGAGAAACGGCAGCGGAACGGTACACAGCCCCAAGTTCTGAAAGAGCAGAAAGAAAATAATGAGACCCAACCTCAAAAGTCGATTGAAGCCGAGGTGCCCGCAACTGAAGCACCACCAGTTGCTAGCCAAGACGATGAGGATATGGATTTGCTCGGTGAAATGTTCTCTGCAGTTCCTGACTCACCATCGAAATTGGAAACTACGCCCAATGGCGCAGGCTCTGCTGATGTGACTATACGTGATTTTGGCAAGGCAAGCGGAGTATCTCCCCGCAAAGTGCTCGAAGAGGCGGTTCGCTCAAGGTATGCGACAAATGATCTCCGCTTTGAGCATATCAACTAAACATCGTTAGGGACTCTGGTGCGAGTTTGTCGTATGCAGTCATCTCACCTACTATGTACACTTGCCGACATTCACTTACTATCATTTGGTCAAAGGATGTCGATGTCGAATACGACACCGAAGTTGCTGGAGTGACTGTGACTCCTTATAGAGGGCAAATTACATTCGCAGCAATCGACCTTGCAACCGTGTCTGTTGAGCAAAGTGAGAGCTACATCTCAGTCGTTGCACTTTTCTCCATCTCTGCTGCCTCGCCGAAGGATGAAAAGGTCCATCTACGACTGCCACCAAACTGGAGAGAACTTTATAGAGAATTTCTCGAAAGTCGAAAGACACGTCTGGATGCTGCAGATCGCGATGCCATAAAGCGCTACCGTTCATTCGTCCAGGATCAAGTTGAAAATGAAGAGTCGGATGGTGTTGTTTTCACAAATCGCTTCAAGATGCGTAACCAGGCCGCTACAGGCTCTAGTGGATCAAACTCGGGGTACAACACGCCAATACGCCAACACGAAAGTCTAAGGGATCTATGGGCTGCCAAAACCTCTACTCCTTCATATCAACACATGCTTGTCGGCCGATCAAACCTTCCGGTCTTTGGTTTCAAGGAGTCCATTCTGTCAACGGTGGACAAGAACCAAGTCACCATAATTTGCGGTGAGACTGGGTGTGGAAAGAGTACGCAAATTCCGGCGTTTGTTCTCGAGCACGAGCTTGCACAAGGCAAGGCATGCAAAGTCTACTGTACCGAACCCAGACGAATCTCCGCCATTTCGCTTGCGCAACGTGTGAGCGAGGAGCTAGGCGAGGGGCCGAAAGATCTTGGTACTATGCGCTCACTTGTCGGTTACGCAATCCGACTCGAGTCTAAGATGTCATCACAAACTCGTCTAGTGTACGCAACTGTAGGTGTTGTACTTCGCATGTTGGAGTCTTCAGGAGCTTTACAAGAGGTTACGCATCTGATCATTGATGAGGTCCATGAAAGGTCTATTGACACAGACTTTCTCCTTGTTATTCTGCGGTCGCTGATGGTACGTCGGCCTGAATTGAAGGTGATATTGATGAGTGCTACCGTTGACGCCGCCAAATTCTCACGATACCTCAACGACGCACCCATTCTAACAGTGCCTGGTCGTACATTTCCAGTACAGACACGATACCTCGAGGATGCTATCGAACTGACGCACTATACGGGGGCATCTGAGCAGAACACCAACACTACTACCAGCGACAACGACGAGGATGACGAAGTCACAAGTGACAAATCCGGCATTCCTAACAAACTCCCTGGTTACAGTGCTGCAACGCGCAATGTGCTCTCTAACTACGACGAATACGCCATTGATTACGATTTGATTACCCGACTTATTGAAACCGTTGCCTACGACCCGCAACTGAGCCGCTTTAGCAGCGCCATTCTTGTGTTCCTTCCAGGTATTGCCGAAATCCGCCAACTGAACGATATTCTGGCTGGCCACCCTTCGTTCAAAGCTGATTGGTATGTGTATCCGTTGCACTCTACCATCTCAAGTGAGGATCAGCAGGCTGCATTTTTGATTCCTCCGCCGGGTGTGCGCAAGATTGTGCTCGCGACAAATATTGCAGAAACTGGAGTAACGATCCCGGACATTACCTGTGTCATCGACGTTGGCAAGCACAAGGAGATGAGATTTGACGAACGGAGGCAGCTCTCACGTCTGACGCAATCTTTTATCTCAAGAGCCAATGCGAAGCAGCGCCGTGGCCGTGCAGGCCGTGTTCAGGAGGGATTATGTTTCCACCTGTTTACGAAATACCGCCATGATAACCTGATGGCTGAACAACAGACGCCGGAGATGCTGAGACTGTCACTGCAAGATTTAGTTATGCGTGTTAAGATTTGCAAGTTGGGAGATATTGAGGCAACACTTGCTCAGGCGCTCGACCCACCCACGTCTAAGAACATCCGGCGTGCCATTGATGCACTTGTGGAGGTTGACGCGCTCACACCAAGTGAAGAGCTCACCCCGCTTGGTCGCCAAATTGCAAAGCTTCCGTTAGATGCACACCTAGGCAAACTCGTGTTGCTAGCTTGTACTTTTGGCTGTGTCGGCGTTGCCATCACCATTGCTGCAATTCTTTCTTCCAAGTCTCCCTTTGTGACACCTTTCGGAGCAAAGCAGCGTGCTGATATCGCTCGACTTGGATTCAAGAAAGGCGACTCGGACCTACTGACAACATACAATGCCTACAAAGCCTGGAAATTAGTATGCACAACTGCCGGCCGATCAGAAATGCAATTCTGCCATAAGAATTTCCTCAGCGCCCAGAACCTAGGCAACATCGAGGATCTCAAAGCACAGCTTCTCTCATCCCTCGTAGAAGCAGGCTTCATACAAATGACGCAAGACGAACGCCGAGCCCTGAACCGCTACAGAAGCACACCGCGCCACCGCGTATTCGTCGAAGTACCACCCCAATATGACACCTACTCCGACAACGACCTCCTCGTCAACTCCGTCATCGCAACGGCCTTTTACCCCAAGATGCTAACGCGCGAGGGCAAGGGATGGCGCAACATATCCAACAACCAGACCGTCAGCCTCGCACCCACATCCGTCAACAAGGGATCGTCAACCGCGCATTTCCTATCCTACTACCACATCATGCAGTCCAGCAATAAGTTCTACAACGCTCACTCGACATCCATTGCGTATCCCTTCGCCATGGTCCTCATGGTCGCTGCGGATCTCGACTTCAAACTGCACGCTGGCGTGATAAGTCTACCGGGCAACGTAGTCAGGTTCTCGGTAAGGGATTGGCGGGCTGCCGTGGGCTTGAAAGTGCTTAGGCGCAGAGTCAAGGAGATCTTAGCGGGTAGCTGGAAGAATCCTGCGAGACAATTAAGCCACCGTGAGCAAGAGTGGTTAGGCTTGTTTTTCAGGATCTTTGAGCAAAAGTTTGAGAAGGAAGAAAGGATTAGGGAGAAGGCGGCTGGAAAGGCGAAGTAGAAGGGTAGATGGCTGGCAATGGCAATGGAAATTCTTTTTTTTGGCACCAGGATGTTTGATATTTATTGTGTATGTGTTCTTGCTTAAATGAGACTCAATTGCAAAAAAGGGTATGTATGTAAAGAGGAGAGGTTTCAGCTTGCTAGATTTATACAGATGGCTTCTCGAACTCGGCCTTGCCATCCTTGATAGTGGCATATCTCACTGTGCCAGATGCATCCGTGTTTGGTATGGGTGCCTTTGTGCCTTGTTCGCCAATGGACTTGATTTCCTCCTTGATCTTCCTCGTCACGGCGTCTTCGACCGCGCCAGGCGGGCTGTCAGCAATCTCATCGACGTCTCGTAGTGTGAGAACGTCGCTGATGCGTGAAGCACGCGACTGGACGAGCATGGTTGTTGGGCCCTCGAAACGGAGGAAGAGCTGGGTAATGTTAGTCAGTATGTGAGTAAATACTGTAGGTCATGTGTTCAACGTACCCTGTCTCCCCAGACTGTCCTCCGCATCCATGTCTTGAGGGTGTGATATGTAGTGGCTAGCGCGCGCCATGTAGCCGTCTTGCTCATTGTTCGGAAAAACTGAGTGTTCTGGACCAGCGAGCCGAAGCCCAGGTCTGGAACTTGGAATCGCACATTCGACGACTTGAAGCGGAAGGGGACGGGTGGGGCGTTGGAGGCTGTGTATGCTACCAAGTTGCTGCGTAGTGGGGTTAGTCAAAGATGGTAGGTGGGCGGTTGTTCAGGCAAAGGCGGCATACCTGGGGTGGGCTACGTAGCTCTCACCAGCCTTGACGTGGACCTGGTAGATCTGGCCGTTTCCTGTCAATGCGAGTAGGCCCCTGCCTGTGATGTATGTGTTTCCCCAATGTGCCAGGCCGAGCTTGACATTGTATTGCGGCTTCAGCTTCAATGTGAGGCCAGTCCACGCAAGCAGCGCCTGTCTTTGGCTGATGATCCAGTCATCCCTTCCGTCTAGGTTTACTGAGACAATGCTCGATATGGGAGTTTTGGTGGAGATGAGGGCCGTGACGGGGCTGGTTGACGACACTTTTTGATAGAGGAATGGAATGCCGACGGGCGCGCGCTGAAAAGGCTTGAGGACAGACAGGGTGGAGAGAGTGTTTTCCGACTTGCCGCTGAGGCCGACGAGGGTACCGCGGCGGGTGTAGAGCGTCTGCGAGGCTGAGAGGGAGACAGAGAGGAGGGAGAAGGGTGTGCCGATGACGTCGAAGCGGGCGTCTGCGCAGGCCGAATATTTTAGCAGGGTCGCCTCGCTAAGGCCACAGAGAAATGCATACCGGGCGTGTGCATGGGCGTGGCGGTGCCCTCAACACTGACTGCCTGCTGCAGGCTTGGTTCTGGTGACGGGCTGGTGGCCGAGATGTTGATGCATCGCGCCGCAATTGATGGGCGACCAGTGGGTGTGCATGTGCGGGCCAGGTTCGCCCAGGGCGAGGCAGCCGATCGTAGCATGGCTGTGCCGGGCAATTGGCGTGTATGTGTGGGTGTCGAGATGGTTTGTTGGAGGAGTAGTAGTAACCGCAATGGCAGTTATTATTATTATTATTAGCAGTATCGGCCGGAATTAATTAGTCGTTATGATGCAAGCTCGCCCGCCCGCCCGCCGCAAACGCGCTAGACAAGGTGGGATGGGCTGCATCCATGTCGGGTGGGCTTCTCTAGGTACTCTCATATGACGTGCTCGTCTTCCTCTCTTCCGCCACTTTTTGTTCAAGCAATTGAACACACGCGCGGATTTCTTGTTCCTTTTCTTTGCTCCAGGCGTGTCTAACATGTCACTGCCATCATGTTAATTCCACCTCTTGCCCGCGCCGCCTGTCGGCCGGGTCTTCACGCATCCACGCTGCGCCTTCATCCTGTACACCACGGCATCCGCGTCTTCACCTCGTCTCCTCTTCATAGAAAAGATGCTCATGGCGAGCGGCCAAAGCCGGGTTCTCAGCCTGCACTCGAGGCTACCAAGCCCGCAGCCAATGCTACGGCTGCGAAAGCAAAAGTCGCAAAGGCAGATCCGTTGCTTCAAGAACAGGTCTTGACCAACAAGGAACAGCGCAAAGCTGACTGGGCCATTATCAAGGAAATGTCGCAGTATCTGTGGCCAAAGGACAACATGGGCACTAGATTCAGGGTTGGGCTGAGTGTAGGGTTGCTGGTTGGCGCAAAGCTGCTCAACGTGCAGGTCCCCTTCTATTTCAAGAGCATTGTAGACGCCATGAACATAGATTTTGCTGCTGTAGGCGGTACCGCGACTACCGTAGCAGGCTCGATGATTATCGCTTGTAAGCTAGACCCAGCAATGCATACTCGTCCCATTTTGGCTGAGACTACGACCAGACGGCTTGACCCGTATCGGTGCAACTGTATCCCAAGAACTGCGAAACGCCGTCTTTGCCAGTGTTGCTCAAAAGGCCATTCGCAAAGTGGCCTGCAGTGTCTATGACCATCTACTAAGGCTGGATCTGAGTTTCCATTTATCAAGGCAAACAGGAGGCCTCACAAGGGCCATTGATCGTGGTACAAAGGGCATCAGTTTCTTACTGACTGCTATGGTCTTTCACATATTCCCCACTGCACTCGAAATCTCGCTTGTATGCGGCATTCTAACATACCAATACGGCTGGCAATTTGCCCTCATCACCGGCACTACAATGACTGCTTACTCTGTCTTTACCATCATGACCACTTCGTGGAGAACAAAGTTTAGGAAACAGGCCAATGCTGCTGATAACAAGGCAGCTACTGTTGCAGTCGACTCCATGATCAACTATGAAGCTGTCAAGGTATTTCTCCTGAACAAGTTTTGTAGTATTCTCTATTAATGTGTATAGTACTTCAACAATGAAAAGCACGAAGTCAAGCGTTATGACAAGGCCCTTCAGGACTATGAAAAGGCCTCTATCAAGGTCGCCACTTCCCTGGCCTTCCTCAACTCGGGTCAAAACATTATCTTCTCCTCTGCTCTGACTGCCATGATGTATCTCGCTGCCAACGGCGTCGCAACCGGACAACTCACCGTTGGCGACCTTGTCATGGTCAACCAACTCGTCTTCCAACTCTCCGTCCCCCTCAACTTCCTCGGTTCCATGTACCGTGAACTCCGCCAGAGCCTGCTCGACATGGAAACTCTCTTCAACCTGCAAAAGGTCAACGTGACTGTCAAAGACAAGCCCAACGCTCCCCCACTCGTCCTCAAGACGGGCGAAATCAAATTCGAAAATGTCTCCTTTGGCTACCGTCCCGACCGTCCCATCATCAAAAACCTCACTCTGACCATCCCCGCCGGCAAAAAAGTCGCCATCGTCGGTCCCAGCGGCTGCGGAAAATCCACAATCCTCCGCCTGCTCTTCCGCTACTATGATCCACAGGAAGGTCGTATTCTGATTGACGGCCAGGATATCCGCGACGTCAACCTAGAGAGTCTACGCCGCGCAATCGGAGTAGTACCTCAAGACACGCCTCTTTTCAACAACACCATCCAGCACAACATCCACTACGGCAATCTAGACGCCACTCAAGACCAAGTCATCGAAGCAGCGCGACGCGCCCGTATCGACGAGACTATCGCTCGGTTCCCCGATGGCTACAACACCATGGTCGGCGAGCGCGGCATGATGATTAGTGGAGGTGAGAAACAGAGACTCGCCATTGCGCGATTGGTCTTGAAAGATCCGCCGCTTTTGTTTTTCGATGAAGCTGTATGTTGCCCTCTACTTCCCCCCACCCGCCTTCTATGAACTAACAAAATAAAACAATAGACGTCAGCGCTAGATACCCACACCGAGCAAGCACTCCTCTCCCACATCAACTCTCTCGTGAGAGAAAAGAAGCGGACATCAGTGTTTGTGGCGCACCGTCTTCGCACAATCTACGACTCTGATGTTATTATCGTGTTGAGCGAGGGTGGGGTCGCGGAGAGTGGGACGCATCAGCAGCTTATTGATCGGAGTGGGTTGTATAGTGAATTGTGGAGTGCGCAGGAGACTATGTTTGTTGAGGAGGGAGAGGGAGAGAGCGTAGAGGTAGAGGGTGAGGTGAAGAAGTAATGAGTAGAGTGGGAATGCTAAAAAAAAAGGAACATGGACTTTTGTACAAATGAACAGTTTTGAATATGGGTTCACTTAATTTCCTCAGTATTACATTTATAACTGAGATCTCCAAGTCCTTGCACTTCCCCATCGATACAAAGATCTTACTCCATCCCTTTCCTAAGAGTGCCAGAATTCCATAACCCGTACAAGTGCAAAAGCTATCACATCTACACAGCCAACCTCGACCTCCCTTCTACTCCGCCACCTCCGCCGCCAACTTCAAAATCTCTTCAACACTCTTCCTCGCATTCTTCGGATCCTTTGCAACACTCTGCCAAATCTCACCATGCCTCGGTTCCGCCAACGCCGCTTTGGCCAGCGTATCCTGCAATTTCTCCTCGGTACCATGTTGTAGCAAAAACTTGTAATACCACACCCACGCATCGCCGAAATCGCTATCATGAGTGACGGCTTTAACGAACCATGTCGCTGCTTTATCGAGGCGGCGCTCAGCCCAGAAGATGCGGCCGACGACGCAGAAGAGTAAGGCGTCTTTTTCGACTTTCTTGATGGCTTCGAGGGCGCGGGGCTTGCGCTGCGTGCGGGATTCGAGGTGCATGATTTTTTCTGCCCAGAGGAGACCGGATTTGGGGCATTGTTGCAGGGCGGAGGCCATGAGTTGCTGGGCTGCGCTGATGTTGTTTTGGCGGCGCTCAAGGCGCACTTGCTCGAGGAGGATGTGCTCGGATTTGGGGTTTTGCTGGCGACCGCGGTCGAGGGTTGAGCGGGCTTTGACGATGGCGCCTTGTTTGACTTGAAGGCGGGAGAGGAGGATGAAGAGGACAGGGGCTTTGGGGGCGGCTCGGGTGCCGATGTTGAAGGCTTCGTGAGCTTCGGGGAGTTTGGAGAGCTGCTCATAAACTTGGCCCTTAATTGCGTGGAGTTTCCAGCTGCCTGGCCAGTTTTGCAATCCCTGGTTGCAAATGTCGATGGCCATCTCAAAGTTTCCTAGTTGTCGTTCAAGAACCGCGGACTTCATGTAGATGCGGTCTGTAGCTGCAGATTCACGTGCTACTTGCAGGAAGCTACGCGCCTGTTCATAGTTGCCGGCATCCACCTCAAAGTCGACCGCACGTGTGTAAAGCATTTCATTACCGGGGAGCGCCTCAAAACTTCGGCCCAGCACCTTGCGAGCTCCTTCAGGGTCACCTGATTGCCACATTTCTCTAGCATAAAGCAACCAAAGCGATTCTGATGTGGGGCAAGCATTGACTGCCCGTTCAAGTACGCTAAGGAGTGAGTCCATGGTACCGTGGTGCTTCTCTAGGTCGGCAAATGCATGCCAAATGGTTGTGCTGTAGGGAAATACGGCAACAGCGAATCCTAGAATAGCCCTCGCCGTCTCTGGCTTGTTTCGGTTCAAGACGCTTCTCGCATCCTCCAGCCAGATGTCTCGGCGTTCGTCGTCTTCGTCAAGGCCCCATCCAACAGTTGCCTTGATAATAGCAGTTGCTGTGCCCTTGTCGCCTTGCTCTTCGCAGATTTCCGCCTGCGTGATCCACTCCTCTCGCTTAATCATAGCATTCTCTTTGATGAGAGACTTCACAGCTCGAGTCATGATCGTGTCCAGCATTTCCACCTTTCCTAGCTCCTCCTGAAGTCTGCAGGCGTGTATCCAAATGGCCCAACTGGTGGGAATGGCTTTGCGGGCTTTGTTGAGAATCTGCTGTGCAGCCTCTGGTTCTGATACACGCGCATACGAGATCCACAACTCTTCAGACAGCGGAACAGTCTCGGTTGCTTTGGCGAACAAGAGGCGTACAGCGTCAAGCTCCTCCGTATCGTTGATCAGCGTTTTCCACAGTTCTACACTCTGAGGGTTGTGATCCAAAGCCTGCCGAGTAACCTTCTTTCGCGCCGCAGGTGTCTGCTCTAGGTCGATGGCTGCTTGCCACAGCTTCACGGCCTTTGTGTTTTGCTTGATACCATTTGCCGCAATGACCTTTGCGTTGTGCAGGTTGTCACGGTTCAACCGAATTGCTTCCTCCCAGACTACGACAGATCGAGGGCAAAGCTCACAACCTCGGGCAATGACCTTCTTAGCAGTGTGGATCTTTCCAGCCACCTCTTCCAATCGTGCTAGCGCAACATATCCAGGTCCGTTGTGTACGTTGGTCTTGACAGCAGACTCTAAAAGCACACGCGCCCGATTGATGTCCTCGACCGGTACCTCTTCACCCATGGCTTCCTTCTTGCTTAGGGCAGTCATGTATCCCTTGGGGTCTACTGATGTTGCCGTACCAGAAGTTGTCGATGTCTGGGCACCGGGTGCACTGGCTGCTGAGTCAAGTCGTACTGTGAGGGCGGAAAGTTGAGCTGCACCAATACTTGCGAGATTGGTGGTCATGCCGTCGGCGTCTCCCGTGGATATCGATGTATCGAGTTCGCCACTCTTGGATGCGGCAGCCAGAACGCTATCTGGGACTGCATAGGATCTGGCGTTGGCCATGCGGGCTTCACGCGCACGCTTAGCTTTACCCGTCATATCTCCAACCTCGGGCAAGGCTGCCCATTCTTCTTCGGAAACGCCACCGAGGGCACGTTTTAGATCAGCGAATTGGAGTTGGATCTTGGGGTTGTTTCGTTCGTATTCTTCGCGTTCTTTCTGTTCGCGGGCTTCCCTACGGCGGACACAATCGGTATCTGTTCGTGGAAAAAAACACGATGAATACTTCGACAATAAAGATAGAGGGGAAGGGCAGTGGAAAAGAAACGGGATGTACCAACCTTCTGGCTCTGCGACGCTTGTCCATCTTCTCATCAACTTCTTGGTATATGCGATCTGCCTCGTCATCCTCCTTGTCGTAGTTCATACCACTCGAGAAGAGGCCGACTTCGTTATCAGGGTCCTGGAACCGGTCTTCATCTTCGTCCCTCTCTTCGTCCTTCTTCTCAGTAACACCGTACGCAGATGGGGCGGCTTGGCCTAGCGATGCGGCGCGCTTTGCTAGCATCTCCTTCATCTGCTCCTCAGACGGACCCTCACGGGCTGGACCGAGATCGCTTCGGGTTGTGAAACCCGTCGCTCCTCTACCCAATCCAGCCACATAGTTCTCGGGCGCGGGCATCGACAAGAAGTCGCGTCGACTCATGGTGGCGGTATTTATGCAGCTCTCCGAAAGAAATGGTTATTGGGCTCCGGGCTGGATATATGCGCAGAATGCGCCAAAGACCACTGCAGTCTGGCCGTGAAACACCTGGAAGACGTGGAAAGATGGTCGCCGAGCTTTCCGGTACCAGTGCAGCTGTCTGACGCAGAGTTGTGTGTAATTGCTAAGTTTGGTGTTGGAAGCGGCGTTGAGGTGACGCGACGTCGATAATAATTTGAGACTAGGTCGACGCGCATCACGTGAGTGCACCGCTCCAGCCACGCTAGCCCGAAAGGTATGTTTGCGACAGGCTGGTTCTTCACATGCGATCAATTGAAATCAGAAACTAAGATGTATTACAATATCTACCTTCCGAAGCAGATCGTATGAGCTAGAAGAGGGCATCTTTGGTTCCAAAAGTAGTGCATGATCGTAATGCTCATGCTTCATCATATACCAAGTTCCTTTACACGATCTCCACAATATCGTAATGTGCATTCCCATGATGGTCCAACTAAACTTGCGCTCAGTAGTACTTCACACATATTTCTGAAGCGTAGTTTTGCTAATCATGTCCGTCCTCGCTCAAGGAGCAGCAGTTTGAGGTTCCGGCGCTTTCCCGTTGGCAGCGTGGAGGGCATGGCGTGGAGAGATGGGTGGTAGTGGTGGAGCTGGCTCCTCAGCCGCAGCTACTGCATCGCCCCTCAGGGACCGCCCACTACAACGCATCAGTACGCAAGTAGATAGGAAGTGCATTGATCTTGCCTTTTCGTTTTTCTCAGCTTTCCTCCGAACCACTTCTTCAGACTCCGACTTGTGGATGGCCGTTCGGGCTCTGGGGCAGGGGATATATCCGACTGCAATACACTACTCGCCTGGCTGTGCGGGCTGAGCTGGCTAGCCTCTGGTGTGGCGTCATCATCCTCGAGCGGTGGAGCCCACCTTTCGACATCGCCATTGACTACTACGAACCAGGCCAGCTTTTCCCCTGGCGCAACCTTGTCCCGCAGCTCAGTGATGGCGGCGCGCTGGTCGTCGGTTATTTCAGCACCCTGGACTTCTTCTATATCTACCCCAAGCTTAATTTCGTGCACAATGTCACAGACGTATGCGTGGGGCTGGTCTTTGACAGTAAAGTCGTCAGGGTTGTATTGCTCAATGAATTGCAGGTTCGGCAGCTTGGCCATTGTTTCTGGCCATTGATCCTTGAAGTTTTTCGTCATACAAGCAACTGTCGCAGGGGCCATGAGCCACTCCGGGGCGGCATCGTCGAGGTTCTGGAGAATGATGTGTATGCGAATCTGTGCACGCGGCCACCGGAACCCATGTACAAGCCAAGTGGGCATGTCGGGACACTACGCGCAGCCGTGTCGCAACTTGAAAGGCAAACGTGCTGTGGACGAGAGAGCGGGTGTTGAAAAGTGGGTTTGGAAGAAGCGGCAAAATTCGGAGTGTTGATGCAAGTAAGCATGGGCAGACATAGTAGACAAAGCACTCAACAGCCTCTGGCGAACAGGTCGTACATGATTGTTTGCAAGCCAGGGTCAAGTTCCGAGGAGAGGGTTTTGGCGTGGTCTAGGCAAAGTCTGTCGACCGTGGGCGACTTGACTGTACGAATACGCGCGCTAGGAAAAGGAAACAGGCAGCGAATGCGAGATGAGACGGCACAGTGACCTGGCAATAAATCGAACCATGATAAGGGCAATGAGCCCCGATTGGGTTTGCACAGTGTGCCAGTCTGTACATTCACGGTTGCTGTGCCGAGAGGGTTGCGGGGGGAAGTCGGGACTAGCACTGGGATCAGGAGAGCTTGCGACGATCCATTGCAAGCCTCCGTCCAGCCCCGCCCACGCTAATGCAACGTCGCTCCCGATGGTAAGTATACAGACTAGGGACAGATGATCATACAGAACACTGCATGCTCTGTGCATGGCGTCATGGAAACACCAGCCTGAACCATATCCACTCCACACCATCCATCCGGACGTGGCATCATGCCTCTGTACGTCCTCGTCCCCTTTGCGCCCGATTACGCTGGACGTCCTAACAAGCATACAGTCACCTACTGGGCAAGAAGGTATGCGATGCAACTCTTGGTTCGTAGCAACCCAGCCCTAACCCATCCCCTAGTCATGGAACGTCTACAACGCCGACAATGTAGCGCGCGTCAAGGCCGACGAGGCTGCAGCTGCCGCCCGCGAAGCTGCTCATGAGCAGCGCATGCAAGAGCTCGATGCCCAGCGACGCGCTGCCATTCTACGCGGTGAAACACCTCCACCACTTCCCGAGGAAGCCTCACCCAAGCACTCAGATGCGCGGGCTTCGAAGAACAGAGACGAGCGTGGATATGGCCCAAAGAGGAGGAAGCTTGCTGGTGAGGATGACACCGACATGGATATCCGCTTGGCCAAGTCCATCACAGCTCCGCACGACGATGACAAGCTCGATGCTAAGGTCTTGAAACTACGAAGCACGGCGAGCGATGCTCCTCTGCACGACCATGCCGGCCACATCGACTTGTTCCCCGTCGACATGAAGGACGCTCTCAAGCGCGAAAAGAACGCCGAAGTAGAAAAGGAGAAGCGCAAAAAGGAAAGGGCATTGGAAGACCAATACACCATGCGCTTCTCGAATGCTGCTGGAAGAGGAGGAATAGAGCAGCCCTGGTACGCGGCTCAGCAGAAACTGTTGCAGGATGATGGGAAAGACCCAGACAGCGCACGCGATGTAGCAGCATTCGAAGGTTTCGTAAACAAGGATGTCTGGGGCAACGAAGATCCGCGGCGCAAGGAGAGGGAGCAAGCACGTATATCATCCAACGACCCTTTTGCTTTCATGCAACAAGCCCAAGCCCAGCTAAAGAAGGCCAGACGCGACAAAAAGCTATGGGCCGAGGAGCGCGATAGAGAGTTGCGCGAGCTGCGAATGACACAAGAGCAGGAAGAGAGTAGGAGCAGACATCACAAGCGGAAAAGAAAAGACGACAATGATGACAAAACCCGTGATCGCGACTCTGCTTCTTCACGACACAAGTACCACCACAGAAGTCGGAGCCGTAGCCGGGACCGACACCATCATAAATCTTCACATCGCAGTGAGAGGCGACGGAGTCGTAGCAGAAGTGAAGACCGAGACCGGGATCGGGATCGGGATCGGCACAAACATCGCAATCGCCCACGCGAAGGCCGTGAAAAGTCTAGGACAAAGTAATGTTAGAGTACTTGGTTAGAGACCAAGAAGAAGAAATCGTTCAATGATATCGATTAGGCGAGGAGAGGCTGTATCCCAGTCTATGGTATCTGGTTCAAACGAATAGATCAATCTCATCATTATTGTCCCTGTCTTTGGAAAATTCACTTCATTTTTGATATCTCGTCAGCCCTATTCTTTCTTTGTCAAGCATGGTGAAAGTAAGAACCAGATATGCGAATTACAGAGAAGAAAAACTACTCGTTTCAAGTTTAGAACATAGATTTTATAGTTAGATGATGAACATTGATGAAAAATAAATTGATTAGAGTGTAATTTCATCTAGGCTTGTCTAGGATTTAACTGTTTCTGGCTGTACTACGGAAAGTGAAGAAGATATCCTGAAAGTAGGCATGGTGGCTTTGGTAGATAATTTCATGAAACTCGTTTTATAGTAATCCTTTAGTTAACTTCTAGAAATCGAAACCATATAACTAGCAAATTCCAAATTAATTAATAATTGAAACCCCGTCCTCCCCCCCCCCCGAAAAAATTTGATTTTCGATTTGCAGTACCAAAAGAAGGAAAAAAAATCTGAATTGTTGAATCTTTGTGAATTTTCGTTCGAACATTATGGGAAAAGAGCTTATGAACAAGATCACTTACGTCCATTCATTGACATTCATTTTTTTTAGCGATGAAAGGGTTCCAAAAGTCATGGCGGATTTCATAGATACAAGAATGGGTATATTGCATTAAAAAACTACTTCCGAGTATCTGCAGCGTAGAACAAAACTCCCCTTCTCACTGCCATTACCGGCCAGCCCCAACCACCTTCACCTACATCCAATACACAAAAACCGATCTTCAAATCTTATTCTCCGTACCCTTCTCCCTAACCTCCGCATCCCCCACCCCACCAACCCTCTCATCCGCAAAATCCTGCCTCGAACCCTCTGCATGTAAATCAAACAGCGGCTCCATGGGCTCCACATTCCTCCTCAGCACATGTTTCTTAAGA
The DNA here is from genome assembly GCF_000527765.1 of Bipolaris victoriae FI3. Lineage (NCBI taxonomy): Eukaryota > Fungi > Ascomycota > Dothideomycetes > Pleosporales > Pleosporaceae > Bipolaris > Bipolaris victoriae. The sequence goes on along the minus strand of NW_014575367.1, from coordinate 261,239 downwards.
TACCAGGGCAACTTCCTCCTATAATACGCTGAAAACTGTCGATTCCCCACATCAAACACCGTATCCAGTTCTTCAAGGGTTAGCGCTTTCGTTTCAGGGAGCAGGAAGTATGCGTAGAAGAAGCCGAAAAAGTTCCAGCCGGCGTACCAGCAAAAGGCGCCGGTGGGGGTGAAGGCGGCTTCGAGGGCGGGCCAGGTGAGCGAGAGGATGAAGTTGAAGCCCCAGCAGGTGGCGGTGGCGAAGGACATGCCGACGTCGCGGAGGTGCAGAGGGAAGGCTTCGGCGGAGTAGGTGAAGGGGACGGGACCTTCGCCGGGGGAGTAGACGGCCATGACTGGGGGGAAGGGTTAGTGGTGCTGCTTGGTAGAGAGTGCGATGTAGAGGGACTGAACTTACAGGTATAAATGGCAGCTGCGATGGATGCGAGACGGCCTTGTGTTGGTGTGCCATCTGGGTTATTAGGAAGGTAAAACGATAAGCCGCACCAGAGCAGACAAATTCCCATTAGTGGGAATGTGGTTAGTAGGAGATTGCGGCGACCAAATGTGTCGATGGTGTAGATGGCGGGGATGGCGAAGAGCCAGTTTGTTATACCCGTGCCCATGGACGTCAGCAGTGCTTCCGATTCACTGAAGCCAGCAGATCGGAAGATGGAAGTACTGTAGTAAGCGATGACCTGAGGAAAACCATTTTAGCAATTCCTTCTGGTGAAAAGTTGGGGGAGTGACGTACGTTTACTCCGCAGAATTGTTGCATGAACATGACGAAGAAAGCGCTCTGAGCAGCACGTCGGTTACGACGAACCAGAAAGAATTCTCGAACTGGGTTCCTGCCCTCACGTTGGGCATTTTCAATCTCGAGGAGCTTGTACGCATAGTACATGTCGCGTGCTGCTTGTATCTTGTTCCAGCGGAGGCGGCAGAGAGACTGGAAGGCTCTGTCGAATTTTCCTTTTTCCATGTACCTTGACGCTGTTAATACTTGTTGTAATCCCATATTCAAAGAGACGATACGTACCAGCGCGGCGATTCTGGACAGAAATAGACTTGGACGCAGACGATCATCGGAGGTATGCTGGTGCTGGCCAACATCCACCTCCATGGCGAATTCGGTCCTCCAATGATAGTTACATTGTGGAACGCAACGGAGACGACAAAACCGAGCATGATTCCAAAAGCAGTCCACATCTGCCACATCATCGTCAAAGCTCCACGGATAGTCTTCGGTGCAGACTCTGCGGCGTAGACGGGAGTGGTTGAAGACTTTGCGCCGACAGCGAAGCCCAGCATGAATCGAGCGGCGAGAAGGTTTGGCCCTTTTTGTGATTGTTAGTGCATGAATCGAACACAGTTGTACATAGATGACTTACAGCTCTCGCAAACCGCCATCCAGATACCGGTAATGAAAGATATGATGCATGAGATGAAAATGGTACCCCGGCGACCAAAGTACTTGTTCAGTGGCGCATTGGACCAGCAGCCGATAGCCGCAGAGCAGAGGTATGGAGCGCCGTTGAGTAAGCCACGGAGCCATACTTGATCTGCAGAGATGTTGAACTCCCGGAAATAGAATTCCTGCAGTATGATCAGCCGAGGAAAGTAGCAACAAGAATGTGAGTGAATTGACGGACCTGAGCGCCGTTCACGGCTGTTTGATCCATTCCTTGCACGATAGCAGAACCAGCACAGAGAATGACCAGGAAGTACAACATGAATGGCTGCGACCATCGATGAGAAGTCTCGCGTCTGAGGATGTCCTTTTCTTCTTCTGAAAGGGAGTTCACGTATTCAAACCCATCCTCGCGCTGGCCCACTCGAGCGATCAGTGCACCCTTGCGGAAGGAATCAAGGTCATCTTGGAGTCCTTTCTCTGTGCACCAGGCTTCGACATCAGCCAGAACCTGTTCCTCACTGAGACCCGCTAAAGGGTTGCGAAGTTTGGCAGCGACAGATGCTTGTCGGTGTTGCGAGCCGGTATGTTCATTATGTTGTGCTGTGTTGAAATCGGACTTGCTGCTGCCCGAAGATGAGACAGTGGGCTCAGTAGCCTCGATATCTGGTTTACGGCGAGACATGGTGATGACTAGATATGAAGGTCGCCTCTAGGTGAATATTTCCCAGTTCAAGGGAAACTCGCCGATTACAAAGTGGATAAGACAAGAAGACACGCAGCAGGCACGAGCGAACCGCGACCGCCCAAGTTATATAGTCATTCTGGGGGCCACAGAGGATACCCGCTTTTCTCTCCATGAAAGAGCGGGTCAGTGTCTGCCCCAGAGATTTGTCCCCATAGTCTCTCCACACCATCCAACATGTTGGCACATGTAACCATACATGGCAACCAGGCAACGGGGTGGCCGTACCAAGACGTGAAGTTGTATTTTCATAGAGCGGTTGTTTCTGGGACTATGTCATAGTGGATACATCGTGCTTGGGAGCTTCTCGGCGGAAGCGAGTTCTGTACTTGGCAGCGGAGCGCACCATTCCTCCCAAGAAGGCACGTGAAGTCTGCCGGTAGGCTGACCGATGGTATTTGGTTGGTTCCAACCAATAGCAGATATAGCGGCAAGCGACTTGAAGAACACTGGTTGTGATAGCCGCTGACGACACACAACGCGGTGGACTTGGCGTTAGGCGGGAGGCGTACACAGTACTTGGCGAAGAGTATCATTACTAGAAAAGGCAATCCGCCTTATCCACTCGGCAGCAAGATCCGCTCTCTAACTCAACGCACTTGAAGCTGCTGTGAGATTCGGTCTTGAGAAGCGTGGGTCCCACGCGTAGTGAACCCTAGAGGTAGTTCGGAACTGTTAGAAGAATGTTAGTGAATCATCTGACCATCGCACAGACGGAGAAAAGAAATGCGCAAAATCTTGGATAGTTTTTCTTAGCTGCATAGCGGAAAAGTTTGATATTTAGAAAAAGTCCATGCTATTGTTATGGGTGAGAAACGATCAACTGCCCCCAAATTTGGGAGGTTTCCTGCCAGTCGTCGTCTATGCATGTATGTATGTGTTCGCACTCAGTCCTTCGAATTTTAGCCGCCGAATAGTGGAGAGCATGGATCTAGCCATCAAAGGGTCCGAAAAGCCTAGAAACTTGTTGAGACCAAGAAAACACTTTTGTTGTTAGTGCGAGGCTTCAGTCCACTTTGGCATTTCCCCATGCGCCCCGCAGTAACAGATCCTCCAGCCCCCTCGCCACGGTCTCATTTGAGACTTTTAGCTTGAGATAGTGCTGGCTGGTTATACGTTCGTCTTCAATCCAGACGTTGGTGCCGTTAGGGTATAGATAGTTGTACCCATTTTCGTTTCCGTATTCGAACCAGTTGCCCAGACCACGACCAGCATATGCCATTGCCAGATGATCCCAAGAATACTGTGAAACATTGGCCCCACCCCACCACTCAAAACTAGTTCTTACTGGGTCACCAGAGGGGCCGCATGTAGTGAGTCGTGCCCCTGTTAGAACTTCTATGCCGACTTCTGCTCCGAGGAAGGTCATAGGTACAACGCTCGGCCATGTGTTAACGACATGGGGTGCTTCTTGAACAGCAAAATTGTACTCTTGATCGAAAGACCGCTCTGCTAGGTATCCACCACCCATGACGACTAACTCCTTTACCTTCGCTTTCACCAGACCGTATCCATCCAAGGGGGAATATTTGTCTGCTGTGGAGTTCAAGAGACCCGATAGAGATCCCATGAATCCAAGGGAGACAATAGTTATGCTGTCATTCTTTGCCTCGCCAAGTGTTTTGCGATACAATTCCACGGGGTCCCAGGTTTTGTTTACCTCAAACCAGGGAACGGAGCCTCCGGACCATTTGGCAGCCACTCTGCTCGCATACTCTTTCCCAAAGGGTTCAGAAGAAGTCACATTGGTATAAGGCCTTCGTAGTCCAATAGGAATTGATGAATACCCGTAGTAGTTAACAATGGCAGATGCAGCGAGCGCCGAGTATGTAGAGTTAACGTTGACGTTTACAGCGAGAAGTTTGGTGTTTGGTAGAGTGGAAGCGAGAAGGAGCGCTGCAGTATCGCTAATGTAGTGTAAGTCAGGGTATTAGCCGTATTTGGCATGTGACCGTACTCAATGGCGTCGAATAGATCAGTGTCTACAATAAATTCCTTTGTCGGTTGAATTGCTGACTCGACAAATGACAGCAACGATAAGGCAGCTATCGCTGATAACCATTTTAAAGAAGCGAACATGGTGGCTAGAAAGTGGACTGGGTGATAGTTCCAGCCCAGATCGAGGATGGAGAGAGAGTGCGAGGATGTACAATATTTCTCTTCGCGAAGACGGGATTTAAGCAAACAGCCTATTCGAAGGCCATGATAAGCCGTGCGTAACATCGAGCATTCGGTCCGTAACACAGCCCCACTATAAAAGTTCAGGGCATGCAACTATTGACTGTAGTGACGATCCCGAGGGCATCAACCGCCTCTGCAATGAGATATGGGCGATAAGGAAGCATTGGTGTTAATGTCAGATGACCACACAATACATTCAGAAATACTGCAAACCCGATGAAAGCATATCTTTTGCTAATGTTCATCATTGAATGCAGTTGGAGGTTGATGTTTCTTTGAACGCAAGATTGCCGTCGACAGTATGTGGGCGAATGACGTGATCGCTTTGGGCAAGCGCCGATTTCGAGGTGACATGGCGTGCTGCAGTCGACGTGTATCTCCGCACGCCGTTCCCGAACCTCACTATACAACAAAGACATAGTTTATGAGTATGAAGAAATCTTCTACTATTTGGTTTGCGATATCGCTACTGGGAGTGTCTGCTTTGCATAGAGATGGCCCAAGCGCTCAAGACGTCATCGACAGGCTTCATCTCGAACCAAATCCAGAAAAGGGCTATTATCGACAGACGTTCGAAGATGCCGGTAACGTCAATAATCGGTCCTACTCTACGGCTATCTATTACCTATTAGAGGGTGAAGTTGGTCCTTCATACTGGCATCGCGTCGTCGACGCTGTCGAGATCTGGCATTATTACGCAGGCGCACCGTTGCAACTGGACCTGTCGTGGAATAATGGGACAGCGACTGAGCATAAACTCTTGGGAGACAATATTTTCGGGAATCAGAGTCCGCAAGTCGTCATCGAGAAAGGGCGCTGGCAAAGAGCTACCAGTTTGAGCACTTGGACGCTTGTTGGGACGACCGTAGCCCCGGGATTCTCAGAGGAGGGCTTTGAATTACCAGGACCAGAATTTGAACCAAATGATAGCAGATAGGGATCGATGAAACTGTTTCTTGATCGACGATGAGTTGAGTTTGGTCAAACTGCACCTCACATCAACACCCAAGGCAAGCTGCCTGTATCCAGACGCGGCACCGCGGTAACTTTAGATCACAATTAAATATCAATGCGCAAAGAATCAATGAACATGCCACAAATTTTCGGTTCATGTTCGAAAAGATTAGTTCCATGGCTTCAGAGCATGTCATAGAATGGAGCGCAGGCCTGTCAAGCCACTAAGCCTCTAACCCATCCGTAGCAGTGGCGCAGCAAGTGCGGTAATCCTACTCGTGTTGCTCTCATTTCCACATATTCGGTACTAATAGGTTTCTTCCAATCAGAACTGTGCGGTATGACATACGCGGTGTCGATTGTCCGTTCGCTTACTTGTCGGACTTCGCTGGCTCGCTTAAAGCACAGCTCTGCTGTCATGGCGCTACAGACCCCGATGCCAATGCCAGGTTCATGAAGGTATGGCCGATTGCAGCAGGACCCTGTATCTCAGCTCATTTTTTTGGAGACAATTACACGGAGTGATAGTGTAGTTGGCGTACTGCGAAGATTGCCGACGCACTTAATCCAGGATTCTAGTATGTGACACAAATCTATTTCTAAATAACGCTTACCATAAACCTAGGATACTTAACCTGGAGACAGCTTTGGTATCGGTGAACCTTCCGAAACTTGTTCGATCAAGTTCTCGGATCCTGCACCAATAAAGAATATATTGTAGAACTAGCGTGATGCACGTAATCGGGGGATATGTAGGTAAGCACTAATTCTCCTTTCCAGTCGTTACTTTTTCTAGTAATGTGGAAGTGAATATGAAGTTTGTGTCAGGTATATTCTATACAGAATAAGAGTGAGGCTTTGATCATATTAGACATGAATAGCCAACAATTACTGACCAAAAGCTTTCTTGAATGTGCTTTGCAGAATATCCAGCCTCAATCGCTGCCAAGTTGGACAAACGCAAATGGGCTACTCTAACTTCGAAAATCAAACATACTAAATGAAGACTTCAGAAACCAAATCACTGAATTTTCAAAGGGATACTTCGTGTTTCAATAAACTTCGTTCGTTCGACTTGTCATTCGCACATGTTTTCTTGGGCTCTCAGGTGCATTTCCTAATACGACTAGTCGAAACATCCGGCCTTCGGACTTCCTCTCGATGAGGCGCAAAGGACCTACATACTCGGTTCCCATGATTTTGAGTGATTGGTTGTAAATCAGCACATCATGAAAACAGTCACATGTTACAACCATGGCTGACATCTCATCTGACATCTCATCAGCCATCTCGCTTCTATTAGTTATACTGAACAACAGTCTTAAACTATTCAAAACTACCGGATTCGGACTCCCAGAGCCGGCTTGTCGGTTTCGGAATCCGTAAATCCTTCTGTGGCTTTGAATAGAGAGGCAGCTTAGTGCTAAACTTGGCTTGAAGGGAAAACAATGAGCGGAAAGTCGGTGTAGATGTTGACTATCCTAGCGACGAAGTAGGCAGCCATTTTCGGGCTGAGTTTTCCACTAGTATGTGTCCTTGGAAAGGTTTCTCACTATTCGACGCCTTCAACTGTTATCGCAACATCAAATTTCCGGTGACTATGGATAGAGCTGACTATCCTCTCGTATTCACCTACTAACATGGAAAAGTGGTGTGTATATCCTGAGTCCGTGAATATTGAAGGCGTTCCAAGAACAAGACCGGGCTTGTGTAGTCGTACGAGAAGGACAACGTGATGCAGAGGATGAAGAATCCTAAGGATTTTCAGTGAATATAAGAAGTCGGAAACACGCTGCTTCTTTACATCAGAGCAGAATCTGAACTGCAAGAGCTACATTGGAAAACCACCTTCTCTTCCTTCTTTCAGTCTTTACAGAGGAACACTCATTACCTTCCATTGTACAGTAGTACAATGAAGTCTATTCACTTCCTTGGGACTGTCCTGCTAGGGCTTTCCCATTCCCTTGCCAACGCAGCAGCTATTCCCAATGAGTTCCCTTCTTTCGCTCCTTTTACGCCCAAGCGTGATGGTCTCGAAGAGCGCCAGTCACCAGCCTCCTGTATCAATGTTGGAAACACTCCAAACACGAGACACTGCTGGGCTCCGGGCTTCACGTCCTCGACTGACATGTACACATCCTGGCCCAATACCGGAGTGGTTCGCTCTTACAACTTGAGGGTTGAGAACACGACTTGCAATCCCGACGGTGCTGGCTCGAGGGTTTGCATGCTCATCAACGGAAGATACCCAGGCCCAACCATCGTCGCTAATTGGGGAGACACCATCAGGGTCACTGTACGCAACCTTTTGCAATCCAACGGCACTTCCTTCCACTGGCACGGCTTCCGCATGCTTAACAAAAACATCCAAGACGGTGTAAACGGTATCACTGAGTGTGCTGTGGCCCCGGGCGACTTCAAGACCTACGAGTTCCAAGCCACCGAGTATGGAACAACTTGGTATCACTCACATTTTTCGCACCAATACGGAGATGGCGTTGTCGGCACGGTCATCGTCAATGGACCAGCAACGGCAAACTACGACGAAGATCTTGGTGTGATGCCAATCACCGATTGGTACTACAAGACAGCATACCAAGCTGCTTCCATCGCCTTCCAGAATGGACAGGCTGGATTGGGTCCGCCAGTCGGAGACAACATCTTGATCAACGGAACAGCTAAGAATGCTGCTGGAGGTGGCTCATGGAACAAGGTCACTATCCAAGCCGGAAAGCGCTATAGGCTCCGACTTGTCAACACTGCAGTGGATACCAACATGTTGGTTAATCTCGATGGCCACCCATTCCAAGTCATCGCAACAGACTTTGTGCCCGTCAACCCATACAACACTACTCATCTCCAGATCGGAATCGGTCAGCGCTACGACGTCGTCTTCACCGCAAACCAAACAGCAGGAAACTACTGGTTCCGTGCTGTGGCTGACGGACTCTGTCAATCACGTGCCGCTCGCGAAGGCCGTGCCATCTTTACCTACCAAGGACAAACTGTGGCTGACCCTACTTCCACCGCCCCTGCTTCCCCATTTACCGCATGCGTCGACCCAGTGACAACCCCCAAGATTGCAAAGGATGTACCCAGCAGCACCTTCGCTGCCCAATCCAAGACTCTACCCGTCGCTTTCGGCCCTGTCGCGGCGAACGGTAATACCGTCCTATGGACTATCAACGGTACCTCGATGATCATCGACCCAGGAAAACCCACAATCAAGTATGTTGCAGAGAACAACAACAGTTTCCCTCAGTCATACAATGTTGTTCAAGTCCCATCCACTTCTGCATCTACATGGACCTACTGGGTGATTCAACAAGCCGTAGGAGCCCCGCCCATTGCTCACCCCATCCATCTCCACGGACATGACAGCTACGTCCTAGGCGCAGGTGATGGTCAGTTCAGTTCCGCCACGCACTTTAGTCAGCTGCGCTTCACCAATCCTCCTCGTCGGGACGTTGTCCAGCTCAAGGGTGGCGGCTGGCTAGTTCTCGCTTACCCTACCGACAACCCAGGAGCTTGGCTGATGCATTGCCACATTGTAAGTCGGACACTTGCTTCCTTCGCTATGAATTCCCATGCTGATATATCCACAGGCTTTCCACGTAGGCATGGGTCTCAGTGTTCAGTTTCTTGAACGTAAGCAGGAGATCAATCTGCCGGCCGCTGGTTCCGAGTGGAACAACAATTGCAACAATTGGGCTGCGTACAAGGCTGGTACTACGGACGTGTGGCCCCAAGATGATTCTGGTCTTAAGAAGCGATGGCCACCTCTTATTGAGGGCCGTTCGACTTTCCGGCTAGACTAGGCGTCCCGTATGCGAAGTTTGGCGACTGTGGCGCGAGCGTGGAGCGTGTCCTAAGGTGTGGCCTTGAGGTTTGGAGTTTCTTTTTCTTCTTCTCTTACGCTTTCTAAGCTTCTTACACTCGCTACCACCTCCTTTGATTTCCATACATTTTTATCTCCTCTCGTCAGATCTTTCTCTTTGAGTTCGCGCACCTTGTCGCGGCTCAAACCTTGTATATATTCGGAGCAGGTACTTTGTTAGTGCTTGTCAGCGCACACATACACAAATCAAGCCTATCATTTCTCGAGACCCTGGTCTGTTTATGTGAACTTGGCTTGCGGGGTTAGGTGTTGGTTGAGATCGTCGGGTACGATGGAGAGAACTCCGCCAAGGTACATGGCGCACAGGCAACCAACCAAGATCTTTGTCGAGAAGGCGAGAGGTCGAGTACGGGACCCTGCCTCACACCATGTTCCTGGATAAATTCTGACACCTGTCACCGGTTGGGTCAGCATCTCTTAGCCCCGGCCACTTTGCGGACCCACTAAACCTTGTATCGAGTGCATCTGCGGTACCGCTGAGGCTCAATGTTGACATCTGACGAATAGCGGATGACATTTGACGGGACAACGGGCTGAAACATGCGGCCCTGGGTTCCGCAGCGGGCCTACTGCAAATTATATTCTAGTCTGTTGAATGAACTACCAAGTCCAGTATACTTATATACCCCGCAGTTCCATGTGCTCACGGAGAGTAACGCAATAGGGAAGACTCCAATATTTCGTCCTGTACTCATAAATGAGCACTGCCTCCTTCTAGCTTCAAACAGTCTTCCTCGATTTCAGTTGCGTTGAGAAAAAATGGCTACTGTAACTTCTCAAGCGCAGCCGACTCACTCGCACACCAGTGTCGCTTCTGATCATATCGACAAGGAACCCAGACTCACGCACGCTCAAACCAATATCACCATTAGTCCAGAACTGTTCGAAAAGCTGTACTTGGCGCCCAAGGTACCTCATGCCAATGAACGCGTCACCCAGTACGCGAATGCTGTTCCTTTAGGTTTCCTAGGGTATGACTTGACAATGCGTGCGCTTTGATGTCGAGTATACTAAGCTTCAATTCTAGTTTCGTAATCTCCACCTTCTCCTTCGCCATGGTTCTCATGGGCTGGGGCGGTGCAAGTGGTCTGCAGTCCATCGCGTAAGCAAATGGCCAGTTCCTGCCCTTTAGTTGCGTGCTAACAATTTCTAGTGGCATCTTCTTCTTCACTGGCCCTGTTCTGCTCACACTATCTTGCATCTTTCTCTGGATTCAAGCCCAATTCTTTCCCATGATGGTCACTGGATTGTTCTCGGTTTTCTGGCTATCATTTGGACTACTGCAACTCCCTTCGGCTGGCATCGCTGCTTCTTACTCAGCTACCGGAAACGCAGCAGAGGGTGCAGCGAGCAAAGAGTTGAATGCTGGCCTTGCGCTTTTTTGTATTGTCTGGGGCTTTGCTATGGCGACTTTCGGAATCTTCACGATTAGGATGAATCTGGTCTTTGTAGGAATCTTTTGGTTGGCAGCGACAGCCACCTGGGTACTGAGTGCAGCATACTGGGAGGTCAGCAAAGCAAACTTTGGTAAGGCAATGAAGTTGCAGAAGGTAAGTTTGAATCTTTTTCGTTGGTTTCTGCATCATTCTAATCGTTCGTAGGCTGGTGGCGCTCTAAACTTCGTAGTGGCGGTATTGGGGTGGTATATGCTCATCGTAATCATGATGGCTGAAATGCGCTGGACCGTCAATCTACCAGTGGGAGATCTCACGCATTACTGGCACAAAACCGATATCGAGATTGCTGCAATGGAAAATGAGAAGAAAGACTAGGTTCAAAGCCAAGTTGGTCGTAGCGGATAGGCCGGATGGGCAGACGAGAGGGGTAGGCGGGGTCCGGATATTTGCACGTGGTTGAAACGTGGGATAGGGTCTGAGCAGATGAACCCTGCGTCTAAATTTCACTTGGAAAAAAACAACAACATGGCAATCATAAAACACCATGTATCAGTACCTAAAATCTATCTATCCGCTTGGCCTAACCAGTCGCTTCTTATTCAGGACTTGGTTACGTTGAATTCTGACAACCCACATACTTTCGCCACCATTCTATTAGCACACCAACACAGACAATCATTGAACTTTTGCGCTTGCGAAAGGACAACAATACCCATAGCGAATCTCCAACAGTTTGGTCTACTTGGCTAACCTTTTCCGATTCCCTAGTCCGTGCACCAATTACACGACGTGATCGACGCCACTACACCTATCGTGCTTAGCTGAAATGAGTGGTAGCGGGGCCCAGCAGCGGGTGGGTGGCGTATCCCCCGGAAAGTTACCCAACTTTTCAACAACTCGATGCAGTAGTGGCGTGTTTAGTGTAGGGCAGAACTGATGAGCATTTCCTGGGATTGCGGCTAGTGTGGGGGATGTTGGAATGGGGTTCTAAGAGAAGATCATATGAAGTCTCATGTTGATCCTTCACACTTGCAATCTTCCTGGTCCTTAAACGTATGATTGATTTCTTTTATTGAGTTCTTCGTGGATTCAGGTCTTCTGTTATCATTTAGCGATTTTTCAATTCGGTTTCAAAATGGCTGAACGAATTGAACACGAGAAACCATCCTCAATACGCATTGAGAATGTACACAACATTAACAACGCAAACACCTCGGACCGTGGCTCGAGTTCTGAAGAGGAAGACGCAAACGAAGAAATCGTCCGACATCTACAAACAACAGGAGAAGATGTAGGTTTTACATGTACGTATTCCCAGCCTTACAGTCATCGAACAACTAATCAACCCCCCAAACCCAGTCAACACCCTCATGGCCGCCATCTCAATGGCAATGTGCTACAACGCCTACCTCTTCACCCTCCTCATCCCCCCTGCCATTCTCACCTACATCAACACCGACCTAGGCCCCGACCCATGCTACACCTGGATAACAATATCCTGGAACCTCGGAGGCGCCATGTTCGTCACAGTTGGCGGCCGCCTCTCCGACATCTTCGGGCGCCGCTACTTCTTCATCGCCGGCGCCATCATCCTCATTATCGGCAGTATCGTCAGTGCCACGGGCCAAAGCATCAACCAGATGATTGCTGGGGGCGCGCTGTTTGGCTGCGGCTCAGGGTTTCTAGAGATGGCGTTTGGAGCGGTGCAGGAGATTGTGCCGAGTGCGTATCGGCATGTTACGATTGGGCTGTTTGATGCTGCGTCGATTGTGGCGCAGGTTATGCCGTTGGTGAGTTGGGTTATTATTAAAGAGACGGGGAATTGGCGGATTTGCTATTATGTTATGATTGCTTTCCAGGTTGTTAATCTTGGTCTGCTGGTTTTGTTCTATAACCCGCCGTCTTGGGAGCAGAAGAAGAATGAGCACGGTAAGTCGGCCGGACAGCTTCTCAGGGAGTTTGACTGGTTGGGCTTGTTTCTGTTCCTCGCTGGATGTACTCTGTTTATTGTTGGAGTGAGTTGGGGTGGTTCAATGGCTCCATGGGTGTCCGCAACTGTGCTCGCTCCTATTATCATTGGCCTACTCACGTTGATCGGATTGGGATTCTACGAGGCCTACTATACCCTTTCCGCGCCTCTATTCCCACCTCGCCTGTTCCGGGCTTTGAGACATTTCACAGTTCCCATGCTGGTTATGGCCATTGGTGGGATGCAGTATTATTCGAACGCGACGCTGTGGCCCCGTCTCTCGCAGCTCATTTACGCAACTGATGAGATATCAAAAGGCTTATACGCCGAAGTCCTCCCACTAGGCACTATCATTGGAGGTATCATTGTGGCTTTCAGCAAACTCATCGGTCATCAACGTTGGGTCATCATGTTTGCTGTCGCTTTGCAAACCGCTTGCGTTGGCGCCATGTCAACCTCCACGATGGAAAACCCCGTAAAATCGATCGTTCTTACTGTCATAATCTCAACATGCACGTCGGTCAACTTGCTTAATGGCATGGTTCTGGTCGGATTTGGAATAATTTATCAAGAAGACATAGGTACTGCAGCTGGCCTGGCGGGTACTTCGCGCCTCCTTGCTGGTGCAGTTGCGACAGCCATCTTCGGAAACGTTACCAACAACAAATATGGAGACCTGCTACCTGAGTGTGTCAGGTCTAATCTAGCTCCTTTTGACCTCCCTCCTGCCATCGTTACTAGGCTCATCGCAGCTGCGAGAGCAAATAACGCTGCTACATATGCGGCGATTCCAGGTATCACACCTGACGTTCAGGCTGCCGCTAGCCTGGGCAACAAGCAAGCCTATCTCGAGGGGGCACATCTTTCCTATCTAGTTGCGCTGGCTTTCGGGCTTTTGGGCGTTATAGCAGCTTTCTTCATCCCGAGTGTGGACAGGAGAAAGTACACAAGCAAGACCGTCGCAGTCCAGAAATCGGATCGGAAAGCACTGCAGGAAAAGACGTTAATAAAAGCTACGGTACCTTAGATATTTGAAGTGCCAATTCATCGATACATTACCAGAGCTTTACATGTGTGTCTTCTTTGCGTCCAGGCCAAGGTATGGACATTAGATATAGCCTTCAAATGCAACTATCACCTGTCATCAATGGCTGAATTTTGGTTTAAATACGAGAAAGTATCTCCAAATTCTTGCGATGATGCGTTTACGTCTTGATAATATGATGCATTGAAATCTGTTAACATAGAACAAACTCTTGCTGGGCAACATCTTCATCAGATAGTATTTCCCCGTCCATGAGTCCATGGACATAACATTCCCCTACAAATTGAAAACGATTATCGCCAACTGGCCGTAAAAGTATCGGGATTTGCGATCCTAACAAGATAGCAACAACATCTCCAGCGTGGATCATTATTGGAGCCAGACCCAGATATCCGGTTTTCGTTGTGATGAGAATTCTTTTCGTCAAACAAAACCCAGCTTCAATCACAGCTTCTGAAATCTTTGAAATATCACTATTCCTCTTGACGGACTGTGGGAAGAGACTTTGAAAACTTTGGCCTCCTATGGTGAAATTTTTGTTGTTCTCTCTGAACTTATGGAAAAACTTATGGTATCTCGACTGCAAGATTTTTAGCCACTCCTGGTCAGCGAGGGGGTCGTTCGAAGCCGGATACTCGTCGCTATTCTGCATCCATGGTATCTCAAAGAGTAGTTCTTCCGTCACATCAGGACATTCCAAAAGCATAGTTTGGTGTATCGCTTGACGTACTAGGGTACCGTATCTATTGGAGTCGGTAATCGATCGAGTGAAGTGTCCGATTTGGGAAGTCTCTGTCACAACTTTATCCACTACATCCACATAGAATCCATTGCAAATGAGGAGGCTTTCACTCTCCTCCCTATCCTCGAATCGAAATTTGGCAGGTATGTCTCCGCTCGCTTTAAAAGATCGATAGCAGCGAACGTGTCTAAGCAAAAACGGCCGTCTCCAGTCAAGCACCCATGATGGCCACCCCTTGATTTCCGGAATGCCTCCAAAACGGATATAATCCAAACTGCCAGATTTTCTGACAACAGATTTTGTTAAATCTGTAAAGACCTGCTGCTCTGAAAGGGAGTAATCCGGAATGATATCCGCAGAGATAGCAGGATCTACCAAGCCGAGTATGCTATACACTTTGTCTTTGTCGATAATAGCCTTTGAATCGCGTGTCAGGCTTGACAAAGTGCCAACACCTATTCCAACATCTGGTTTGAAGGCGAGGATTAATAGACAATACAATCGATTAACCAAAGCCTGTGTATCTTGCCACAAGTCATCATCGGGCTGGTAATCCAACACATCTGTAGTTTATAAAAGGTTCTGGCAGCAGAGAACGCCGAGGCCTATCATCCTTCTTGTGAGCTTGAATTTACCACATAATAGCAAGGTCGAGTTGTGATTCATGGCGAGCTCTTGGATTATCCAACATCGGGCCCAATAAGTCTTTCTTGCGAAGGCGACAAGTGCATACCGTGAGCTAGACAGCAAGTACCACCTGGGCTGTAGCATCTCTTTCCGGCAAACAAAACGCATGATCTCAACTGCAAGGCTGTCTGTTTCCTCTTCTTGGCCTAACCAGACAACCACAGCCCTAGCTCGACCGTAGATATCTTTCATACGTTTGACCTGCTTGTTCTTTTCTTTTTCGTCTTGCTGGTTGATGCATAACGAATCCACCCAATAACACATACCCAAACGTGTCTCTGGCAGACCACGCAAAGCTCTTAGCGCGTTCTCGAGATTGGTTGGAACATCGATGTCGTTTCCATTTACGCAAATCCGTCTTTTGTTGTCTCCATCACCCCACGTATAGGACAAAGCCTCGAAGTCACCCCAAGTGTAACGGAAGCCGCTGGTATGCTTGTGATTTCGGGTTGTACCAAGGTTTTTAGCCTCGTGAGTTATTGTTTGCTCCAGCGTCGAATCTCGTAGATCTACGCACTCGGTAAACACATCCCATACTACCGGGCCGGCTTGAGTTTGCAGGTTCTCTTGGAGGGGTTGAAAGAGAGGACAGTATTCCAGCGGCACGTGTTCAATAGAGCATTCTAAAGGATCCTCGGCTAGGACAGGGCTGGATACATTAAGGAACCTCAGGACTCGGATTTCGTTCTTCCTGTCGTCAAGAGGCATGTAATGCATTACGAATAATAAGAGAATCCTTTATAAAAGATGGAACATCCCCAGGTTTTTAGATATGAGAATAGATTTCAGGAAGGGTCAGTTGCGAAAGGTGTATGGTATGCATGCGAACAGCCTGAAGAATTTGAATTGTATGTCGAATGGTGTACATATATCGTAGTCAGTTCGACTCTTCGGACGCTCAGGAGCTTGTTTTTCGCCACTGGATTGACCGGTTTTGAGATAACGTCGATGAGGTGGCGAGGCTGTTCTGAATGCCTTGACACCGCCTTGTATGTGGCAGGTGGGGATAACAACGAACCAATAATAGGTTGACACACTTAGCAATCCTGAGTATCCTCGTCACGTTTCCCCCTCACCGGCGGCCCATAATAATGGATGTTGGTGTCTGCCTTGTTCATATAGCCTTTTTATACCACGTGACAGGCGTCATGGTTTTGAGCAGGGCAAGTCGTACGTGATGCTGAAGATTGAGTGGCATATCGTAACTAAGCGTTGACAATTCCCTGATGTGGAAGAGAAACCTAATCGTACAGCGACAGCAATGAGTTCTATGGTGATTGAAGATATTGGGGACTTTGGGTGAAGGTACTATCTTGCCTTTGAGCCGTACCCATTGATTATTGGTAATAATACTAACTTGACATAGGATCGATGGCTGATACGCTCCTGTGTAATATATATTGTTGGACCTAGAAATAGCATTCCAAATGACCCAAAAAACACTTCGGTCGGTCTTCGGTAGCAGTACAGATAGTGGTGTAAGTATGCCCCGCGCGTTCGTGAGTAGACCCACATCCCCGCCTTCACGACAATGTGGTAAGCTCGCCGTCCCCACCACTGCACGCTGCGTTCAGGACATTGTATTCTATACTTATCTCGATTTTATAAACTCTTTGAGCTTGATTTTAAGTTGAGCACACACGAAACCCTAGTGACTAGGCTCCTGGGTCAAACGTGCCTCATAGTATAGCCCAGCAAGAGGGCGGAAGAAGCGAAGCTAAAGTATGCTGATGATGAAACTGAGAGAAGCGCTAAGGCAGAGATACATGTTGGTGTGATTGCTTTGCATACGGCTTTTCTTTAAACTACTTAGGACTCGAGCGTATATGTCGTCAAGCTGGGGTCTGGTGCGCATAGACCCTTTGACTGCGTTGTGAAGTGCGCATTTGGGCAGATATTTATCAAGAGCAAGATATCTACCGTACTTCCCATCCTGATATTATCAGTGCCTTGGGAGATCTCGCTAATGTATGCAATTGAAACGAATTTGCCCAAGGATGCAACAAGAGGGCTCGGAACAACTTGAGAGAGTAGCAGTTTTTGATTCTATTCTGTTACATCTTTAATTCTTCTTTTTAGTTGATGCGCAGACCATAGTTCGGAAATCTAGTAGAAATGCTGGTGCTTGAAGCGTAATGTTGCTAGTGGTGCCAGGAAATCCATTGAATAATTCATGTTAGTAAATGTTAAATTCTTTCCTTCTCATTGTCGGATATCGCCAATACAAAACGCCTTGAAATGCCGAAATGACCAAAACGCCGCCCTTTGGAAATCCACTGTGTCCCTTACAAAGCCTCGAGCTCAAAGTCGTCCAGCTTGTCGCGGTATTTCATAATGTTTCGCTTAATCTTGGAAGAGTCTACCCAGGTCACAAAGTCCTCCATGTTCCTGGTGACGAGGTAGGCGGGATCCGTGATGACATCTGTTCCCACGCGGACGTGACCTTGCTCAATGAGCGTAGTAGCGGCTTGAATATGATCAGCCATGCGCAGGCGCGTCATGACAACAGGCAGCCTCCTCCGTGCAAAAGCAGAGACGGTGACCTTGTGCTCGATGTCACTCAGCTTTCCCCTGCCTCCACCACCGGTACCAAGGATGCCCATGTCCCATAGCTTTTCTAGCATAAGGTCTTCGTGTTTCCGTCGGAAGGGATCTGAAGGGTCGAGGGCGGCAATCTTATGGGCGAGCTGTCGCAATGAACCAGCGAGCTGGTTGTACTTTCGGTAGTCATCTCGGCCTTGGATGGCATAGCGTCGCATTACCGCTGCTTCTCGGTGACTGACACGAAATTATTATCACTCATAATGTATGAATAATCCATTGCACTTACTCATTGTCGCTCTTGTAGGTGTTGAAGTCGACCTAACAGCATAGAATTAGCATTTGAAGTGTTCTGTCGCGTGGTGGATTTCGGCCCAGCAGGCGCATACCTTCTTCAAGAGCTTCTGCTCATGATGCTTCAGTTTGCGCACCATTGCGACGACGGGCGACTGGGTGCGTGTGGGAGTTTATGGGTTGTGGATGTGAAGACGGCGTTCCTTGGAAAATGTTGCGCGGAGGACGGAGATCCAAAGATTTGTTTGACAGGGATTCTGCGGGCACTAGTCGTTAGCGTGGCTGTAGCTGCCCCTCCCTCCAATGACGGAGGGGTCCATCCAAATTTCCTTCCACCGCGCCGTTTGGAGTCAGACAGTTCCTTATTATCATCTAAAATATTGAAACATTATTTCACCATGTCGAAGGTTCACATGCTCGATTATGTTGCTGGCAACGTCCGATCCCTCGTCAATGCCATTGAAAAAGTTGGCTACACGGTAGAATGGGTCAAGTCACCTGCTCAAGTTGCCGAGGCAGAGGTACTACTGCTCCACGACCAAGAAGTGTACAGCAATTGGCAAGTGCTGATACAGCATCACCCATAGAAACTTATCATCCCTGGTGTTGGACACTTTGGCCACTGTCTATCTCAGTTAGAAAAGGCCGGTTACACCGAGCCGATTCGCGAACACATCAAGGCTGGGAAGCCTTTTATGGGAATATGCGTCGGCCTACAAGCGCTATTTGAAGGATCCGAAGAGGATGCACAAGTCAAGGGATTGGGTGTGATACCAGCGTGCTTGCGTAGATTTCAAGACACAGACAAGAGTGTACCTCACATCGGATGGAACAGCGCAAACACATCACGGCCTGGCGAGGTGACAGATGAGTCATTATACGGGCTCCGACCGACATCCAAATACTACTATGTTCACTCCTACGCTGTACCTTACGAGGAGGGCAAGTTGGAGAAGGAAGGATGGACAGTCGCAACCGCGCGGTATGGTGACGAGGAGTTCGTGGGCGCAGTGGCAAAGGACAACATCTTCGTGACACAGTTCCACCCCGAAAAGAGTGGTGCTGCAGGTCTCCGCGTTCTCAAGGCTTTCTTGGAAGGAAAGAAGACAGAGAAGCTCTCCGAGAAGCCATCGGCAGTCGACACAAAAGAAGGCCTTACAAGACGAGTCATTGCATGCCTCGACGTACGGACCAACGACCAGGGTGACCTCGTCGTGACAAAAGGCGATCAGTACGATGTGCGTGAAAAGTCGGGTGCTGGAAACGAAGTGCGAAACCTAGGCAAGCCCGTCGAGATGGCCAAGAAGTACTACGAGCAAGGCGCTGATGAAGTTACCTTCCTAAACATCACTTCCTTCCGCAACTGCCCTGTCGCCGATACACCGATGCTCGAGATCCTGCGTCGCACAAGCGAGACAGTCTTCGTCCCTCTCACAATAGGCGGAGGCATCCGCGACACCGTTGACACCGACGGCACCAAGATTTCCGCTCTGGACATCGCCACCATGTACTTCAAGTCTGGTGCGGACAAGGTAAGCATCGGCTCGGACGCCGTAACCGCAGCCGAAGAGTACTACGCGCGAGGCAGCAAGCTCTCGGGTACCACGGCCATCGAAACCATTTCGTCGGCCTACGGCAACCAAGCCGTCGTCGTCAGCGTAGACCCTAAACGTATATACGTCTCCTCACCTGACGCAACTCCCCACCACACCATCAAGACGGCTATTCCTGGCCCCAACGGCGAGGAATACTGCTGGTACCAGTGCACCATCAAGGGCGGACGTGAAGGTCGAGACTTTGACGTTCGGCAGCTTGTTCAAGCCGTTGAGGCTATGGGCACAGGCGAGATTCTACTTAACTGCATAGATAAAGATGGCAGCAATAGCGGGTTCGACACTGAACTCATCAACGATGTCAAGAGCGCTATCAAGATTCCTGTCATTGCGAGTAGTGGAGCGGGTAACCCGGGTCATTTTGAAGAGGTGTTTGCGAAGACGAAGACGGATGCTGCGTTGGGTGCTGGAATGGTAAGTCACTAGAACCAAAAGCGTATAATGGATGTGTTTGTTAATCCTTTTTGCAGTTCCACAGAGGCGAGTACACGGTTAAGCAGGTCAAGGATTACTTGCAGGAAAAGGGGCAGATTGTTAGGCCGTTTGAGGCGGATATATAGATGTACGGGTTTTTTTGTGTAGGAGATGAGTAGATATTCTGAATGATGATAGACTCCGATAAAATTGTAGGACAGAATGTGAAATCTTGACCAAATATGCAGATTGTTATATCTTGTACACCACGTACTCGTACATGAACTCTTCCCAGTTTTTCTTCTCAACTTGTATAACCAGCTTCTTTTTCCCATCAGTTCAAAACAACCATGTTATTTCGAATGCCAGTGGGAATAAACAAGCATTCAAAGAGTGAAAGAAGAGAAAGGGTGAAATAAGTAAGAAGAGGGGGGGGAGGGGGGGGGAATATATATATATGCAAATCAACATCCCTTTTCCATTTCGACCAAGAACAAAATGTATAGTGAAGATGACAACAAATGCAGCACAGCACTACTATGCTTTCCAACCCAAAAGGTCCAAGAGCAGCTCCTCCGAAAAAATCTACTGTTTACTTTTCTTTCTCTTCTTTTTTTTGTCAAGATTACGCATATTCTTCTACTTCCTCCTCTTCATAACCTTTGTGCACATTTCCACAAGACCAGTTTTGGCTTCCGAGTCCGGGAAGAAGGAAATAGCATCGATGGCTTTATCGACGTATTCCTGGGCGAGGGCACGGGTTTGCTCGAGGCCTGAGGATTGGGCGACGATTTGGCGGGCCTTGTGGTTGTGATGTTAGCAATAAATTTCTCGAAACTGGGGTACATAGTTTTCCGCTGAATTAGAAAGTGCAATGCTGATTTAGAGAGAAAAGGAGACGAAGAAAAAGAAAAGAAAGAAAAGACTAACCTGCTGCACATCCCCCTGCTCCGAAAACTTCCTGCCCACCAACTTGCCCAGACTCTTATTTTCCTTCCACGCAAAAAGGAGTGGCGCAGTCGCTAGTCCGAGTTCCAGATCCGCACCAGCTGGCTTTCCCAGCTCAGCTTCGCTAACTGTGTAGTCCAGCATATCATCTACGAGCTGGAATGCGAGACCGAGATTCTTGCCGTAGAGATACGCCGCTTCGACCACATCCGGAGTCGAACCACCGAGGATAGCAGCGGCACGACAACTCTTCGAGATGAGCGAGGCCGACTTGAGATATGTCTTTTGAAGGTAATACGAGACGGTTTCCTCAGTCCAGATGGGGTTCTTTTCGTCGCGCGCAGTGTTCTTGAGTTGCATGAATTCGCCCTCGACGAGGTTGGCAATGACCGTAGCAAGCAGCTCTGTGACTTCTGGGTCGCGCAGACGAGCAAGCGCGACGGATGCTCTACCTAGCAAGAAATCTCCGGCTAGCACTGCCATCTTGTTGCCAAATTCAATGTTTGCAGAGGGCGCGGCGCGGCGCGAGACGGAGTGGTCGATAACATCGTCGTGGAGCAGACTGGCTGTGTGGATGAGTTCGGTGATTTCTGCGAGCCGCCGTTGTGAAGGGAGAATGTCGCTGTCTTCTGGAGTGTACGCAGAGTCATGTCGTATGCTGCTAATGGGGCTGGTGTCTGGGTTCTCGTCTGCGAGGATACTCGGGTTTGTTATGCTAATGTCTGCGCTTTGGCTACCAATACCACCCCTCGCAACGTTTCGGTGGGGTGTGAGGGCCGTAGCGCGACTCATCAACAGAACAAGCATGGGCCGTACATATTTCCCCTCACTTTGCGTGTAGTACTTGGCCACAGTGTCGAGGGTGGGATGTCCAGAGCCGAGCAATTGCCGTATGTTGCCTGTCAAAAACTTCATTTCTCGCGCCACTGTTTGGAAAGGATCCATCTTTATTGGCGCATCTGGCGGCGGCGTCGCCCGCACATGCTGCGCAACGTTCACAGCGGTAGCCCAGGACGATTGGTGCCGCCGCCGGGAGGGGTGGTGCAGTGTCGGGGCAGCATTTTGGCTTTGTATAGAGCGTGAGAGGGCGACGCTACTGTAGGGACATATCGAGCGGTATGTTGTAGAGGAAGGAGAGGAGGTTTGCGGTCGCGCGATAAACGGCACGAGCCGGGGAGAGCGGCTCAACATGGAGGGGGAGTTTGGGTGCTGGCGATGTCGCAGAGGGCGAATGGCGGTTTCCAGGTGCAATTGAGCAATTCTGGCAGGGTCCCGCAGCAGAGGAAGTGGGCGGAGGTGAGCTAGTTGCCGCACAATTGGAGTTGGCCTGTAAGCTACGGCCGAGATTTGGTAAGTTTAAAATATCCATGACGTTCGGAACGCTAGCTCCCTACGGCCGCCGCATTATCCCTGCCAGTCGCGACGTTGGCGATACCGACGTGCCGCACATGCGTGAGATGTCGGAACTTTCTTCCAGACCAGTACATACCACCACCATACATACAATCACACTCCACCATGGTGCTTCTAACCATGACGCCCGGTATTGTCCGGGCAGTCGCAAAAGCTGAGGAGTTATCGCCCGACGAGTACGCCAGCCTGCAACGCACCGACGAACCCACGCTCGTACATGCCACACCAGGCAACCCCATCTCACACAGCCAGCTGGTCGACCTCTCCAAGCTGCTCAAGAAGCATCTCCCTCGTTCGAAGTCAGATGAATTTGTAACTGGTGACGAGGCCACAAAAGATGCCGAAGAACCCATTCCCAGGACTCTCGCATCTCTTCTCACCAACACCACATTGTACACCCCGCCCCCGCCCCCAAAGCCAGCAAAGACGCCCGAGTACGAGGCCCTCATGGCTCGCCTCCGCGCTGAGCAAGAAGCCCTCTCCTATGAGCGTATGCTCCATCCACCGCCTACCCGCGAAACCTTTTCCCAGCGCTTCCCCCACGCCCCAGAACCCTTCAGCATCGGTGCTCGACAGACAACGAGCGAAGAAGATGACTTGTCTTATGAGGAAGTGCATCGCCAGATCATACTCATCATCAACATATTAATCTCCATTGTCTGCGTCGCCGTCTTCATATGGGTCGCCGCACGTCACTGGACCGTTGGCTCGAGGCTGGGATTGAGCATGGGAGGCTCCCTGGGCATAGCCGTAGCCGAAGTGGCAGTCTATAGCGGATATGTGAGAAAGGTCAAGGAAGCAAAGAGGTTGGAGAAGAAGAAGCCTGAGATAAAGGAGATTGTCAAGACATGGGTGTTGGGTGACGAGAGCGAGGGAGCAGAAGCGACTGGATGGAAGGAGAAAGACGGCGATGGGGTGAGGTTCAGAAAGGGCAAACATCGCTAAAGAAACACTGTCGTAATAGACGCCGTCCATGCCTAACGATGACCGTAAACAAATCGACCTTGCTCCAAACAGACGCCAACAATGCATCTCATAATCACTCGCGCCCGCCAAAAACACATCAATAAACCAGCCTATGCTCATCCCCACCTGCCTATTTCTTATCCTTTCTTCTCCCTGCCACTCCCCCAGCAAACCTTCCCAGGTTACTCAGGCTAGACCGCGGCTTGTGTCCTGGTAGAGGGCCAGGCGGCGCAGGCGCTGGTGGTGGTCTCATTGCGCCTGCAGGACTTCCTGGTCTGAGCCCGGCAACACTCTTGGGTGGTGCAGATGGAGTCGGTACTGTTGGGCCCATTTTCTCGTAGACCTCCTCTTCTTCGCCCATGCTGGCCATTCGTTGACTGCGCCTTGCCTTTTCCTGCGTCTGCTTGAACCGCTCTAGCAACTCGGTCCACTTCACTGTTGCACCCGCTTCTGCGCCGCCCAGCACGTCTCTTGGCTTCAATCGGCCAGACCGTTCGAAGTTGGATATATTGGCTCCTCCAGGTGAGGCAATGCCACTACCGCTACTACTGTTCGCGCCGGCTTCTGAGCTTTTTTGCCGCAAGTGGTTTAAAGTGGGGGAAGAGGAAGGGTGCACATACGTCGAGCTGCTGCGCTGAGGCGCAATATGCAGGTAGCCTATGGCCGAGACGCTGTTGAGGCGATTCTTAAGCGCAGCAAAAGCAGAGGATTGGGGAAGTAGCATCAGTAGACCGTACATGCATTTGTACAAGTGCGGATATCGTTCAGGCTCGAGGAGCTGCATGCGGAGATCTGCAACTTGATTAGCGACTCCGTACAGATCTCAGGTTAAGGAATCTTACAAGTGAAGACCGGAGACTCCAGAAGTTGGACAAGCTTGTCGATCTGAATAAGCATGTTGACCGTCATCTCAAGTTCGGCGCTATAAGAGTCAGTCTCTGTATCTGTACGAATGCGAGTGAATCACCTACAAGACTTGTAGTAAATGGTATGCCTGTTCGTAGGCTTGAGCGAGGAGACACAGTGAGAAAGTAGCCACGGCGTTGTGACACCAAGCCTTGAAAAGAGTGACGAAAAAGGATTGGCCGTCCTTGCTGTCAAGGTTCCTCAGTCGCCTCCGCAGGTCTGCAAGCTCTGGCGCAGTGATGAGGTTGTTGTTGAGGTTTTGTACCATGATGCTTGCAAACTCGACATCTTCATCTTTCGCTAGGCAATCGGCCATGGTACGATAGATCCGTTCAGCACTCAGGGTGAGGCATAGCTGTCTAATAATCAAGTTACCGCGCGTCTCGAGCAGCCTGCGGTCGGTACAGAACAACTTCAGCAGGTTGACCATAAACGAGGTGAAGTATGTATCATCGCTGTGCAGAGATATCTGAGAGAGGAGTAGCAAGTCGCGCGTAACGACCGCATCGGAAGGGTCAGATAGTGTCTTAAGCAGTGCTGGAAAGGTTCCGTCGTCCACTGTTAGTATCTGCATACGGATTAGTGCTGTGTAGGTCGTACTGCATGTCTACTCACTCTACCGGGTGCCATCCTGTGTAGCATAATTAGCCACGCGATAGCGGCAACACGAGTAGCTTCATGTTCATTCAAAAATTGCAGTGTTAAGGCACTGACTGCAGCTTGGTAATCCAACTCTGGTATTGGGCGAGGAGACGAACCACTGTCCTCTGCGGGCGTAGGGGACCTGCCGTCAGGTGACTCAGCCTTGTTTGCCTGGTCACGGATAACCGCCTTGAGCAAACGGCCAGAGAGATTAGAGTCTCGCCGCTGTGCACCAGTAAGCTCCTTCCCGAGCTCAGAGAGGGAAGGTGGCAACTGGATCTGTCCACTTGCGCCGCCATCTCGTGGACGATTGTCATCAGATAAGGATAAGATGTAATCCATAAGCGAAGCATTGACCTTAACTGCTGCTTTGCGAACGGTATCAACCTCATGGGACATGCGGGGCAACACGTGCGACAGAAGGCTCGGGACAAACGGCATGATATCTTCTGGACAAATGTCAAAGAAGTTGTCGATCCAGCGCAGGGCTGTCAGTAATATCTCGGTCTGCTCCTCTTCTGTATCTGCAATCATGTTAGCATAGTTCAGCTTCTCCTTTCAGACACAAATCCTACCAGGCGGTGGAGCTAGAAAGTCAACGAGTATCCCAAGAATTTTGGGGTGGTCGACGTGCACATCCTGGCCTGGTATCCAGTTGCCATCGCCGTGTACAGACTTTTCGCTCTCGCCAGAAACAGAGCCACTTTCTCCACTGGCATCGCCCTTGTCGTCAATCGAATCATGCGGGTCGAGGGGCGTAAAGTCAGACGCATCGCTTCCGCTGCGGATACTATCGGCAGAGTTCCTGCGCTCGTCCTTGCTGTTGCTCTTCTTGCTTTCCTCTATGCCCTTTTTGATTCTGGCAATTTTCTTGATCTCGTTCAGGAGCCTGTCCAGCGCCGCCTGCGTCATAGTGTATACATCCTGGTTGGAGTCGCTTAAGAACTTGAAAAGACCACCAAGGAAGCGTGGCAGGTGAGCAATCAGCTCGAGGTCGGGTATGGAATCGAGCAGTGTTATCCATGCAACTAGGAAGGAGCGGGTGAAGGGGTTGATGACGTTTATGCGCTCTTCGAGGAGCGGCAAGAAGCGTTCAAGGCTGAATGCGTATGGATATGGCTCGTCCTCGCCGTCATGCTGCTCGGGCGTAGTCTGCAGCACGGAGACATAGCTGGCAGCGGATTCTGAGACAATGTCTTTGATCAAGCGGTCCAGGAGCTCTGCGCCATTTTTGACAGACAGCTCTGAGTCTGCGGCCATCTAGACACAACTGTATTAGTCCAATCTTAAGATGTGAGGGGGGTGGAGGCATACCTTGCAGAGAGCATCAAAGACTTGGTTAAAGTAGACGAGTATCTCGCCCTTTGCGACTTTTGCAATGTTGTACATGCTCTCGCACGCGTAGTACCGTACACGGGCATCTTGATCGCTAAAGCAGGCAAGCACCGGGGGCACGATTTCCTCGAGGTAGCGGGCGACTTCGGGCCCCAAGGCTATCGAGGCAGCGGCCAGTCCTATGAGACCACCATTGCGAGCGTGGGGCTGGTGGACGGCATAGGCATACTCATGGCACAGCTGATGGACGATCTTTGCTATCCTGTCATGGTCCTGGGCGGCGAGGGCATCACGGATGAGGCCTTCGAGTTCGAGTGCCCCGCTCTTGCGCCTATCGTAGAGCTTGTCGTTGAGGGCTTTTGTGATGTTGGCGTCCATGGTGAGGGCTTGTCTCGGGTGCAGGACAAGAGTCTTGTCTACATGGCGCAGCTGCCCGAGCCTCGCATGCTGCGTATCCCTAGGAGAGGCGGCGGGGTGGCGTGGATTAGGGTGCGTGCAGGTAGAGGAGCATTCACCCTCCCGCCGCGGCTTGGTGTTTCCTCACGAAGACAAGACAAGACGATGCTAGCCACACGCGAGTCGGGGGCGCCCCACGTCATCGTACACAAGCGCCCGCACCCCTGCGCCCGCTCATTGACTCCCGCGATACTTTCACACGCCCACACCCTCCTCCCGGCCAGCGGCTCTCTTGATATGCCATGGCTGCCCTCTAGTGCCATCATGTCAGCACCGCGACCCTTTGCTTCTTCCCACCCCCCGCAATGATAGCCATGACGCTCCTCGGCCTCGTCTGCCGCTAAAGCTGCTAGCCTATTGGACGCGCATCAGCTTCTCTCGCTTTGACCAACGCCATCTGCCCACTGCCTCACACCCATTACTCTTGCTGCGTTCACCTGCGCCGGTCAGGTGCGTCAGGCTGCCCGATGCACAGGTTGAAGAACAAGCTGCTGTCCCCCCATCGTCGGGATCGACGACAAGACGACATGGACAAGCTGCGAGAGCCCAAGCTGTCTCCCATTGCAACGGGGGGCTTCAAGCATTGGGCCGTGGCTTTGTAAGTCACCACCACCTGCGCGACGCAAAGCCAAGACTAACCGCCCCAGCATCGTCTGCAACTTCAATGTTGACATAGGGTAGGCAGGAGCCAACAGTCCAAATCTCGCGACATCATGTTGAAACTTGAGGCAGTCCGGAAATCGAGATTCTCTACCCGCCTCACATCCCCTTCTCCACGAGCGACTTGAGCGCAATTTGCTTCAACAGGTACCGTTTCCTCGTCTAGCTCACACCTGCCCCGTCTAAGACGTCTGCAGCTTCCCAGAGCAACAAAACACAGAGACTGCCGAGGATCTTTGCTACGACTTTGCCATTACCAACAATTCGCCTGACATCCAGCTCACCTCGCCCAACGCACCCCATGGCAGCGCAGTCACCTTCTATGCATCATGTATCTTCCGCCAAGAGTTTGACGATACCATGAAGAGGAGCTTCAACCAAAGAGCCCTAGTCTTGATTTCCCATCACAACTTTACCGCCTTGAATCATCGCATCTTACAAAAGATGACGGAATCAGGCCATCTCAGTGACCCAACCACTCTGGAAGCGGCGTACCGGCAAATGAATAATTGGATGCCCCCAGCCCTTGGCCACCATGACCTACCTTTCTTGGGCAGTATGTTGAGACTGGACATTGCACCACATCGCGCTTTTCCTCTGCAAGGCCTTCCAGGTCCCAACCCTCTGATATCCGACACTGCTCAATCCATCTATGCCTATGAACCGATTGGATCCTGGGACACCATCATGCACTACATGCCGTGCATCACCGACCTATATGTGCTTTACGAGAAACTAATCCTGTGTGAAAGCGTCATCGTCATCGCAAAGTCTCCACAACTAGCGAGTGAGGCTGTGTCTTCGCTTATTGACCTCATCTGCCCGGTCCCCTATGCCGGTGTGGTTCGGCCGTATATGACTATGCAAGCAAACTTCAAGAGTATTGGTATCGATGGTGGTACCCCAACGGCATTCATCGCTGGTGTCACCAATCCTTTTCTACTGAAGCGCATCATCGCTGCTGTTGAGGCCAGTCACCAAGCCCGCCCGCACATATTGTACCTGCAAAACTTTGATGGACCTGTACCCATGCGTCGCCACCATTCGTTACATCACAAGTCAAGCCGTAACGCACTTCTCGATCTCCCGGGTGGTGGTATCGAAGTCCACACTCCCCCGAAACGCTTTCTCAAATCAGACCCAACTGTAGTATCGCAAATCGACGCCCTACTGAAACTTGGAGATCAGACGCAAGACCTCGGACCCATTATACGCCGCCACTTTGCCGAGCTCACTGCTCAGTTCATCGCGCCTATCAATCGCTATCTCGCAACGTCCCACGTCGTAACACCAGGAGGCAACGGTAGGTATGCCAGCTTCCAGGTACGAGAGTTTTTGAGCAGCGTTAGCAAACACGGAACCAGCGTCAAATTTCGCGGATCAAATCCACTACAAAGGCATCGCGCAAGAGACGGCATGTATGAGACATTTTGCAATTCGCCAAACTTTTACTCATGGCTCGAAATGAAGATATCGCTGGAGAATGAAGCATCAGCTGGAATGCTGAACGCGCCCGTGATGCATTCAGGCTGAGGAGGCTGGGATGGTGTTGTATGAGCAAGACAGTTGATACGCAAGTGCATGTAAGGAGGATATAATATACCCTATGGCGAAAGGTGTTTAGGAGAATTAGTGATGGACGGAATGTAATAACGGTTATGTATGCCATGTTTTTGGGCCAGGTGGCTCTAGCCTATAATCGCTTAATAGATTAGCGAGAATGACTCATTCTACAAATAGAGACTGTTTATTTTACTTTTGCGATTGCATTGCACCTATCTCTACCGTTGTGGTGCTCTGCCCCATTTGGCTTAGCGTACCCCCCGCATTTGGGGCCCATTTCAAAATTGTTCCTCGTAGTCAAACCCCCCACAACAACGACATACTAACGCCAATTGTGTAACGTTACAACGAAGTTGGGAAATATGGATATCACAACCATACAGAAAATTGAGCTGCCTGCGGCGTTTGACGCCCATGTGCACTTGCGCGATGGAGAAATGTCGCAGTTGGTTACGCCGACTATTCGTAAGGGTGGTGTGAATACCGTCTATGTCATGGTATGTTTTTGTGTGTTCTAATATTTTACGACTATGATTCCAAATGGATTCCATCTCTTCTCTAATTCCTGTTTGCTCTTTTATGTCATACAGTATCTTGGCTTTCCTCCTCTCCTACTTCTTAGTCATCAGTCTTTTTCAAATATCACGTGTATCTTCTTTCTTACTTCAAGTTTATACCGTTTACTTTGCTCTTGCTACACATGATTTGAACAAAATTCTGCTGTTCTTGTTCTGATATTGACTCATCATACAGCCAAACCTTGTTCCACCCATTACTACAGTGAAGCAATGTCTCGAGTACCGCGATCGACTAAAGGCCATTGAGCCAAATGTCGAGTACCTGATGTCTCTCTACTTGCACGAAGACATCACACCCGAGGTCATTCGCGAAGCCAAAAAAGCCGGAATCACGGGCGTGAAATCGTACCCTGCTGGTGTCACTACGGTAAGTCAAGCCCACACAACATCCATACGAAAAAAAACCCCCCAAGGAAAAAAAACGAAACAAGACTAACCAATATCCCAGAACTCCTCCTCCGGCGTCCTAGACTACGAGACCTTCTACCCCGTCTTCGCCGAAATGGAAAAACAAAACATGGTCCTAAACCTCCACGGCGAAGTCCCTTCAACCCCCTCTCACGCCCCCCTCTCAAACGAAAAAAAGGACGCAATCACAATTCTCAACGCCGAACCCGCCTTCCTCCCCACTCTCCTCTCCCTCCACCAACACTTCCCCTCCCTCCGCATAATCCTCGAACACTGCAGCACCGCCGCCGCCCTCTCCACCGTCCTCTCCTGCGGCCCCTCCGTCGCAGGCACAATAACCGCGCACCACCTCTCCCTCATCATCGACGACTGGGCCGGCGACCCATTCTGTTTCTGCAAGCCTGTCGCTAAAACGCCGGAAGATAGGGATGCGTTGATCCGTGCTGTGGTGACTAGCAAGGGTAGGTTTTTCCTAGGAACGGATTCCGCACCGCATCCACGGGTCAAGAAGAGGGGCGAGGATAAAGTTGCAGCCGGCGTTTTTACGCAGCCGCATGCGCTGGGGTATGTGCTTGATGCACTTGAGAAGGGGGTGGAGAGGGGGGTCATCAGCAAGGAAGAGGTGACGCAGGAGGGGTTGGAGGGGTTTTTTGGGGCGTGGGGGAGGGCGTTTTATCAGGTTGGGGATAGCCGCGGGGAGAGGGTTGTGTTGAGGAGGGGAGGAGAGAGGATTGTGGATGTTTTGAAGAATCAAGGGGGAAGTGTGGAGGTTGTGCCGTTTAGGAGGGGAGAGCAGACGTGGGGTGTGGAGTGGAAATAAGCTGGGTAGGATGTGGAAAGTGACACGCTTGATATGGTGGAGTTGATTGCTTTTTTTTGGATTTCTGTGTAGGTAAAGTGTGGATATGAATCATACGGAATGGTATATGTACATGTGGTGCCGTGTGTAAACTGTACGGTAGATTGACTTGTCAATAAGATCCATGAATAAACTCCCCATCTCCTGCCTTTTCCTTCACCGCAATCATCATCAATCAGATCCGGTCACGACGCTTTGGTTCCACCCTCTTACTCCAGTTCTTCGGGGCAAACTCAACCGGTAATCCCGAGTGCCGTGTGCATCTTGCCTTTGTCGAGCCTGTCGAGCTGGTCGAGCCCGTTGAAGCTGTCGAGTTCTGTCTGCTACCCCTACCCGGATCAATGGATGTCGCCCTATTTTCAACATTGGCAGCAGTATCTTGCGCCTTGCTTGTTCGTGCCTGTTTCTTTGGCCGCTTGCTAGAGTCCAAGTTGTCTTCGCTTGTGCGTTTAACTTGAGCTGGCTGTAGTATAGACTTTGCTTTACAATCCACTGGGGTTAGAGAAAGCCTACTCACAGCACTGCTGAGTATATGTTCTAGATGAGAAAAGCCATCGTCATGCTTGGGAGAGCTCTGGTCCAAGGAGTCATCTGCATCCTCAACTGAAGTCAGGAATGTTTCGGCAGTCCCGGTCGATGTAAACTCTAGGTCGTTGCTTTCGACGGCTCGAAGCAACCCTAACCCGATAGCAAGACCCACCTTGCGATCCACGCCATTACCGGCAATTCTCCACTGGTCTTTAATTGTTCCAATGATCGGCTCAGTATCATCTATACCCTGCGTGCGGCGAGCCTCCTGGAGACTGAGAGATCGGCTTTCTTCCCAATGCATAACAGCACCATTCCTGGCGTCAGAAATGCACGCACTTGTTGTAATTGTGGGCACTAAACCAGCTTTTTTTATCCTTTGGTAGGATTTGCCAATCTCTCTTGTTCTGCGTAAATGGGGCGGAACACGCCCAAGCTCTTCGGCCTCTTTGTACCCACAGCCGGGGGGTTGTTTTGGTATACAATCCAAAAGAGGTCTATCTTTCCTAGTCGGTACATTAGGGACTCGGTGGTCCGGATATGCTATACATGTTTGTCCGGCGCCATATCCAATATCGGGCAACCCGGAACTAACAGTCTGCGCAGGGACATGATAAAAAGGCGTTGGGTAATACTGACGCTCAGCACAGAATTCTCCGTTGGGTAGTTGGCCTAGGCTTCTTCCGCGGACTTCCTCGTCGGATCGGCTGTGGGTGTGATAAGGCTGCATAATTAGCTGAAGACCGGGAGCTGCTATGGTGAGTATTGCGCGCGAGCGTCTCTGTGGGCTGCCATAATTCCAGGAGTCCATAATATACTGGTTCACTTGATAGCCAAATGATACCAGGCAAGCCACCACCTGCGATAGCGCTGAACCAGCCCGTTCTGAACCGGCCCGCTCTGATGAAATGTTCAGCACGTTCTCCAAAACGCCGTACAATGGTCGGTAAAGATCCACAAAAGAGCAGAATGTACTAACGAGAGATGCGTTGAGCAGTGAGTTCGGGCTAAAGGGGCTTTGCTGAAGTCCAGAGAACGCTGTGAGAACTATTAGCAAAGTACCAAGCTAACCAATTATTAAGTAGTGGAACTACTAAGTATACATACCGACGCAAGGACATCCTGCAGCAATAAAGTCTACATCACCAACTCTAGCAATAAAGCTTGTGTCGCCCTTGAGCGCTGAATCGAGAAAAGTGTTTACTGAGCCACAGTAGAGACAAACTGTTGAAGAATTCTTGATGTTCGCCTGTTGCGTCCGGATAGCATGTTGACTGGAGTCAACAATGGTACGAAATTCTATAGCGCCACCTTCTTCGAGACCTCTGTCTAGCAACCCACCACCACTGAAAATGCTGAGGCCTCTAAGTTTGTTGTCTAAACCCATCTTTGTGCGTTCGTGCATATTCCATGGCAAGCGCCGAAGATATGAGAGCCTCTTCTGTCCATCCTTGTTGACACTCAATCCCATTGAGATGAACCATAGGTCGCCCGCCCCTTGCCGGTTGTAAGGGAAGGGCACCGTGTTAGCCGTGATGTCTGATCTTAAGACGAATCGTATGGAACAGTGACGCTGTATCTGACTAGTTTTCGTCTCGAAATATTCATCCGTGAGTACCAATTCATTTGGAGCGATACTTGATCGTTGCAGATCCTTGCCCAGCTCAGCGCAATCACGCCCGAGTCGTAACAGCTTCCGCACAGTCACCGACCCCTTCTTTTCGTCAATATATTGGATAATGACTGGCTCTAGTAACCGCTGATCTGGTGGTGGTGTTAGATAAACAGTGTCGCCAGACCTGTACATAGTAGCGACATTTGTACGAGTTTCCTTGTGACAAGAGCAAATCTTGTCATTGTCCTTCATACTCACAAATGAGCTCCCGTTGTGGATGTACTTTTGCCTGACGAAAAGACGCTTCGTATTGATAACTGAAGGGCACCATTCGACGTCGTATTTTCCCTTGACTTCAGTGGATAGCAGCGCTCTTTCTGTGCAATTGCAATTGTCCGATAGAAACACTTCGTTTTGCAATGGATAGTAGGCTTTGGCAATATTTGTATCATGAGGCCAATACAGCCACACGACAAACAGTTGCTGAACACCGTTTTCGAGAGTTTCAGTGCGTTGGACATATGCCAGCCAATCTCGCTTCGTATGTTTCCACAGTTTAACGTCTGCCTCATCTGGGACTACAGCAACCACATCTCCAACCATAACCGGCGATGCTCCATATGGCCGGCAGCCTTTAGACAACTCGGCATAGGGAAGTGACGCTGACGATGTCGTCAAAAACCCAAGTTTTCTTTTCCTGTATTCGTGCTTGTCAAGGACGTGCTTGGAAGGAGCTTGCGGTCGGATTTTCTTCCCGAAGTACATATCTTGAAAACAAGCATGAACAGCTGGTGTCGCAACTGTCTGCTGAGGGTCTGTCTTTCGTGGTATATTAGGCGTGACAGCTTTCGCCATGCACTCAACCCATAATGGCTGCCTGACAAACCGATCGGAATTTGGCTGATGAGAGGCTTCCTTGTACAGGTACTCGGTGTATGTCACAACAGCAACTCGGAAGTCCGTTTGATTTCGAAAAGCCGCATGCCAGTTTTCAAAATCGCGATTGTCGCTAAAACAATGCTTCAGGAAGGTGTGGAAGTCTGTACGGAAGCAGCCTAACGAGCGCAAAGAGCCTTCCATGTAATTAAGAACATGCTTTCCAAGCTGGGCTATCCAGAGGAAGGCATCCTGGAGGCGCCGATATTGTGGTGTAGGTTCAGTGAGCTGATACCAGATATCGTATTCATTGTCATTGGCCGCCATTTCAGACTGGATATAGGACGTGACCTCTGGATTTTGTTTGTCCGTGTAGTCTTTGATAGAGCACTGCTGGAATGGTACACCCTTTACATAGTGCTCGACATTTCCTAGGCGCACAAAGCCATCGAAGCAGAGTTTCTTGTTCAATGGAAGCCCAAGAAAGTGCAAGCTGGCTAGCTCGTATGCTCTTTTTTCGTAATCCGGAGAACGATATATTTCGAAGTCATGTAAGTCAGCGACTAGGCGTTGCTTTCCAGATTTGTGCCCATCGTTTGTAGTTCGTATGCGTCGTTTCCATTCAATCTTGTCAGAGTCAGTGTGCTGAAAGATTGCGTAGTGATTCTTCTTACCTTGATGTCATGGATAGCGTCTAGTTCTGCTGTCGCGGGTACTGGTGGCGACCAGTCAGTAGCTTGGGATTGAGCGAAATCGCTCGAGGTTGACATGTTAGCTTCCGGTTTCGGTGTGGAAACTTATTGAATGTCGCTGCTTGCGCAAGGCACACGCAAAACAAAGCGTTGCGTGTGTTGTACAGTAGAGCGTAAGAAAGATTCTGTGACGACCGCTCTAAAGTATCTGGAAACGAAGGTGATAAGCAAGGTAGCATCTCCCTGAACGGGGTAGAAGGTGGGAGAGACGGAGAAGGCAAAAGTGAAAGTGGAAGTAAGGCCGGGGACGGAAACGAAAGCAAAGGTGAGAGTGAAATGGATAGAGCAAGCGACGCCAATAGTAAACAAACAGCAAGCAGTGCGCCAACCGGGTCAAATACCAACGAACAAACAGGTTGGTAAACAGCTTGTCCTAGGACTGAGTGCAACTACACAACTGGTTGTGAAACGGTTCGGGTAGCAAGAAGTTGTGGAAGAAAGGAAGTGTTTGCTTGGAAGTAATTGGTAGAAAGTGGGAGGTGCATTGGCCACTCAGTCCGGAAGGTGGAAGTGAAGGAACCATGACTGTGTCTTGCAGTATCTTCTTTGTACTTTACCAGCGAGAGTGTAATATTTGCGCGTAGTGATGGAGCAGGAAGATTAGTATTTGCCAGGACAAGCATGTGATGAGCGTGTGTGATACCAATCATAAAGCCGTAGGCAGGATTAGCGTACCTTCACCACAAGGAAACTGACAAGCACGTGCACAGGACGAGAAGAAGTGAGAGAAAGATGTACAGATTTGAGATCTGTCATACAAGGAAACAAATATGTATATGTATGTGAGGTATCTAGGTAACGTCATGTATGCCCCATGCTCAATCCATGTCCGGTTCAGGGTAGCAAAAAAACCCGTATGTGGTGCCATTAATCTCGCAAGAAAACGCCATCGAAACGCCTATTATTTTTGGTTCGCCCTGCATGCCGCAAGCACGCATAATCATCAAATGCTCATTCAGTTGTCATGCGGGGCATAGTCCCAAATGTGGCTCGAATCGTACGACTCAGTCTCTTCCTTTCTAGCTTTAGGGTCGTCGCCCCTCTTCTTCGCCGCATCTCTCAGCTCGTCGAGTTCGCGGTCCATAACCAAAAGCTGGGCTCTGAGCTCGCCAAACCTCTTCTTCTCGTCTTCAGTGAGGGGAGAATCTTTGCCATCCTTCTCTGCCTCCTTTTCCTTCTTCTGGTAGCCGTCGTATTCGGTGAACTTTTCGTTGCGCGCATCTTGTTTCTTGAAGTATTCGTTGAATTTAGCCAGGCCACCAAAGCAGTAGCCGTAGCCGTCGCAGTAGCATGTGTTCATGGCTGGACAATGTACTTCGTGGCCGGTGAAGATGTAGTGCCAGATGTATTCGAAGATGCGGCCGGAAAACTGATCGTCCATGCCTGTAGTTAGGAGCCATTTACGGTAGTGAATGAAGCGCTCAATGGGCACTTCTTGGATGCGCTGGCGCGAAACGGCGAATTGGGCGCAGCAGATTCCCGAGATGGAGGGGGGGATGGGCGCGCCGGGGTGGATCTCCTCCCAAACCTCCTTTCGCCAATAGATTTCCTCGGGTTTGTGGAAGAAGTCAAAGTCGCCGCCGGGACGGTCCATGTGTATCCAGTCGGGACAGCCGGGTTCGTGGTGGCAGCGAACGTTCATGTAGCCCATGCGGGCGACGCGGTCATGGTTGAGGCGCTTGATCATTTGGGCGGAGTCGAGACCGAGGAGCATGTTGTTGTGCCATGCGTGGCGATGGGCGTGCATGAAGATGACGGTGTCGGGAAGGTCATTGTAATGGTCGATGATGTAGGAGAGGTACACCTGGAGCGCGCGTGTCAGCCTGCATGTACGCGCAATAGGAACACACGTGTAAAAAAAAAGGGATCATACCATGGCCTCGCGGCCCTTGTTCTTGGGGATCTTGTGCTCGGCATCTGGATTGTCGACTTCGTAGACTACGAGAGGCGCATCGGGAATCTCGGTTTCCATCCAGCTAATGTCCTCCTTCTGGGTCTTGGGGACGACAATCTTGTACGTGTAGTTGCTTCCCGGGGGCTTGCGCACAGGGTCGGAGAAGCGCAGGGGCAGGCCAAAGTCGAGAGGGTCGCCGCGCAGCGAGGGACGGTTGCCCGATGGTGAGGTCTGGGGCTTCCATGTTGCCAATGACGGGCCTGCACCAGGGACAGCATGCAGGTACCACCACACCAAGGTGAGGGCGAGAAAGACAAAGACAAAGGGAATGATCCTAGGCGGGCCGCTGAGCATGATGGCGGAGATGGCGGAGTTGGCGGAGAGGGATGGGGCAGGTGGATTCACGGCATTGGAGAGTGGATGGGCGTGGGCAGACAGATGAAGCATGCAAAACACGGGCGGAGACAGACGCCGTCGTCAGCGTGGCCGGGGTGGGTGGTGGTGGAGCAGGCCGTCGTATACGTATCGTGTTTGGCGTCGTCACTGGCCCACCCGCACGCCCGCCCTGTCTGTCCACCGTTAGGGCCCAGCCAGACGCGCACGCTTATCCCCCACTATGCCCTTAGCATCCGGCCTGGCGCAACATCTTGGCAGGGCCACCATGCATGTCATGTTTTCAGCTCGGTCTTATGTGTGTGTGGATACGTAAGCATACCGTTGGCGAGTCGTCATCTGTGGATGTTGCTGCTTTTCCACTGCTATACTATGCTGGGATGGATGTAAGTGGATAAAGTAAGCATGCCCCTAGCCTGTTTGGTTGACATACACATAGCAAGACTCGGTACTACCATCTAAAAGTCCATCAAAAGTAGTTCGTTGAGAAACACATGGAATTGGTACAAATGACACAGCTGCACACCAATCATTTGCCTGCCGGAATGCGTTCTTCCAAAAGATAGTCTGTGGCACGGATGCTTACTCACAACTATTTTTGTACCCTTCACGCCATAAACCTTTCGTTCAATGTCATCGTGCACAAGGCAAGAAAAGGACCGACAAATAGCCTTCTGGAATCTCTACCAGGCTGACCTAAGATTTGGAGAGTACCAAACAACTCAACGACTTTCCATGACTCTCGACGTAGACGAGAAAAAACTTCTATAATTAGCCTCTCTATAGCCGTTGTACTGGTTACCCTTCAGCGGCTTATGAATTATCGCCGCCCCCGAAGAGAGTTGTATTGCATTGTTGCGCTGCCAAAGCTTGGAGCATATGGCGTACCAGCTGAAGCGGTGGCAGTGTAGTGTGTCACGTGACTGAGCGCGTAGCCTTCCGTCGGAACCATTCCGAGGCAGGGCCCGATAAGATAAGGCAGCCGCATCGCTTTGGGTAACAACCGCCCGCCGTACCAAATGCTGTCGCGCCCGTCAATCCAAGATACGTCGTCAAGACATTGAGCTGTCAAGTCCCTGCTCAAGGAGAGCCGCTGTCTCTTTCTGAAGACAAAAGGTACGCTGGACTTACCAAACCACACCCAGCACTGTGCATCACACCACACTCTGTTTTTGCGTGCGCGTTTCGTCAGCCAAGTTATGCTACACGTTGCATCTTCTTAACATCGAGAGTTGACCTTTCGACACAAACACCAAACCCAGCCTGGTTACATCACACACTACTACAAATTGCTATAGCGATTGGATAAAGCCCGGCAGTATGAGAGCTTCGGCCTCTGTCCTGGGTGCAAAAGCACTATTTGTGCTGACTGCATTCCGGCACATGGGCACATTGGCCAGTCCCAGTATCAACGTCGCCTTGCGGGCTGCCTTCAATCCTGCACCATATCTGGTTGAGCTACTGTAAGTAGCTCCCAAAGTGATATTGCATACACAACCTAACTACCTACAGAGAAACTGCAGCTGAGGAGAACGCGACCGCATACTACCCCATTCTTGACCGAGTTGCTGAGGGCTACTTCGACGACAAGACCACCGACCAGGAGCTATATACAGCCTTTGTCGACCTTCTGTATGCCGATGGCCACATTACTCAGCCAGAAGCCCTTGCCTCCTTCGAGTTTGCACTTTCAGTTCGGTCGGCCGCGCCACGCATCGAGGCACACTACCAGTTCTACAATACTTCAGTAGAGCCTTCCTTGTCGGCAAAGCAAACAGAAGCATGTGATCTATGGGTCTCATTTCATGGAAAACAATATTGCTCGGTACATCTGGATGAGCCCTTTGGGGACATTGCAACTGAACGGTCCGTACCACGTTGTTCTTGGGAAGACGAGGCGCTGACGGATGGACAGTACATACCAACTACCCTTTGACCGCATACTTGGCAACAGCTCAGCTTTACCCGCCATTCTCTATGCCGACATCACTGCTCCAAGATTCAAAAAATGGCACAAGACACTGAGCACCACCGCCAAGCAAGGAAAGACATCATACCGTATCAGGCACAAGCCATCCCCCAAGGCGCCCACATCACCACTAGTAGTCAATGGATATGGTGTTGCCCTTCAGTTGAAGCGGACTGACTACATTGTCATTGACGACAGGCAGGCGGCCGAGAGCGACAAGAACGCTGCACAGAAAACAATGGACACAGGTTTGAACGACGAAGAAGATGTTGCCGATCTTAAGCCTCTTTCCAAAGACGAAGTATCCGATCTCGGACTCAAGGCTGCTAGCTTTGTGCTCCAGAGCGAGGATTCCATGAATACCCTTCTGAAGCTCGTTCAGGACTTTCCCAAATACTCGTCCATTATCGCTGCCCACAACGCTTCTGATGAATTTCTTCAAGGCCTTGAAAAGAATCACGATCAATGGTTGATGGGCGGCATCAATCTCATCGTAGTCAACGGCCTAACCATTCCCACTCGTGACGTCAACCCATATTCGTTGTTGGCGCACCTGCGCCGCGAGCGGAAACTCATCAACGGTTTTCGCAGCCAGGGTCTCTCGGTTTCTGAAGTCGTATCCCTCTTGTCGCATGCAGCCATCGCACAAACCAACGCGGGTGACTCCCCACAGCGCTATGACTTTAGGGATACGGCCGAAGGTGGCAACGTCATCATTTGGCTCAATGACATTGAGAAGGACCCGGCGTATGAGGACTGGCCCAGCAGCCTCCAAGCTGTAAGTGCCACCTGATGTTGTCTATGCTCTTGAATTGACCAATTCTTTTAGCTACTGCAAAGGACATTCCCTGGGCAGCTTCCATCCTGCCGCAGAGACATTCATAATGCCATTGTGTTCGTTGACTTAACATCCATCCAGGACGTGACGACTCTCCTTGACACCATCTTCAATCTGATCAGACGTGGCATTCCGTTGCGTTGGGGTATCGTCCCTCAGTCTGGCTCTTCTGAAGCTATCGAGCAGGCCAAGATAGTCTATCATCTGCTGGATGCTTATGGAGTCTCCGCGGTGGAAGTATATCTGCAAGCAGTATGGGTCACCTCCCTTCCATAAATGCCTAACACTAACATACGACGCAGTCCATGGACGGCAAGAAGCTTGCACAGCCTGATCAGGCCATATTTGATGCGACGGTTAAAACCTCAACCTTGCTCGATGAGCGTACAGCCCTTTCATTTCAAGATGTCCTCACTTCAGAGGATTTGGACCAACGCATTGCAGACTCCAAGCAGTACGTGAGTCGCTTGGCTGGGGAAGGCCCGCAACCACCAATTCTGATAAACGGTGTTGCTATTCCTGGGAATGAGGAGTGGCTCTCTAGTCTCAGCAAACGAATCACCTTCGATCTTCGGGAAATTCAAAAGGCAATATTTGAAGGCAACTTCAATGAAGATAGCTGGGTTCCACAGCATTTCCTTGCCCAGGCTGCTAGTAGGCGCAATCCCTATATTATTCCAGAGGATGAGAAGAACGTTACGCTCATCAACATGGCTGAGTTTGAAAACACTCACAGCCATGTATACAGCAAAATGCCACGAGTTCATGCCTCTGAGTCTTCGAGCAAAAGCGACTGGGTACATATCACCCTCACTGCTGATTTTGACTCTGAGTATGGCTCGGGCCTTCTCCAGTCCCTG
Organism: Bipolaris victoriae FI3; assembly: GCF_000527765.1. NCBI lineage: Eukaryota > Fungi > Ascomycota > Dothideomycetes > Pleosporales > Pleosporaceae > Bipolaris > Bipolaris victoriae. Next base: position 220,911 of record NW_014575367.1, on the reverse strand, counting down.
GCAGTTTTCCGCGAGGCCAACCCGAACGCTGAGATTGTCTTGATACACAATCCTGCCGCTGACGCCGAAAAGTCGGGCTTGTCACAAGATATCCTTGAGTCTTCTTCCAAAACGGGTGACAAATTCACAGTAGACACCTTGCTGGAGCTGCTGGCTCGCGAGCCCAGCTCCGTCTCTTTCCCAGAAGAGTCACGACTATTCTGGAAGGCGGCTGAGCCAATATACGAAGCTCTTGGTATAAAGCCAGGCCAAAATAGCATTATTGTCAATGGACGTCATCTAGGCCCTATTCCAGAAGATATCAAGTTCACCAAAGATGATCTGGAAGGACTGGTGTCCTACGAGATGAGCAAACGCGCTGAGCCCTTGAGCAAAGCATTGGACGATCTTGGTCTTTTGAATAAAATCGAGTCGCCTTTCAGTATCGCCAAGATACAATCATTGGTTGCTTTGTCAACTATATCGGATGTGCCGGAAGGTATCTTTGAACAGATTTCGACAGTCAGGAGAAATGACAACGAAAAGTGGAATACTGAACACACCGCCATTGTCAAAGGCGACAAAGACAAGGCCGTGTTCCATATTGTGGCATCGATCGATCCGGCTACTGAGGTCGCCCAGAAATGGGTTCCCATTTTGAAAACCTTAGGCGACATGGAGGGTGTTCATCTGACATTGTATTTGAATCCCAAGAGCAACCTTCAAGAGCTTCCTATCAAGCGCTTCTACAGATATGTTCTAGAAGCCCGACCTCATTTTAATCCGGACGGATCTGTTGGTAATTTGAGCGCACGCTTCTCCGGTATTCCCAAGGAGGCACTACTGAATCTTGGTATGGATGTGCCTCCTTCATGGCTAGTCGCTCCAGAAGAATCCATGTATGATCTTGACAACATCAAGCTCAGTACTATCCCAGTTGGTTCTAACGTCGACGCTGTCTATGGACTGGAAAGTATTCTGATCGAAGGTCACTCTCGCGACACCACCAACGGTGGACAGCCACCACGCGGGGCTGAGGTTGTCCTAGCCACCGAGAAAGACCCGCACTTTGCCGATACCATCATCATGGCTAACCTTGGCTACCTCCAATTCAAAGCCAACCCTGGATTCTACAATATTCAGCTGAAGAACGGTCGGTCCCAGCAAGTCTTCAATCTCGATAGCGCTGGTCCAATCAGCTGGGCCCCTCAGCCTGGTGACGAGACTACCGAGATTGCCCTCATGAGCTTCCAAGGAGCTACCATCTTCCCGCGACTGTCTCGCAAGCCTGGTCAGGAAACTGCTGACGTGCTTGCTCCAGAGGAGTCTCTTGCTTCCGAACTGGTTGGTAAAGGCGCACAGAAAGTCAACCAATTCCTTGGTAAGATCGGTCTCAAATTTGACTCTGAGAAGGTCTTACAAAAGGGCGCCGATCTGCTGTCAGGAAAGGCAGTGAAGAAGGGCACGCAAGCGGATATCAACATCTTCTCGGTCGCCTCGGGCCACTTGTATGAGCGTATGCTGAACATCATGATGCTGTCCGTCATGAAGCACACAAAGCATACAGTCAAGTTCTGGTTCATTGAGCAGTTCCTTTCGCCAAGCTTCAAGTCGTTCCTGCCGCATATGGCCGCCGAGTACGGCTTTGAATACGAGATGGTCACGTACAAATGGCCACATTGGCTCCGCCAACAGTCGGAGAAGCAACGCGAGATTTGGGGCTACAAGATTCTCTTCCTCGATGTCCTGTTCCCTCTCGACCTCGAAAAGGTCATCTTTGTGGATGCGGATCAAATCGTCAGGACAGACATGTACGAGCTTGTGCAGCATGACCTTGAGGGTGCACCCTACGGCTTTACCCCCATGGGCGACTCTCGCACCGAAATGGAAGGCTTTCGTTTCTGGAAGACCGGCTACTGGGCTAACTTCCTCCGCGGCCGTCCCTACCACATCTCTGCCCTCTACGTCGTCGACCTCGTTCGCTTCCGCCAACTCGCCGCAGGCGACCGCCTCCGCCAACAATACCACGCCCTATCCGCAGACCCCAACTCGCTCTCGAACCTCGACCAGGATCTGCCCAACAACATGCAATTCAACCTCCCCATCCACAGCCTCCCTCAAGAATGGCTCTGGTGTGAAACTTGGTGCAGCGACGAGGACCTCGACAAAGCAAAAACAATTGATCTATGTAATAATCCTCAAACTAAAGAACCGAAGCTTGACCGTGCAAGAAGACAGATTCCAGAGTGGAATGTCTATGATGAGGAGATTGCGGCGCTGGCGAAGAGGGTGAAGGGCGAGCAGGAACTCAAGGGCTTGGTGGATGTGCAAGAGCAGGAGCAGCTGAGAGAGAAGAAGGAGAAGGATGCTGAGAGGGTTATTGAACATAGTGAGTTGTAGGCTGGATATGTGTGTGTGTGTGTGTGTGTGTGTGTGTGTGTATAGAATACGTGGATATAGCGGATATGAGACGTTTTTCACTGTGTTAGGATGAGTTTCAAAAGAGTTGAGAGTGTGAAGACCGTTTTCTACGTACAGTTTATATCATGAATGTGGATGTTATCAAGGTGTCCCAGTGGCATGCAACCGTTTTTCTTTTTCGTCTTCCTAGAGCTTGGCTTTTCTATCTTGACTTATGTATCATACATTAAGGTGCTGATCGCTTTGCGGGCTGGCTGATGTGCAACTGGGACGACGTACTGGAGTCGTGTGAGTCTGGCATTATTGGCGAGTGGATGTAGAAGTAGTGTTATCGGAACGAACGCAGTAGGTAAGTATCCAGATGTTCAAAGTGTGGTTAGTACTAACGAGAGTCTGTGTCCAGTTCTGTAGAAGAGAACCCTCGTATTATTTAACAAGACTATTCGATCTCGTCTGCTTCGTCAACTCACGGGTGTAGGCTGTGGCAGCGTAAACTTGTTTGGGAGAGTCTGGGTTGTTGTTTTGGAGTAAGTAGTTCTTGCGCAATGTCCTTGTGTTTCCTCGAGCGTCGTAGGTGTGAGAACACGCACGTTGGGGGGGTATTCGGCTGCTTGTGTTTGCGATCTGGGACGCGATAGCTTTGTAGGATGGGGTGCTGTGATGTTGTTGTTTTGAGGGATGGTGATGACGAGTATTTGGGTGGTTTGAGGTATAAGGATTTGGAAGGGAGGGTGGGTGAACTTGGTTGTAGGGGTTTATCTGGTACGGCTGGGAAGTTTGATAGTAGGTAGTGTGGAGATTGGGAGACGGCGAGTGTGAATGCGGGTCGAGATGTGACTGTATTGCGGTGATGTAGGTGACTGGAGTGTTCGGGGGTGATATTTTATTTAGTGAACAGTGCTGACAAGCGACAAAAAAGGTAGTTTTGTCGATGTCCTGGTTGTATGGCCCGGACACTCTATCATCCAGCTGTGTATCAACAATCTCCATGTATCTTTTTCCTGTGGCAAAAGACAGTGCGCACCTGCTAAGTTTGTCTCCAAAAGTAATGTCGATGCAAGGTTCATTAAGAAGTATCTCGACAACGTCTAGATGGCCATACCGCGCTAGTGTAACCAAAGGCGTTTGCTGGTCGACACTGACTCCAGTGGAATTCGGGCTATCCTGAAGCACCATCTTAATCTACTTTAGAGAAGGTATCTTTTTTGCTTAGAATAGAGACCGCACTTTGCTTGCATGTCTGTCGAAAACTTTCATTTCTTGAATCTCGGTAAGCAGTGCTGATAGGTTGGAAGAATCTGGAAACGAGTATTCCATGTTTCTTTTGAACTAACGGTATTCCAGCTATGTTACAAAATTGCGGTTGGAGTTCGTTACTAGTTTCTTAAATGCATGTTGGAGAGGCCTTGGGGAGATATCTCCACATAGTGAGTAGTGCTCTCAAAAACATTACAACCTGGTACCTAATAGTTCTCAAGTTTGGATCTTAGTTAAATTTTCGTACAGAACTACCCTGGTTGTGGCTTGCCTATATAACTATTGTGAGGACAACTCCGAAGCGAGACCCAAGCCAGCGAGACACGACAGCAAAGCTTGGCTTGCATTAGTCTACATCAGCGAGTTTACAGGTTTGCTAGCAGTGCTCCAGGAGCATTTACAACCGTGCGCATAGAAGCGCCTCGAACTGGGAAAGATTAACTTACCAGCTAACTAGCTATTCTTCCTTCCATTCTCGCCCCCAACTTTATCCGCCGCTTCCTTGAAGCTCGGCCAATAATAGAGGCTGATTTTCAGCCTCGTTGAGAGCAGGTTCGTACTTCAAAAAGTGGGGAGTGCCTTTGCTCAGCCTGCTTCACCATGTCCGCATCCCCTTCTGCAACCCTCACTTTGTTCGATCCTGAAAACACGGTGTCAACGTGAGCTAGCACGCGTTTGAGACCTCTCTTTCCTTCCAAAAAACGCCTGGAAATGGCATCTCAGCTATGTCTAGAGGACTACACCGTAGGGTGGATCTGCGCCCTCCCAGTCGAGCTGGCAGCCGCGGAAGAATTGCTCGATGAGGAGCACGAGACCCCTCAATACGATGCCCGCGATACAAATATTTACACCTGTGGAAGAATTGGCAACCACAAGGTCGTGATCGCTTGCCTGCCCGAAGGCCAGATAGGCACCAACTCAGCTGCAGCAGTCGCCGTGCAGATGAAGTCGACTTTCACCTCAACCCGCTTTGGTCTAATGGTCGGCGTAGGAGGCGGCGTTCCCACCGAGGATACTGATGTGAGACTTGGTGATGTCGTGGTCAGCAAGCCACATAAGACACATGGTGGAGTTGTCCAGTATGACTCTGGGAAAGCTACCCAGACTGGGTTTGAGCGAGTAGGCTCGCTCAACTCGCCGCCTACGATACTCCTGAACGCTGTTGCGAAAGTGAGGGCGAAGCACATGAGGGGAAGAGGCAAGTGGCTGGAATACCATTCTAAACTTGTCACCCTGCCTGCATTTGGGCGCGAAGCTGCTGGTGTAGACGTTCTTTTCGAAGCGGAGTACAACCACGAGGGAGGGGCTACATGTAGAGAATGTAACCAAGATCGTTTGTTAGCTCGAGAACCAAGCCGGCGGGAAGTGGTAGTACATTATGGAACAATCGCATCTGGTAACCAGGTTATAAAGACGGCTGTCGAGAGAGACAGACTTAGCGCAGAGCTTGGTGGGGTGCTTTGTTTCGAGATGGAGGCTGCAGGCCTCATGAACAGCTTCCCTTGTCTAGTGATTCGGGGTATCTGCGATTACGCTGACTCACACAAGAATAAGCAATGGCAGATGTATGCAGCAGGGACGGCAGCAGCTTACGCAAAGGAAGTGCTATCAATGATTCCGTCAGACCAGGTGCAGGCACAAAGGAAGATTGTCGACGTTCTCTCTAGTCAGTCTAACGGGTTTTCGTAGTTGTCGTGCAAAGCAATACCAATACTTACAAACATGTTAGACCTCCAAGACACTGCAGCAAAGCACCAGGTTATTGCAGAAGAGCATTTAGACATTGCGCGGGAGCATTTAGAGATGCAACACACAGTACGCGAGAAAGAGTGCCTCCAGTTATTTCGTCTTACCAAGAGCACTCAGGATGCCACCTACGAGTGGTATAAGGATCGCATAGAAGACCGGGTAGAAGGCACATGCAATTGGTTTCTTGAACACATCCACTTCCGGGAATGGCTCAAACAAGTCTCGGGGCCGCTGTTAGTCTCCGCAGACCCTGGGTGTGGTAAGTCAGTCTTAGCCAAGTATCTAGTAGACTATGTCTTACGAGATTCGGCGACTGTCTGCTACTTCTTCTTCAAAGATCGGGACCAGAATACTGCCCGCCAAGCGCTCTGCGCTCTGCTACACCAACTCTTCTGCCAGAAACCAAGTTTACTTCGACACGCTATGAAACACTACGAACAGGATGGTAAGGGGCTAGTTGACTCATCAAAGTCGCTCTGGTCAATCTTGGAAAACGCAGTGCAAGATAGTGAAACAGGACCCATCATCATAGTTCTAGATGCCTTGGATGAGTGTGCCGAGCCAGAATTCGAGGATCTGATGCGCAACATCGAGAACCGGTCTCGCAACAGTAATGGAACACTAAGATATCTCATGACGAGCCGGCCATACCAACAGATTGTAGGGAAATTTCAAGGCTTGATGGAGTTATTCCCACATATTCATATACCTGGGGAAGAGGAATCGGAAACCATCAGTCATGAAGTCAACCTTGTTATCGACCACCGGGTCAGACAGTTAGCAAAGGACGAACTACTTTCAAAGGAAATCGAAACTGCTCTACGAGATTCATTGCTTGAGATCGAACACCGCACCTACCTTTGGGTGTATCTAGTATTTAACTATTTGAAGTCTGAAGGATTTAAGAAGACTAAGAAGGGAGTTTGCTCAGCTATCAAATCGCTACCAAGAACTGTCAGCCAGGCGTATGAGAAGATTTTGAGCAAGTCTAAAGATCAGCCAATAGTCCGCAAGGTTTTGACCACCCTGTTGGCCGCAGCGCGAGCATTCACGGTTTTAGAGCTGAATATCGCCACAGAGATACAAGGGACTACACAATCATGGCAAGAGCTGGATCTTGAAAGCGAAGAAGATTTCAAATGTCGTCTGAGATCTTGGTGTGGGCTGTTCGTCTCAGTCTATCAAGGAAAGGTATATTTTCTTCATCAGACCGCTCGCGAATTTCTCATCGCGGATGTGTCACCATCTGCCAGCGTGACTCAAAGCGCACAATGGGAACAATCAATTGCAATACATCACGCGCACAAGATTCTCGCGGAACAGTGTCTACATTACATCGGCTTCTACGACTCGCAAACAAGATCCGAGAGAGATACTCTAGTGCAAAATAGGCAACATCATAGCGCACACAGCTTCTTTGAATACTCTAGTGAGTTTTGGACTATGCATTTCCAGGAAGCCAACTTAAGCAGTGGGAAAGATGCTGCTCTGTTGCAACTTGGATGCAAAGTATCGAATCCGAAGTCTATGTGTTTCTTAAAATGGACTAGAATACAACAACACCGATATGCTTCCCGACACTTCAAGGATGCATCCCATCTAACTATTGTGTCGTTGTTCGGACACAATGAAGTTGTCAAGATGCTGCTCGACAAGGGCGCTGACGTTAACGCCCAGGGTGGGTTCTATGGCAACGCGCTATATGCAGCTTCAGAGGAAGGCCACGAACAGGTCGTCGAGATGCTTCTCAACGCGGGCGCCAGCTTCAATAGCTACTTCGATTACCTAGGTCAATCATACAGCGACGCTCTAGAGCTAGCTTTATCAAGAGGCGATGATCAAGTAGTCGAGATACTGCTCAACGCAGATGCTCCTTACGAAGAGTCGTATGACAGCGATAGCGACGACTCCTAGCATTAATATCACATATAAAATCAGTAACTCTAATAGTCTAGCTGGCGGCGCTGAAAGGGTGGTAACTTGTGCTCTGTACCACTCTGCTCCTTAAGCTGCACCCCTCTTTATAATTGTTAGTTGGACTAATAGGACTATTTATTTGATGTATGATGTAAAGCAGAGCTATGCGCGCGCTGTTTGTCCCCGGCGGATCATGCGGAGAGATGATATCTTGGCTCGTTTTTGGCTCATATTTTTGCCCGTTTTCTGGCTGGTTTTTGGCACTTTTTTTTCTTGCTCAATTTACAAGAACTTTTTTTCTTTTGCTTTGAAACCCTTTTATATGCGGGCTAATACCTTTGATAACTTCTGCGGAGGGTCAGTTTTTGAGTTGGTTGGGTTGGTTATTTTTCTTTTAGCTGGTTGGGCTGGTGCAGATTCAGTTGCTCATCACGAGACTATGTGTTATCCGAATATGGAGATTCTTAGAGCTAAGTAGATCGCACTTTTTGTGCAAGAAACCCCCATGGGGACTAATTGCAATGTGCAGCTAGAGCTGTAACAATTCTATTACACACAAATTAATCTGCAAGTTGGCCTTTTAGCTCATGATCTTTTTATCAAAACTATTCAAATGAGAATACACGAAGAGGAAACAAAATGTTTATCTTTTGAAAGGCATGTCTCCCAACTATCATTAGGCCCATGCTAGGGTCTCGCTGGAGGTGACACCCATAGGATTTCCAAATTCCTCCGAAATGACTGCAGCATCTTGTCAGGATATTGTGGTCTGCAACTTCGCCGGAACATACGCGTTCTGCCTAAAGTAGATTGTAAACCTAGCTTCATACAGTCCTGTGAAACGAAAGACGGGGGGCTGTACAAGGGTAAAGCCACTGAAGGCCAAGGTACTGAGAAGGATTGATGACTTCATGATGCGGTTGATTTATCGATTTGCAAGAAGAGGTAGTAGATGGACGCAAGTGATGAGTCTTGTTGATTGTGAAGCAACGCAAAGCAGGACATCAATTTATATATGCTGTTGTAGTCCTTGAGCTTACAAAAATCTCAACATCTTTGCATATGCTTATTCTTACGTGAGATTTTCGCTTATCTGGGCATTTCCAGAGACATGTTGGAGTATATCATGTCGGGAAGAACATACAGGGGGGCTCGGTCAAAGTAACAAACGCTGAATTAGTGTATCTTCTATATTAACAACATATATCAACCATCACACTGTTTGATAGCTCTTCTCAACCTCTACCGCCGTGATTTCACTACAATCTCAGCTAATTTTTAGAAATTCATTAACCTAATATTGACTCTGTTTGCGGTGTTCCGGAGGTATTTAACACCAATATATCAAACTTTTGGCTGAATCACGCAGTAAGCAGCGGGACGGAACAGAAAAGACTTGATAAGCTGGGGAAATACAATACTTCAGTCCGGGTCGTCGTCATGAACTCTCAGAATTCCTTTTATAGTCCGCATCACTGCTATGAGCTCTTAGAATTCAAATTTGGGTCCGTTTGGTCGCTGTGGACTTTTGAGATTTCACTCTGAGCTGTAAAATGCTTATAGATCTAGGCGGAGTTATTCCGATGTTTGCAAAGCTCATTTAGCAGACCAGGTTGAGATTTCTGTTGCACCCCTGTCTGTTTCTTCTGACATGACAGACTGCAATAGGTTGCCGTAGATCCGGTTCTTCCATCAAGATTTGAAACGTTTAGGTTCAAAGAATCAGCACTATGATTGCATTTTTGAGTCAATTTGACATCATAATATGAGCTCTTAGACGGAATAGACGGGCGCGAACTCCGGATGTACTATTGCTACAGCCGACTCCTAACGGCAATGGTACAATACGATCTGGAAACAACAAGTGCCAAACGTTTGCGTCTCCATGAAAGCAGCATGACTGCCTATTCTAATCGATAATGATCATGCTGATGGCGAGACATGCAATGGATGTGAGATAGAGCAAGCAAACCAAACGCTAAGTCCCAGACAAGCAGAAGCCCCTCATATCCACAGTGGGACGATCGCATCTAGTAATGAGGTGATCCTAAACGACCAATTTCGAGGCCGCATCACCCAAGAACTAGTCGTAGCATACTTTAAAATAAAAGTGAGCCGAAATGTTTAACAGATATCCCCGTTTCATCGTCCGCGAGTATATTCCAACTATACAGACTCGCACAATGATGATCGATAGCAGCCGTACGCACGCCACAGCTACGGCAACAGCACCTACCACAAACGTCACTCCATCAATACACGACACTTACTTTAGTACAAACTCGCACCTCAACAGCATCTCACTCGACACGCACGGCACCTCGTCGTCCCATCTTCAACAACCTTGCAATCGGTCTAGAAAGAACACAACCCCTGTCAGCCATATACTCTCACACCAAACACAAAGAAAGGATAGTCAATAAACTTACGCAGTTACCACGTCTACAGTTCAACCCCTTCTTCGCACAAGGATCCCCGTATCCCTGCCCAATCAGCCACGCGCAGGAATCCGCAGTGCCTGGTACACAGGCAGATCTCGCATCAACCTTTAAGTCACTTTCCGTCAGCCCTGGACTTATGTTTGGAAAGGAGAGGAAAGGTAGGACTTACAGCACCGAATCTCTGACAAGAATTCTCATACGAACACGCCGACGCAAGCGACGTGAGGCAGAATGCCGAAATAATAGTCGAGAACTTCATCGTGTGCAGTTTTCCAAAAGCCTCGTCAAAAAAACAACCGAACAATCAACTTTCTCTTGGTAAACAAAAAAAAAAAGAAGACAGTGACTTAGCTAACAAAGTCAAAAATCGAAATAGCAGAATAAACGAACCCCATCTCAACTATATAACCCCCCTTTCCTTCTATTTTCCATCCAATTACTAACATTCAACCCATGAAAAGAAATCTCCGAAAGATAGAAAAAAGAAACGGCCCTACCCCGTATCACTTACGCACTAACCCTATTTCCTTGAGCCAAGTCCGAATCTTAAACTTTAACTACCAAAGTACGTTAAGGTGGGTCGATCTGACTAATTAGGTAAAAGAGCTTTTGGGGGGGCAGAAAGGGAAAGATATGCGAAGAGGAGAAAAGCTCGGCTGTGTATAATAGAATTAGGTTGATTAGGTAAGTATACGAGTGCGTATTTTCTTGGGCCGGAGTTGGAGCGAGATGAGGGAGTGAATAAAAGGGGGAGTTTGGGTGCGTGTGTTTGAGGTAGTGCGATAGTAGGGAAATGGATTCAAGTACTACGTAAGAAAAGAAGGATTTATGGATGGATGTATGAATGATTTGTCCACTGGTACCTTGAGGTTTTTTCTCTTTATAAAACCTGTTATGCTGTTTGTGTAAGTTTACTAATCGTAGATGAGCAAAAGGGGGTGACATGAAGGTAGTCTGGGAGACTGCGGTAGTAGAATGCGCAATAGCACGGTAATGCATCCCAAGTTCAACTCAGGCAGTCACATATTATACCTACAAGTAAGACATCCCAGTACTGTTCTCCTGACAGCACTAGTCCTCAGCACTCTGTCCTCGTATCACGTTACCAATAGCACAAATAGTTTCGAAAATTTGAACATTTTGTTTGTAGTTTATTTAAAAGATGGGTACTCCCACTTTCACGTATTAGAGAACAATGTAGCCTTGGCTCCATTGCAATCACATGCGGCATACTCTCGGCATTCCACGCCCCTCTCTGATTTCTTCCCTTCTTTCTTTCTCCTTACTGCGTAAGACCTCTTAGGCTCTGCGGCTGGTTTGGTAACTCAGCCACGTCTGTCTAGCTGCTAACCGTTCTGTGCGGTGATTTGCATGTCGAAAAGATTCTGCCTATCCTTTGACCTAATCTCTACCTCAAAATAGTGCAGCAAGCCAAATCTATACAAGCTACAGTATGTCTAACCACCCTTTCGTGGGGCATTGGGCACAGCAACCGGAGCGCGTGCTACTCCTGCTTGTGCTCCCTTCTTGCGCTGGTAGTAGTGCTCGACAATCTTGCGCACGTGCTTCTCAGCCTGCGCCTTGTCGGCAGGTGCTCGGATGCTGTCGAGGGTGTATGGCGATTGGATCAAAACTGAGTCACTAACTACAATCTGAGTGTCTGCCCAGCGGGTCGGTAGTCTGTTCGTTTGCATGTCAGTCTGAGCCCCTGTACCTATAGGTATTCACCGGATATTACTCACGTCCTCGAGATGGCATCGAATAGCTCCTGCGCTTCCGCACTAACGCCCTTGCCCTTCTGCGCATCCTTCTTCTTCATTTCGCGAATCGTCTGATCTTCACGGGCTTGCAGTGCCGCTAGGTCAACCTTGGATATGCTAGGGAGTGCTCCGTTGAAGCCCGGTGTAGACTCAGGCGCCCGCTCGCCTGATCCGAGAATCTCAAAAGATTCAATGTGTGCGAAAGGGATAATATGGTAATCGCCTGGCTGGCTGAGGGCAGAGGCGGAGGGATTCGGTGGGGCAGGCGCGGTGTTGATGGCTATGGCGTGGGTAATGTTGCAGGCCGTAAAGAGAGTGCCCTCGAGGACATTCTTGCCGGGAGCGCATGTAATCTTGATGCTGTTGCTTGTCAGCATACTCCCGAACAGCGCGATCTCTCTGGTCCGACGCTCATAGGGGGCAAGCTGGGCTTACCGCGATCCCACGGCCTTGTACAGATTGGAATCAGCGTCAATGACGTCCTTGTTGGATGTGGTGCCAGCCTTGAGGTTCGGTGTCGCAACCTTGCCCGCAACGCTGTTGCGCTTGTTGTCCGCCATGGCGAACCAAGGGTCCTCTTTCGTCTTGCCGGGTGCACACGCTAAAGACCTAACGCCAAAGACTCATACAAGCAGTGGATATGCAATTCAAAGGAATGAAAGAAACGAAAAAGCAAGAGCGCGCACGCAGCCAAGTGGTGGTGAGGCGCGGGCTTGTGGGGAGCTGTTGAAGCTCGGAGCCGACACAGTGTGTTGTGGTGTTGGGGGGGGTAAACTTTCCGCGCTCACGTCGCCAAGGCTTGCTCCGGCGCGCTTGCTGGTGCACCAATCACGCAGGGTGCAGCCTACTGCACGAATTCCCTCTATCTTTGTCCTAATTGATCGTCCCAGATGATACCGAGTCGGTCCCGATTATGCAGTACCGTTATGTACTACTCTACCTCATGGCGGGGTGGCATTTCCAAGGGTACATGCTTAGACGATTCTACTTTGGGCTAGCGTCTCTAACAACATGGAGTACCGCATGGGCTAAAATAACCTCTTGCATTCATCAGGGCACAGGAGACATGGGACATGTGAATCATTATTCATTCTGATGTGTGCTATCTTGCTCTGCACATTGATTATTTTTTAATTGTGAGCCCTATGCAAGGTGGTGTGCTCTTGCAACAAAAGTTCTGCACGATACGCTTAAGCATTGTATGTCTACAAAAAAATGTTAGTTTCTACAGCCTGATTGATGCATTAATTCGTGGAACTTACCGAGGCAGAGATGTTTCCACCCCTTCCGGTCCAGTTGACGTGGATGTCCTCGCCCTGCTTGTATGTATCGTTGGCGTACTCAGGCTTGATCCTGAAGGTGTGTGCGCCAAAGTAATCACGCTGCGCCTGCAGAAGGTTGGCGGGAAGGTCCTTGGTGCGGTATCCGTCGTAGAAGCTGAGCGCGGTGCTGAAAGCGGGAGTTGGGATACCCCAGAGAGCACCCTTGGAGACGACACTATGACACTGTCAGCACTTTGTTCTATCAACTTCGTAAGCAAACCACTCACTCTCTCCATCCAGCCTGAGCCTTGTGGATAGCCTTGCTGAAGAAGTCGTCGAAAAGCAGGTTCTCGAGTTCGGGGTTTTGGCGGTATCTAAATACGGTTAGCCTACTGTGCTGAAGCCTGTAGCCAGCTGGTGCTTACGCCTTGGTGATCTCCTTCAAGAAGACAGATCGGATGATGCAGCCACCACGCCACATGAGGGCGATTTCTGGCTTGTTCAGCTTCCACTTGTACTCCTTGGCGGCCTATAATGATATTAGCCCAATTCTTCTGACCGAGGTACCAGTTCAACTCACGTTCTGGATCAGCATGAAACCCTGAGCGTAGGAGATGATCTTGGAGGCGTAAAGAGCCTGCTCGAGGTTGTCGATGAAAGCCTTGCGGTCACCGGTGAAGCTGGGGCTGGGGCCATCCAAAAGACCAGCAGCACGGCCACGCTCCTGCTTGAGGGAACTCAGGCAACGAGCAAAGACAGCCTCTCCGATCAAAGTGACGGGCATACCGAGGTCGAGAGCGTTGATGGCGGTCCACTTGCCGGTACCCTTTTGACCGGCAGAGTCGAGGATCTTCTCAACGATGGCAGTGCCATCGTCATCGTTCTTGTACATGATATCGCGGGTAATCTCGATCAGGAAGGAGTCGAGAACGCCCTTGTTCCATTGTGCGAAAACGTCGCCCATCTCCTTGTTGGACATGCCGAGACCGCGCTTCATGATATCATAGGCCTAGTTTTTCATCAGTTTCCAATTTCTGCGCTGTTTCGCTGTTTCTGCTCACCTCGCAGATCAACTGCATGTCACCGTACTCGATACCGTTGTGGACCATCTTGACGTAGTGACCGGCACCCTCGTCACCGACCCATTGGCAGCAGGCCTCGCCGTCAGACTTTGCGGAGATGGATTGAAGGACATCCTAAGTGGCTGTCAGATATGCCTCGTCGTTTCTTGATAGACTCCGTACCTTGATGTAAGGCCAGGCCTCCTCGTTACCACCAGGCATGATACTGGGGCCATAGCGAGCACCCTCCTCTCCTCCAGAGACGCCAGTTCCGACGAATCGAATGCCCTTGGCCTTGAGGTAGTTGGTGCGGCGGTTGGTGTCGGGATAGTGGGAGTTACCACCGTCGATGATGATGTCGCCCTCCTCGGCACCTCCCTTGAGGAGGAGCTCGATGAAGTCGTCGACGGGCTTACCAGCCATGACGAGCATCATCATGCGGCGGGGCTTCTTGAGCTTGGCGACAAACTCCTCGATGGAGTGAGCACCAACGATGGACTTGCCCTTGGCCTCTGTTTTTGTTGTTAGTTTTGTCGGCAAGTAATTGCAGTACAAGACTTGCCATCGTTCAGGAATCGGTCGACCTTGGCGACGCTGGCTGGATGTCAGTGAAGTTTCCGAGGGTGTGTAGTTGTCGTGCTTACGTTCTGTTGAAAGCAACGACCTGAGGACGAAGTTAGTTTTCTGAACTCGATGAGTTGTCAAGACGTGGCTCGTACCGTGAAACCGTGGTCGGCACTAGATTATGTCAGTATTTGATTGATATCGTAGAGAGTGCGGTAAAAGACTTACGCGTTGAGGATCAAGTTCTGACCCATGACCTAGGACTGGTATCAGCACATGCCGAGTCTTCCAAGATGCGAGCCATGGCAATGCCTGGCTGGAGCATACTCACGGCCAGGCCGATGAGGCCGAAGTCTCCGACAGCCTCAGTCATGATTGCTTTTGTGGTGAAGAGAGGTGTGTAGGTGTGTGGTTGGGTGGAGGGGGATGGCGGGGTAAAAGTTGCAGCGACCGGGCTACAACAGTTGAGGGCAATTGAAGCTTTTTGAGCGGGTGATTGACAAGAAGAAGGAAGAGGAAGCTTGGTGGGGGTCTCTGAGATAATGTAGTCGCCGGAAGACTTTGGAAACAAGCGGGGCAGGCTACCTATTGCATCAATGGTGGCACGTCCCACCAGATCCCAGCATCACAGGTCATGGAGGATAGCTTCGGCCGCGGCGGTAAGGCCAAATGCCCCGTAAGCGGCTCTTGCCAATTGCGCGTGTTGGTACGGAGGAATTGCTTGCGCTGCCCATTTGGCTGCGTGCTGAACAAACACTGCTCATGCTTAGCAAGCAGCCTGCCGATGGGGCCGTCCAGATGCGAGCAGACTGGCCATGGCAATGGCTGCAAATGCGACGCCTCGCTCAACCTGCTGTCTCAACTCTCCGTCTCTCACACATAGCGGCTATGAGCATACAGCCGGACACAGAGGGGAATACGCGTAGATGCGGCTGCTTTAAGGCGCTCCGTTTTTGCCTGCACACCATGACGCCGGCCCCTCCGCCTCTCAGCCTTAACACAGCATTACGGGACGAGGGGCAGCGTACAGGGGTGGTCGGACACGCTAGAGGGCAGGCATGGGCACCGGAAAGCGAGTGGCAGGGCGACATGGCCAGGCTAAAAGGCCGGTGGGGAGCGGGTCAAAGCAAATGTTGTCCGATGTGTGCTGTGCCTGCTTGGAGGTCCGTCGCTAGTTACGTAGACAGCCATGGGCGGGAGAGTGGGCGGGAGAGTGGGCGGGATGGTGGCAGTGGGTGGATGGCGGACAGGCTGAAAGGCCCGATGGATGGCCGCACAGCCGCATATATTGACAGGCAGCATGTACGTACTGTGTAGTGTATGTACATGGTAAGTAGAGTAGATAGGCCGGCCCGCACGTGACCCGGCGGTTTCGGGCCATGTCTGAGACTGTGTCGTTCTTTCTCCGTCGCAGACGCAACAAATAACAACACCAAACGTCACGCCGCGCCCCCATCACACGCCATCCCACGTAATTGCCAATTTGCACCGGCCCGCCCTTCCCTCCCACGCCCTTCAAACGCCGATCTCCGACGCCGCCCACCACCAGCCCTGCCACCCACTTTTTCACCACTTGCTTGCCTGTGCCACACCCTCTCTCTGCGGCATTAATTCCCACCATACAAACGCCCCTCACCATCACCGTCGCACTACCCGAGTCACTGCCTTGCCATCACCAGCCTGAACTCACCCTCACCGCTCACCTTGCTGCCTAGACGCCATGCAGCCGCACCACTCTCTCCCCGCCCGTCCTCCTCCTGCAACCCACTCGACCTCGCCGTCGAGACCTAACAACAGTAACAACAGCACAGGCGCGCGAGCACAGAGCAATTCCACCATGTTTCAAGGCTTCACACCGCGCTCGATAGCAGCCCACGCGCCCCCTCAGCCATCTTCTGCCGCCGCAAACTACTCGCAAGCCACAGTGAGCGCTCCATATCAAGCACCCGCTTACCCGACCAGCAATGCTTACAACAACTACTCGTACCCAGCCTATGCATCGGGTGCTCCTGCTTCCGCCTACTCAGCTGCTCCTTCCGTGAACCGCGGATATGGTGGCGCGTACGACCCCGAAGAAGAGGCACGTATTGCAGAGTGGAACAGCGCGTACAACGCGGCCGACACCAACGCAAAAAAGGGCGCCAACCCAAGCGTCACCGCCCGCCCAGAAGCTGCTGCCGCCAACGAGGCCGAGACTGGTCTCGGACCTGACGGAAAGCGCAAGACTGTAGTTCGCGAGGGAGGTGGAAAGCAATGGGAGGACGAGACTCTGCTTGAGTGGAACCCTCTGCACCCCCGACTTTTCATAGGAAATCTTGCTGGTGAAGTCACTGATGATTCGCTCCTCAAGGCTTTCGCAAAGTACCCCTCGCTCTCAAAGGCCCGCGTCGTCCGAGACAAAAAGTCGACCAAGAGCAAGAGCTATGGCTTCGTCAGCTTTGCCGACACCGACGATTATTTCCGAGCCGCAAAGGAAATGCAGGGCAAGTACATTGGCAGCCACCCGGTCCTCATCAAGCGAGCCACGTCCGAGATCAAGCCCATCGCGAAGCGGGAAGACAGACACAAGCAGCAGGGCAAGAACAAGAACAACAAAAACAAGGACAACAAGGACAAGCCCGGCTCAAGCAGTACTCCCGCCGTCGTCGCGTCTCCGGCCATGTTCATACCCCGCGGTGTTCAGAAGAAGAGCAAGTCAAGCGGCCCGAGGGTATTGGGTTGAGGTATCATGTCATTTTTGTACCAGATGCTCAATCGGATCAAGCTGGCGACCGCGATTGCCGCACGCAATCCTGTCATCGACCTTGCGTCAAGTAGCCTCAAAGGTTAGTTGACTCTCTTGGTCTCTTTTTCCAAGTACATCCCTGTCCATACCTGCATTCTATTTTTGTTTTGCATTCCAATGGAAAGCGGATTCTTCGCTATAGACAAGACGGTGAAGCTCGAGGGAAACCCTGGAGTAGGTCTCATTCTATGCGTCCTTGTGAAAAGATGCACATTTGTGGAGTGGATGCAGCAGTGCAGCACGAAGATGTGGTTCATAATGCGGACCATGGCCAAGGGCCAACGAGAGGGAAGTGTAATTAAGATGAACTAAGAGACCACAACTTTAGCGTAGTGATACCCTCAACGACCTAAATTTAACATGTTACTTTTCATTGGCTCGACAACCATCTCACCCAGTCTACCTCCTGCTCAGAGAGCTGCGAGTAACATTGCTAGACCGCGATTCGAGACATAATCCTGGTCTATGCAAGTATTTGTAGAAACTCCACCCCGCTTTACAAGATATCTCACTGTATAGTGTGTAGTAAACAGCTGGCGTTGTTGCTTCTAGGTGGTGTGGTGGCATTTGCCGTGTCCTATCAGAGCCGTTGAGCCGAGGTGAGAGCATAAGCCGGCCCGTTTTGTCCTCGAGATACGCTTTGGCACGCCATCGCCCAACAACAGAGCAGTGCTTTTTACTAAATCTCCCCAGCAAACAGGTGTTCCTCGACCATGACTTTCAATCCTTGCGCCAAATCTAAAACCTGGAGCTCGATGATTTCAATCATGCTTTGACACAATGCCGCCTTCACAATGTTGGAATTCGAGGTTAGCTGTTTGTACTACACTAAACAAAGCTTTCACATGCTACAGCAAAAGTTCTCCCATCTACCTAGATAGCAACATTGTCAAGATACAGTCGCGACAAACCACCTCCTACCAACCTCCGTTGTTACAACGCCGCTTCACCACCACCCTCACCACCATGGATATAAATGGTAGTAGTTTTTCCTACGGAGGCAGACTCCAACCCAGTCCTCAAACAGCTTTCCAACCACGTTGTTTATCTCCAGCAAATCCTCATATACATATTCGCAGGTTCTCAAACTCAACTGCGAATCGTCTTTCTTCTACAAGCACAATCGGTACTCCCGCACCGCAAAGTACCACGATCCCGAAGATGACCTCTATGCACTCCCAAGACTTCAAGCTTGCGCTATCCAAGCATGGTCTGACTGAAGACCATCTCAGCAAGATCCATGGTCTACTTGTGGAGATTGCTATTGATTGTGGCAAAATCATGGCGGCCGCCGAGCACTCAGTCCTTATAGCAGCACAGTACAAGAACAATACCTCCGACCTAGTCACCGAGTTCGACAAGCAGATCGAAGATACGGTGGAATCCCGCCTACGCAAAGAATACCCGGCCTTCAGATTCCTTGGAGAGGAGACGTTCAAGCATGGCACCAAGCTTGCTGATACGCCTACGTTTGTCTGTGATCCAATCGATGGAACCTTGAACTTCTCCAAGGGCGTGCCCAACTGTGCTATCTCTCTTGCGCTGACTCTCGAGAAGAAATCTATCATCGGCGTTGTATACAACCCTTTCCGAGGCGACCTCTACCACGCGATCAAAGGTCGGGGCGCCTACCTCAGCAATGCGCTCCTCGGAGTCGAGCTCAAGCTTCCGATCCAGCCCGTACCCCCACCAATGCCATCCTTGAACTCCTGTCTCGTCGCTCTCGAATGGGGAAACCAGCGCTCCGGTGAAAACTGGGCCCTCCGGACCTCCGTACACAACAAGCTTCTGACTTCCAAGGTGGAAGGCGGAGCCATGTGCAAGTCCGTCCGCTCCAACGGCTCCGCAGCCTTAGATTTCTGCTACGTCGCACAAGGCATCATCGATGTCTTTTGGGAAGGCGGCGTTTGGATATGGGATGTCTGTGCTGGCTGGATTATCCTGGAGGAGGCTGGCGGTATTGTTGCTAGCGCTAACCCTGGCGACTGGGATCCGTCTCTTGAGGGTCGTTTGTACTTTGCTGTTCGGCATGCGAAGCCTGAGGAACAGAAGGCTGTGGTGCAGGAGCTGTGGGGTATCATGGGTGATCGGAAATTTGTCTTCTAGAAGAGAGAATCATCGAGCTGCAAGGAAGGGGATTGATATTTGGTATTATGGTACTTGTGATAAATTGGTATTAAGGAGTTCGGGAGTCATATAGAGTTTAAGATACTGGTCAATATATGGATTGCTTTGATTTGATGCTCATGGTTCTGACAGGCTTTTTCAAGTACGTATCCTTTGAGCAGATGACTCAGATATTTGTTTGTAAAGTCATCATTTGCAAGGATTGCTGTTTGTGACACACATTGTTTCCTTTTAAATTCTTTCATCAGTGAATGGCTCCTTCTCAAAGACTTGTTGTGAGCCAACTGTAGTTCCCATAATGTTTTGTCGCCACCTGACACTTGACTTGAGCAGGTGCGGCAAGTACGATGAGCTACCACCTCCTCACCATCTGTTGAACCTACTGTTACAAACCTCAGCCCTCCCACTTACATCCCCACATACCTCAGTGTCATCATCCATACACATCGGCTTGTCTCCGTGAAACGATACAGATATTGAACAACAGATCCACAATAGGTACTGAGCCTATACTAAGTACGGTAAACGTGACTTATAATGTTCTGACTCGCAACCCAGCCTGAATATCATTGCTCCGTCAGCATCATCCGCACGCAACGGGCTTTCCGCACTATCTCCTGCCGCTCAGGTCATCGACTCGAGGGATACCCAGCCCCTTGCCTGAGCCAACTACCTATGCACTATAGCGATTCTTAGTTACATGCCGCTTGATTCACTGTTTACCACTCGAGGCTCCGAATCTCGACAAACCAAACCCAAAGTGCTCAGGAAACCACTCTTTCCTCTCCCACGATCCATTGCCAATCGCCAGACCATTTTTCACGCAGGACACAACCCTAGAACACACTCGTATTCAGGACGACCCCTTTCAGCAACAGAGCGATTGCACGTTGCCCGTGAGCGTCTTCGAAAGTTCGAGCAGGCACAAGTTAAGAAGCAAAAAAGGACCTGGCGTGTATCTCGCGCTCGCGCTGAACTTTTCCTAGAGCGAGAGAGACTTGCTCACAGACTAAAGAGCTTTAGAGACGGGAGGCTCTGAGTTTCATTGAAGAGACCTCGGGAATTTAGACATTTTGATTAGCAGTGCTGCCGGTGTGACTGGTGCTGTAACGAGTTGCATCATCCCGGCCCCAGCCCCAGGTGCACGCCAGTACTACAAGCCAAGACCGAAGGACCCACGAGAACCTGGTGAGCAAAGAAGAGCTATCAAGAAACAAAGGAAACAGAAGGAAGTGCGCGCCAGACTCAGAGCCAAAAAGAAGGCTGATCTGAAGGTACAGCAGAGCATATTGCGCATGAGAATGAGAGAGCTCAAGAACAGACTTCGGCTTTGCTAGATATTGTTGCTTGTACCTGACTGGGTCTGAGCACATACCCCTATTCTAATTTGAGTCACACGATTGGCACCCCCACTGGTTCGTGATATTTCCGCGTTTGACTTCGTTCCTAAAACTCAGTTGGGTTGTGGCAAGCCCGACGGCAAGATCTCTTGAATGACTGCTTGCATGGCGAGTGTCCGCAGTGGTCGTAGTGTTCGATTTTCCCCCAACACGAATTACCAATCAGAATCGGATTTCACTCAGTGGCCGGGAGTATATATACATCCTGGAGATTTCAAACACCCGTCGGAAAGATTCAAAGAACCGGAGGCGTGGGAAAGGCTCCGTAACCGCTTGAAGCATTGGGCAACCAGCATTCAGAAGGAGATCAACAGAAAGGCCGATTTGCATAGAAATCGCCGGTGGTTCCAGCATTCACTGGCCTGATACATCGACTAAGGATACTCGCCGTCGAGACAGTGCCTTACTACACAGTTTTCTACACGTCAAACGCTGCGTACTACATGGCACCATCGAATACACCCGCATTCCAATACGGCTCTTTACATCTTCGAGCCAAATACCAGACCACTTTGGAAGTGTCAGATGACGCGAGAGATTCCAGCGTTGGCGAAGACCCGGTTTGCTGATGTTCAGGCAATCGGTGGTTGACATTGTCTCTCGGAAGTGAGCACGGACCGCCCGCATCTGTGCAAGGCGTCAGAACTGCAGTTCATCAGACTTCACATCATGTTTGCTCACAGTACTCGCAACAGTCTCGCTGCAGCATCAAAACAGGCATATGTATGCCGAACATGTCTACACCTGGCTAGAACTCTTCCATTGGACGCTGTACACCGTCTCACTGCGTTCACAACACGATCTATCCAAACTGAAACCCAATCACCGCCATCGTCTCAAGATGGAACTTCTTTCCGCAAGCTCTTGAAAGACGCCGCAAAGCAGCAGAAGAAGGAAAAGGGATCTTCTACAGACTCCTCTAAAAAGTCCAAAGATGCGCGTTTGGAGAAATGGGAATTGACTGTTGGCATCGAGGTGCATGCCGAACTCAACACAGCGCGGAAACTTTTCTCTGGCGCTGCCACTTCTGTCAGCGAACCCCCGAATACACATGTTTCCCTGTTTGACGTCGCATTTCCTGGAACCCAACCTCATTTCCAAAAGGAGACTCTTCTTCCTGCCTTGCGCGCCGCTATAGCTTTCCAATGCGAGATTCAGCCTAAGAGCAGCTTTGACCGTAAACACTACTTCTATCAAGATCAGCCATCCGGGTATCAAATCACGCAGTACTACGAACCCTTTGCGAAAAATGGTAAAATTACATTATACCCTCACGACTTTCCTGCCGGCGCGGTGCCGCATCCAGAACCTTTCGATATCGGCATCAAGCAGATACAAATGGAGCAGGACACCGCAAAGACCGTGCAGCAACCGCCCTCTACCCATTTGCTGGACTTCAACCGCGTCTCACATCCACTAATTGAGATCATCACTCTCCCTGAAATTCATGACCCTGTGGTAGCTGCCGTCGTTGTCCGAAAGATCCAAAATATACTCAAGGCTGTCAACTCTTGTACTACTGGCATGGAGCTAGGCGGTCTGCGCGCTGATGTCAACGTTTCTGTTCGCCAACGCCATGCGGACTCATCTGAATCCAGTCACTCATACTCTGGTATCACTGGCCTGGGTCAACGGACTGAAATCAAGAACTTGGCAAGTGTCAAGGCTGTCGAGGATGCCATCATTGCAGAGCGTGACCGACAGATTGATTTGCTTGAGAGCGGAGGTACTGTTGAGGGCGAGACCCGTGGGTGGACTCTTGGAAGTAAGACCACGAAACGATTGAGAGGCAAAGAGGGTGAGATTGATTACCGGTACATGCCGGACCCTGATATTGCGCCTGTGATCATAGGAGAGGTAAGTCATGTGTTGATCTGCATCTCGAGACCACTGCTGACTATCTCTAGGATCTGGTCGAACACCTGAAGAACACTCTGCCAAAACTTCCCGATGTCAACGTAGATGTTCTGGTACACAATTACGGCCTAACTACCAAAGATGCCATCACTCTTCTTTCATTTGATGATGGAGAACGTCTGGAGTACTACATGGATGTCGTTACCGAATCGGTGCGCCTAGCCGAAGAGCAACAGGACAGTGCTTTGTTACAAACCCTTGGAAAGATTGCAGGGAACTGGTATGTATAATGTGTAGATTTCTTTGTGGATTAAGGCTAAGTCACTCAGGGTGCTTATGGAGCTCGGCTCTCTATTCAAAGACGAACCATGGGATCCTAGCCGCGTTTCAGCCAGAGATCTCGCCGAAGTGATCTCATTTGTGCGCCGCAAAGAGGTCACGTCACCATCAGCGAAGCGTCTAGTTGCGATCAAGTTCGAGGGAGATGCACGTAGTGTTCAGGACATCGTCCACCAAGAAAACCTATTCTTACAGCCCCTGAGCCAAGAAGAATATGTCAACCTGGCAAAGACACTATTGGAAGAAAATCCCAAAATGGTCAAGGACATCACTGAAAAGGGTCAGGTAAAGAAGACTATGTGGTTTGTTGGACAGATGGTGGCGCGAGCCCCAGATGGTGGCGTTGAGCCTGGAAAAGCAAAGATAGTGTTACAGGAGTTGCTAGGGCTGGATGGAAAGGCGTGATAGTCTGGTGGATACCCTAATATAACTCGTCCCTATTATTGTGGCGTATTGTGTACATGTTTGTATTGTCTGCACTTGATTGCCGGCTGCTGTGATCCGGTATCTGGCATCGTCAATGCTTCAAGTTCCACCGAATTAACACCTAATTTCAACACAACTGCATGATTGATGCCTAATGGTCAGCCCCCGATAATGACACCTGCGACAAAGCAATCTTCAGATCGAAGCCCAGCCGTAAGGGTATGATATAGGTGATGTAATCACGAAGCATTCGCCACGCAATTTCATCGATACCCTGTCTTCGGACCCGAACTTGTATCATAAACCCACATGTCAACACAACAGCTCTTACACATCCTAATCCCATCTCTCAAAATTGTCAGTGTAACCGCAATGCTAAACCCTCAAGCCTTGTACCCTGCTCAACAATGTCTACTGAACGGAGTTCGGCATATGTCCGCGTTAGCGACCGTGTCGCTGTCATCCGATGTAATAGCAACACTCTCAAACGCAGAATAACACGCAGTATGGAACGAGGCGGCCTAGGCTGGAGGGGCGAGTCAGCACGACAGAAACTTGCTGCATCGCTCGTTACGCATTATGCGCAAAGTGATAGTAGAGAAGATGTCAACAAAGAATGGGAGAGGGAATTGGAGCTCGAGTTGAATGAGGTTTACGAAAGAACCGATAGCATGGAGCCTCTGAGACGCGAAAAGGGAGCGGAAGAGAAGAATACGGAGAGCTATGTAGGATGGCACATCCTGAATAGCAGGGAGATGAGAAAGAAGAGATTAGAGGAAGTGCAGGAAATGTATTTGCGCGGGGACCGTTTTGCTACTATTGTGAGTTCGCTTGTGCACAATCGCGAGTCAATGAACAGAGATGCAAACAATTGCTGTACTGAAAGCGCATGCTAATCGTAAGAAATTCAGATTGGTAAAGAGCAAGAGCAAATGCTTCGAGATGCGCTGAGAAGTTTCGCAGATAGCCAGCATGGGGATGAAGGGATGACGTTTTCATCACACCACTGTACTAGCGACGAGCAAGTCAAAGTATCAGCATCATCGTCCAATCCCGACTCGGAAGTCGACGATCTATTCTCCAACCACGCGCACTCGACAGCCGCTCTCCTCCGCAGTAACCCCGAACTCAATACTATCAACGATGTCAATATCACAAAAAATCAATGCTCTTCGGAACCTTACCCCTCCTGCACACCAACCTCCCTCACCCAACCTCCTGCCACATGCCCACCATCATCCCGCCGCCCCGTCACGCCCGCGCCCTCGACCGTGCATTCAAAATTCTCCGTATGGCCCTCTGACCACACCATCTCGCCTACAGTAGCGCCTTTGCATACGAATCAGCATCGTGTGTCGCCCGCACTAACTTCTTGTTCTTGCCTGTCCTCGTCTGCGTCGGCATCGTCCCGGAGCCGCAGCCGGAGCGCGAGGCGGGACCAACGGCCCCGTCACGAGAACTTTGCTGAAGAGAAGGAAATCGAGAGTGCAAATAATGACGACGATGGCATTCCCGGACGCAATGACGATAATGTAGAGTTTCCGCCCAACCACCCTTTTCACGGCCTTGTTGCACTCCAGAGACGAAGCTACTGGGACACGTTATCTTGCTACCACGCTGGCTCGTCGCGCTCGGCTTTGAGGAATTCTTCTTTGGTGGCGAAGCGCAGTACGGTGGTCCAGCCAAGTTCGCTTTCTTTTTCACCTGTGCGCAAGGGCTTACTGGATTCGCTGGCGCATCCGCATGGGGAAACAGCCACGTCAGGCTTCGAGAGCGCGTTTATTAGTAGCTTGAATCCCAGAGAGAGAGGGCGGGCGCAGGACACCATGGGTCGGATGTCAGAAGCGACGAGTAGGGTCGTGAGGTCAGTTAGGAGCGAGGAGAGTTTTTCTACTGCAGTACGACACGAAGCGGGAGACGATGCAAGAGGGAGAAAGAGAAGCGGCGCTGATAGGCTTCGAGATACATTTGGTTGCCGTCCCGAAACATTTACTCCAGAGTTTCCCGCGAGAGCAGTCGAGAATGAGGTTCAGCCCCCCGATGTGGCACCCGTGCCGAAGAAGTTCGGTATGGCGTATCTCGCAAGGAAAATGCGGAATCCCCAGACAATTTGGAAGAGGTCAAAGGAACAGTTACGACAAGGGCGCGGAGAAGTTCAAGACGCAGAAATAGCAGCAGAGGAAGAAACGAGAGAGCACGATACCAGGATCCAGATGCAGAACAGAGATCAAGAGCCCGAGACGAATATCCCAGAACCCAGAGACGAAGACACGACGAACGAGAACAACCAACCCACGAACACTCTCCCAGTTCAAATCACAAACAACCCACAGCACACACCAGAACCCACCTCTCCAGTATCTCCAATAACTCCACCTCCACCTCTCCTATTCACATCCACACCCACAACCCCCGTCGCCGCCGCCACCGCTCTTCATCCACCCTCCGCACCCCAAACCCCAACCCTCCTCTCAATCCCAAAAACCCGATCATCCTCACAACCCGCACCCCAACCCTCCCCACACCAACGCCGCTCCGCCTCGTCAGGCTCCTCCCCTTCAAGCCTCAGCGACCGCCTGCGCACAACCCGCCTCGAAGACTTACGCTTACGCTCCGAAACAGCGCAGGAGATTCGGAATCTGATGTTGGATATTGATCGGGATAGGAGGGGGAGTGGGACGTTTGGTTCTACTTCCCCTTCTCCTCCTCCTCCTCCTTCCACATCCACCACTGCTGCTGCTGCTGCTGCCACGAGCACTACAGCACCTATCGTACCACGACCAGCAGCCAAGACCCAAAGTGCAACAACGACACCAGAACTCCCCGGCGGCTTTACAGTAGCCGATTCACCAGGAAGTAGTGTTAGAGGGGCGCTGGAGAGGCATTTCAGGGTCAGGAGGGAGAGTCAGGATGACGGTGCTGCGCGAAATGAACTGCGCTCGCAGTCAAGTACTGCGACGTTGCCGAGGAGTTATCGCACGCCAGAGGTACATGAGTGAGTTTTATGCATTTTTTCGAGTTATGAAGTAAAAAAGAAGGGAGAGTCGGGAATACAGGACAGATTGGTGTCCTGCCTCCATATATCAAGCAAGGAACATAACGATTCATACGGCATCGTTGATGAATCATTGCGAGAAGAGCATTTGAACAACACTCCGTTTATTGCGGCGTAAAGAGGAGGGAGGCATATGGATCAGAAACGAGTAGAAGAGGGACTGTGGGCGCAAGCCTTGAGAAATATCTTTTTTTTATATTATAGATAATGTTTGTAATGTAATGAAGCGATGAGCATAGCGCAGTCTTGTCCTGTACGGAGTTGAAGGCAGATACCAGAATTGAAAGCATATTCCGAACATCCAAGCCAGATACGAAGGTTATGGTTAGTGCAGCATAAAGTTCATAGTATCAAAAGTCGTACAGACATAATGTACGTTACTCGTAGCAAAGCCTCCAAGACTGCGAGATAGCAAAATCTTGGGAGTTAGTATCAACAGACATCACTTCGTCTCAACATCACAGCATCACTTCACGCAAAAAAATACTCACGGCACATGCCTAGAGTACGTACAACACTCACAGCCCACCCTCGCGGAACTGCTGGGTATCCAAGGTTGATTCAGGAATGGTCATATTTTCTATGAAACATTCCTCAGCCACCACGCTGAACACGAGTCTACACAGGCCCGTAGGCACTGTGGACCCTTAAGACCCTATCCTTTTGTGTGATCCGAGACGCCATATCATGTACATCATGCTGTAACTGCTTATGCGACGAGCTGGACGACACCACCAGCCTCCTTGATCTTCTTCTCAGCCTCGGCGCTGACGTAACGGGCGCGGACGACAATGGGGACGGCAGGGAGACGGCCCTTGCCGAGAACCTTGGAGTAACCGTAGTCGAGGAGGTTGAGGACGGGAGCGTTTCCTCCCTTGTTGGCGAGGTACTCGTCACGCTTATCGGCGGGGATGAGCGACCAGAGCTTGTCCAGGTCTGCGACAGGTTAGATATTGAAGGTGTGTATGCGACAGGGCCTCAGCTTACTGATTACGGGCTTCCAGAAAAGGTTCTGCATCTTGTGGAAGTAACGCATACCGACCTTTCCGAAGTAACCGGGATGGTACTTGTCAATGTTGGTGCGGTGGTGGTGTTGACCACCCTAGACGTCTTGTTAGTGACATTGCATTATCACATAGGATACGCCAAAACTTACGGCCATACCACGACCACCGGGATGCTTCCTGTGCTTTCCGACACGTCCGTGACCAGCAGAGACATCTGAACATGAGTTAGCCTTCAGTCCTCCATCGATATTCCCGTCTCATCCCAGCGACTCGTCTTCCTTCCTGTATTCTTTCTCAAGGCGACAACTTCAGCGCAATCGCATCGATCGAGCGCCGGAAAGAAGAATGTGGTCGGCAATCGAGTCGCTTGGACGGAGCAGTATGATATAACGTACGGCCGCGGTGCTTGCGAGTCTTGGTCAGTCGGGTAGGCATGTTGACTGTCGCTGTTTGGTTAGTTGCGAGAGACTGAAAGTTCGATCGCTGAGGCTGTTTTGGTCCAGTGGGCGGAAGATCCTAAGCGAGATGGCGCTAACGACGGTGTACTAGTTTCTCCGATGGTCACGTGTTGATGGGTCGTTGGACAGCACAGCGAACGTCAAAGCAATCAAAGCAAAGCCAACAGAGTTCAAGTGATGCAAGTGAAAGAATCGTAATGAAGATTTTGTCAAATTACATATTCCTATCTCGCAACAACCGAATGCGCCACGCTCCCACCTTCGCTATGCAATACACACTCATCGACGCCCAGCAACACTTTTAGCCCCAATACGGTGTTCGCAACCCGACAAAAGTCGATCCTACGTCGGCTAGATCATCCTTCTTGGGTCGCTGTCCTGCAAGCTGTACAAGAGTTAGCGGAACTGGCTGGCAAAGTTACCGCAAGATCAAAGTACCTCTAACTGGATATGCCTGTGAACATGCACAAGCCAGTCTACATAGCTTTGCGCCTCATTGTTCCGATCCTCGTAGAGCAACCGAGCGAACTCGTACTCTGATCCGTCCAGACCTTGTCGTGCAAGCTGAATCGTAAGAGCCTTGGAGCCGCGCGTGGTAGCTAGGTACTGCAGGATGTTTCGTACTTGCGCGTTGAGATGAGTTTCGAGAATTGGGAGTGAAGACTGGAACGGATCCAGTACTTTAAGGCTATTGTTGCCCTCGCCGAAGAGGTCTTCGAGTAAATTGGGCGAGACTTGTGAGTGCAGCCACAGCAGACATACTTGACCGTTATCAACAATGTACGCGCCACCCTCCTCAAACTTAGAGAAGGATGCTCGTGTACACTCAGGCATGACCAGATGACCCTTTTCGTTGGCGAATCCATCGCCGGCATCGAGGTTGTGAATTGCGATGATTCTTGGGTAAAGATACAACGAAAGCTCCAGAGGCCCCATGGACTTGAGCATCCGCATGTCATGGACCCTCCTGTCCGTGGGCTCCTTACCACCCTTGAAAGCGCGTGATTTGATCAAACCAAGAATGTACATGCTGAATTCCTTGAGGTTCTCCGGTAGTACGAGTTGACCAGGAGGATTGTTGCCAGAGAAGTTCTTCCTGTAACCAGAAAGAATATCGACCGTCTTCTCCGTCAGAGCTCCTCTAATCTCCTTCAGGTTCTTCTCAGTCATACGAGCAGCGGCTTCCTTGGCAATGATGTTCACCACTGCATCCTGGTCGACAAACTTCATGCACTCACCAGTGTTTGCACTAACACTGGCTACGATGTTGCTACACCTTACTCGGCGCTCACCGTTTGCAGCTGTGTATAGGAGTGCACTCTGGAAGTGCGCATCGAGCTTGGGATCCAGCTTGCCGTCATAGCTAAACATCACACCAATAGCCTTGTCTTGATCAATGACTCCAAACTCCAAGTCGGCTCCGAATGTGTGGTGGTAGAAGTTGCCGTGGTAGGCAGAGACCTGCAACCCAGTCGAGCATCGAACCTTCATCAGCGCTTGATATCCGGTTTCTCGCGTGACCGTGTGCTGGACCTCTTTGGAAAGTCTGAGCAGATCTCTTGGAGAATGGAAATTTGGATAATAGAAGACCTCTCCGCCTGTTGCAGCAGATACATGACCTATCAATGACAATTAGTAGTAGTTACGAGCCGATGATGACATCACTCACCTATTGTTGCAATGTCCAAGTATCCTCCACTGGGCGCAGCAAGGAAAAAGTCGACGCCAATACCATTCTGTACCATCTTCTCGGCAAGCTTCTTGAACCCAGGGTGCTCAGTTTGAAATAGCTTCTTCTCAGCGTCAGTATTGAGTTGATTGCCATCTTCGCGGAGTACAAGTCGGCCAGGACCCCAGGTAGGCAGTGCGGCCAAAGAGCACACTATCTTTCCGCCCGTTGCTGACAGTGCCTGTAGCGCAGAGTTCAAGGTAGGAAGGAGAGCCGGTTCAGGATGATGGACCTCAGCGAACATATTTGGTAAATTCGTGAGAAGCGAGGTGATGACGCCCTTTGACTCGACAGGATCGACAAACAAGCCTTCACTGAATGGCAAAAAGGGGTCCTCAAGATCTGACATGACCAACATCTGAGCGCTAGTCAAGTTGGGGCTGAGGTTGTAGAAGTGCATCTCCTTGTCAAAGGTCACGATACCGACCTTTGCACCCTTCGGTATCCGGCTTGTGGCTTCTGTCCCTTCTGCCTCGCCTCTTGATTCACCGTACAGAGCGCCCAAGATCCCCTCGCAGAAACCATACAAGAAGCCGCGGTTCACAGCCTCAGAAGTGACATCAATCAAGAATAGCCATCGTAAACCGACAGGCTCCTTAGACCAGTATTCCTTTGGTACCATGAAGTCGACCGTACCGAGGGTAAGTTCAGGTCGCTGCAACCGGTCTATCCGTACGCCAGCCATATCTGTAGGTGAAAAGTACTCTCCAGGAACATCGTTGGGGTAGCTGCAAAGATTGCATACAAATTTGTTACCACCAGATTTGAATTGCACAAACGGATTCATGTAAGCTCGACACCTTGTGCATCTTGGTGGTCCAGTCTCGCCAAAGTCTAGTACCGGAATTGGCTGTTCACCTTCCTGCTGAGCAGCCAGTGGTTGCAAGATCATACCCAGTGGTAAAGAAGTCGCAGCAAGTGCCTGTGCAGTGAGTGGGATACTGTTCATAGTTAGGCGTGCGTACTTTGGCGAGGAATTGCCCTGGTCAAAAGACACAAATGGAACAGTAGCCGGAGGAGGTAGGTGGTGCTCCATAGTAGGATATACGTGCTCCAGATAGTATTTGGCTGGCGCATCTCGCGACTTCGGTACACTGGGTATCTGTTCGGGGTCCACACGTCCCTGTGCCGATCCTACGGCTGCTCCACCTGGTTGATGTGGCGATGCGGCTGTCCTCGCAGCATACTGCATAGGAGATGCCTGAGCGCCAGGGCTGAAGACTGGGTTCGCTGGTGCGGGAAACTGGCTCATAGCGGGGGTGACCTGAGGTTCCATCCATTGCGCTCCACCAACTTGGGGCGAGTTCTGGTTATTGAACTGCGCGGGTGTGCCATTAGGAGACATGCCATTGAAAGACTGTTGGCTTCCTCCAGGGCCCTCGATATTGTGGTATGCATGCCTGTTCTTCTTCTTATGCTTTGGCTGTGCCACTTGCTCCCCGCCTAACCCGACTGCGCCCATCTGCCCCGCCAAGTTGTTGACATCTTCGTCGCCCTGGTACTGTGGATAGGCCTGTGGTGCCTGCTGGTGTGGGAAATATGACTCTTGCTGCACCGGCGTGCCGTAGTGCGCGGGCGCGCCTGCGTATGGACTCGATGCTTGAGGAATCGCTGGGCTTCCGGCCTGAGAGTAGCCAGGAGGGCCCGCCGCAACTGGCGGTCGCCATTTGTTCTGTTCATCTTGCATGTCCGCACCGTTCGGGTTGGGATAGCTCGCACCAGGAGCCTGATGCATAGGGTATCCGGACATGGTCGCGATAGCGCGGGGATGCTACGCTCGAGTCGACAAACGAGATGGTTCGAGGCGGATTAAGCGTGTGACCGGGGGGGCAACAGGACACGGAGCACTATTGGCAATATATCACGGGGCGAGCATTCTCTAGGAATTCGGTGCGGACGAAGGGACAGATATCAGGAATCAAGATTGATGATCTGTCTATTTTCTGGCCCTATGCTTTCCATACAATTACGTCCGTGCGCGCTTCCTCACATGCAAGACCAAGGTACAACCTGACAGTCGCGTGTTACCCATGCAGACGATTTTAATTAATTACCGAAGGAGAAGTGATACCTAGTGCTCCAATCGAATAACGTTGTAGTATTCTACGGGTATGCGGGAACCCTCAAGCTACCACGCATGTAGGTTTGCCAAAAAGCACCGTCCCATGCGATTGCGTCACGCTTCATTATCCGCGGGAGCCAGACCAGGCGTATTGTCTTCTTACACCATGGCTATGGATCCTCGGCATCCACAGATGCTACCACTCTTCTTCGTGATCTTGTCTGTCTTTCTACTACCCCAGCTCTGATAACCGTCACAATTCCGGTTGAAGCAAAGAAAAAGACATGCCGAATTCCTCATATATTGCCCTTTATTCCAGCTTATCGAGATGCGCCAGCCGTGTCAACACGACCTGTTTACTCGTCTCTTCAATCTCGCCCGCAAGGAAAACCTCGTCGAGGATCGCATAGACCTATAACCATTGTCAGTCGTTTGACTTTCGCCCACCCAATGACATTGCCTTATCGCCCTTGGGCGATGCTTCCCAACATTATCCCTCCGTAGCTTGTTGTACCCACGTACCTTGTAAAAGTTGAACACCAAGTCCAGCTCACACACATTTCCAAAGAATGCATCTAGCACCTCGACGAAGAAATGTATAGCCTCCAAGTACGCCAACTCGTTATCGTTTGTATCAACACACGCGCAGAAGAAGAGGCCGGCATATCGACGGTACACGATCTTGGACATGTTGCGGAACTCGACGAAGTTGGACTGGTGTTTTTGGTCTCGCGGTGCAATGAGGCGATGAACCTGCCATAGTTGTGAGTGACTTCAAAAGTCTGTTGTATGTACGATCGGTATTCGAGTGATCGGGCAAGATGTGCGTCTTATCAAGAAACGGTCGAAGGGGAAGTGCAAGACTACATGGACGGTTGTGGAATTTTTGCATACCTCGCCTTTCAGCTTAACCTTCTCATCATCCTATGAGTTTGTTAGCAAATGCCCTCTCTTCCCTTCTTGCTTTGTAATGCAACTTACACTATACGGCGCATACCACTTGGCTAGCCGTGTCTTTCCCCTATGCAGTTCCGCCTGTTAGCACCAAAACGGACATCGGGTAGCCACGACGCAAACATACTGCCGGTTCTGTATGAGGATGAACGAGAGCACCATATTCGCAATGTGCCTCGAATAATAGGCTCGGCGCGCTGGAAGAGGTGTGACAGGGACCGCGGCTCAGAGGGATCAAGACTCCGTAAATGTACATGGTCCATGCGCTAACGGATCCCTGCATCACCTCTTCGGCAGGCATGCGGACACAAGTCCACTTTTAGCCGCAGATATCACGCTGTGGAGTTGATTTTGGCTTCCGCTTTTTGCAGACTGGGGCTCGATACTATATTACATTAATATTGAACTTTCTAAAACTATCTAGGGGATTATAACAGTATAGTCAAACAGAGTATGAGCGCCCTATACGTAGCAGGTCTGATACCCACTATATCTACTCTGCACTCTCGTCAACGGCGCAAAATCGCTATCCAACACCCCCAAATCGCCCAAAATACCATGTGTGTCGGATGTTGATGTATAGGTCACTTTCACACGCTTAGCATCGCTGTTAGCACGTGTCTTGGGAGAAGAGGTCGTGCGACGATACCTCCTCCTACTCAGCAAGGGCTTGAGAGAGCCTCCGGCGGTTGAGGAATCAGAGCTATCAGATAGAGCTGAGTCACTTGCGGTACCCACAACCGATAAATTCGTGGCAGTCATAATCACATTGCCTCTGCCTTCTTGGGGTGACGAAGCGGTCTTGCCAGCTCTTTTCCTTGCCATCTCTCCTTGTGTGACAACAGAGAGTGGTGAAGCAGTACGCCCACTACCGTTCTTCCTCCTCTCTACGCTTGCTACCAGAGCAGTCCAAAGATTCATAGTCTCGTTCTTCCTCAACGTCTTGGCATACTCGTAGTTTCCAGTCGTGAGGGTGCCTTTTGAGGTCGTGTTGGCATGAGAATTGAGTGTTGGTTTGGCATCAGCTTCAACAACCGGGAAGCCGCTTTCTACAGGCGTATGTATGCCGAATTTGTTTCCCCATTTGCACTCGGATGGGTAGTCACACGTATTCCAACAGTCTTTTTTCTTTGTCGGAATATCTCCATCTTTTGTGCCAGCGGACGAGCCAGTGTCCAGAGCAGCTTTGTTCCTGGGACCGTCTCTTCGCCATCTGCTCCAGTTCTTCCAGCCAGAATAGTCAAATTCGCTGTTGCAGGCACCATGTTTCTTTGTACGTCGTACATAGTTTGATTGTCGCCATGCCTTTACAGTGGTTGTACCGCTACAGTAATAATGTCCGTCTTGTAGGCAACGCCTTGTGACGTTCAAGCGGTAGCTACAATGACAGTGGTGACATGTCCACGTCCAAGGTAAGGGAGTTGGTGGTAAATCTTCCGTAGACTTTGTGCCCGTTTTTGAACCTTGCTGGCTCCCTTTCTGAACTGATTGTTGGAATGGCGCTGTGGGTGTGAAAGGTGGACGTGGTGAGAAGGGCGATGGTGGAATCGACAAGAAAGAAGATTTAAAAGGCGCTGGGGATATTCTTAGAGAACTTCGCATCTTGGGATCTGATAGGGTGGGTCGGGCCTTTGACAAAATAACTGCTTATCCCTGGAAGTGTGTCTTGTTACACTGCGAACACAAGAAAAACTTCAAAAGTGAGGGTAATCGCAATCGTGGGGTGCTTGTCAGGAAGGGTTTGCAAAAGATGAGGACTGACAGAGATGTTTGTTTCTTGCTGTTAAGGAGAGCGTGTCTCTTGTAAAACCAACACGCCGATCACATCCTGTCACGGGTTTCAAGACGATTGTTCTCATGCAAAGAATGGAGAGGCGACAACTGGATAGTGGATAAAGACGGGCTCGATAACAGATCTTTGTTGTCATCAAGTAGCACCATGTCCCGGTGGTGCAACAGCGGTTCTTTGTCAAGGAAAGCCATTCGAGCGTCAGCTGCATCATCTTCGAACACACATGCGCTTTGTTTAGAAGGCGCGCAAGCCCACAAAACCTACCCTAGTGGCCTGGGTTTATTTCTGCCACTGAGTACTTGTACGTATCAGCGAGGTAAAATGTTTCTATTCCGGATTGGAATCACGCTATCGGTCAAGCTGTTTTGTGTTGCAA
This sequence comes from Bipolaris victoriae FI3, assembly GCF_000527765.1. Lineage (NCBI taxonomy): Eukaryota > Fungi > Ascomycota > Dothideomycetes > Pleosporales > Pleosporaceae > Bipolaris > Bipolaris victoriae. The sequence continues at coordinate 186,133 of NW_014575367.1, read as the reverse complement.
GCCGGCGTGATTCCCTAGTTAGCCGGTTAGGAGCACTGAATAAACCTTACATCTGGGTTGGCACGCAAACTCGCTTATATTTGTTGCATGGGTGTGTATTTTCGTCCAACTTGATGCAAAGCACGTCTAGAGTTTCACCAAATCTCGGCTCAGTGACGTGATTACTTGGCTGAAGATGGAGTGATGTGGGAGGGGTCATGGCAGGCTGCAACGCACAGGGTGCACTCCCATTGTCACGTGCCCTTTGCAATAGTAACAACGACAACGACTCGTACTAGGTTCGCCCCACATGCATTCCCGAACGCGTGGAACACACCCAAGACATTTCTCACCGAGAACATGTTTCATAGCCCCAATATTGTCTTGGAGGACACGAAAGCCATTCCCGCTTGTGGAATCAATGAAATTCCCTCCCACTCGGCATCCCACCCTGCATGTGCTCCTATATTACTGACGCTTGCCAGCCCACGCCCACTCCTTGGAAACGAGGCTCTAAAAAGGAGCGGTTCTGAGATGCATGGAGCATGTACTTTTTTTGTGAAAACCCGCGATTCCGCTTTTGTTATCGATTAGAACTACCTAGTAGTAAACGTTATGGAGCGCCGTAACTGGCTTTACGGATGGATGTTGAAAGAAAAGTTGCATGGGAGCAAAGACGCGCGTATAGGAACAGTAAGCACAACCCCGACGGCATGTGAAGCGCATGCAGCATGCAATGATACTTTCTTGGCACGACAAGGAGATTGTGATATCGCTATTGGTATGGTGTGTATACTACTGTAAGTATGTGTATCTGTGCATGTGGACTAACAGCCATCGTTCTTGAGAGGATTCGATGCCTAGTTCAGCTATTGTGCTTAGCTGCAAGCCTATCGCGGTAGATTGACATCATCCCCACGGCGGAGTCTGGGGTACAGCGATATGATAGGGCCTAGGCATGGGCGATCACCCATGTGGAGGAGTGGGAGATGATAAGCATCGACACTGCGAGTACGCTTGGCAGCGGAAGATATATCGTTGACCGGACGAATCGGTAGGCATATTGTTCATGGACTGATAAGGTTGCGCTGGGCATGGGCGCGTGAGCACAGCCTCCTCGTACGTGCAATCCAACAGGGACATTACTTAGAGCAGCGTGCATCGGGAGTCTGACAAAGGCAGGGGCAAAGGGCCGATTTGGAAATTTAATGATGAGCTCGTTCTTGAATTATGTACACTACATTTGTAAAAGAAAAGATTGGTTCAGACATCTAGAAAAAATAGAACAAAAAGCTCAGCGCAAAGACCAGAGCGCAGGTGGTATCTCGAAACAATTTGACTTTATAAAGTCGGAAGCAGCAAAATCCAGATCAATACAAATACAAAAGCTTAGGTCTTGACCTGCTTTTCGTTGTTGTGCTCGGGACCCATGGCAACCGCATGCCTGTCCCCGCCAATGCCAGTGTGGTCATGGTCATGGCTGGAGTTCTCCGAGGGCGCCTTGCCCTCGAGCATCTGGCTGTGCTGGGGAATACCGTGGCGTTCTCCTTGAGGCACCGAGTGTTCACCATCGAGGGGAGCACCCTTGGCAGGGGTCCACGCAAGATAGTCACGGCGGACCTCGACGTAGTCGTAGGCGAACTCGCCAAGTTGGTCGTCATCCATACCAAGAAGCTCGGCCTCTTCGGATGCGCGAAGCTTCAGACCAGGAATCTTGTCGATGACAAAAGCGAGGATAGCGCTGACGACAAACGAGTAAGCAGTGCAAGCGACAATATAAGCAATCTGCTTATAGACAGCGGGCGCGTCGCCAGTAATGGCACCGGCGGTCAGTCCGTTGTTGACGCCGTCAAGCCCAATGATGTAGTTGGCACCAAAAATGCCGTTGAAGAACAGTCCCCACATGCCGGCGACACCGTGCTCAGCGAACACATCGAGAGAATCGTCGATCTTGATCCAGAACTTGACTACAGGGATGTTAGAAAATGACGTAAGATTGATGCTTAGTGTTCGACTTACTCTTGGTGGCAAAGTTAGCAACAATGCCAGTGGTGATACCGAGGACAACGCTGGCCCATGGGGGGATGAAACCAGAGGCGGGAGTAGCAGCAACGAGTCCAGAAATGGTACCTGAGCACCAGCCAACCATGGACCACTTGCGAGCAAGACGCCAATCAAGAATAACCCAGGTCATAGCGGCAAACATGGCGGTAAGGTTGCTGTTCCAGCAGGCCATGACAGCGCGGAGATTGGCACCGAAAGCAGAGCCGCCGTTGAAGCCCAACCAGCCAAACCATAGGAATACGGTTCCGAGAGTGATCAAAGAGACGTTGTGGGGGCGGAAGTTGAGCATCATCTTTTCCTGGCGGCGTCCGAGAATCATGGAGTAGGCCAAGGCGGTGCATCCAGACACGATTTCGACAGGGCCGCCACCAGCATAATCCAGGCCACCCCATTTGAAGAACCAGCCGTTTGCGTTCCAGGCCCAGTAAGCGACGGGGCAGTATACGATTGTGGCCCAAAGCCAGATGAAGACCATCATGGGGATCAAGCGACCGCGCTCAGCAACGCAACCGACAACAATAGCAGCAGTGACAGCGCAGAATTGTAGCTATGAGCCTGGTTAGCATGTCTCTTGTGGGTTATGATGAAATCTGCCGTACCTGGTAGAAAGAGTACAGCAACTCAGGAATCAGAGGACTACCCTGGCTAGGCGCACCGAGGACGCCCTTGAGACCAAACTTGTCGAGGTTGCCGATGAAGCCATTTGTGGAAGGGCCGAACGCGAGCGAGTATCCCCAAAAGTACCATTGGAAGGTGATGACGGAGGCGGAGAACATGCACGCCCAGATGAGGGAGAGGGCGGACTTTCTGCGAGCAAGACCGGAGTAGAGGAAAGCTAGACCAGGAACCATGATCAACACCATGGCCGAAGCCACGAGGATGTAGGCCTGGTCACCCGCCTGGTACCATTGGTTGAGATTCTCGGTGACTACAAATATACATGTTAGTATGCTTGCTGGTATGTTTTGACTTTGATTGCACAATGTGCTGCGCGCAACACGGGTGTCGGGCGCGGCACGTGCTTAATGGTGGTACATGGAGACTTGAACTGACCAGAATCACCACCAGTAACGGCATTGGTCCCATTGAATTCTGCGGGAGCGCCGATCCATGAGTGCGACATGGCTACGGAGTTTGCTGGGGAACCGGCCAAGTGGTAAGGATATCAGGGGGGGACTTGGAGAGGTAGGCGGAGGGAAGAGCAGTCTCACAAACAGGGCGTATGGAGAGGAAATGAACAGAGGATATAAAGGCTGGATCGGTACCAGTAATATACGGGAGCACCAGGGAGAAACCGGAAACCCTACTGTAGATTACAATGGTTGCGCCGGGGCCTTTATGGATGAAGGGCTGACTGTGCTACTCTTATCTATCCTGGTCCACGGACCAGCTCTCGAGGCAAAATAGACGAGGGTACATCAACCCACAGGCGCGCGACCGCCGTGGGGTTCGCGCCAGATCCAGAGCTTGATCGCTTTTTTTGCCGGTCGATGTCGAGCTGCGTCATGGTAGGCGTTTGGCCTTATCTCGCCGCGAGCGGAAGCGTGACGGGGCGGGTTAGATAATGGGACCAACACCCACCTAGCGGCAGCATTGCGGATTGCTGTGAAGGACAGCCTCGCACCGTGGCTCTTTGTCGGCGACTCAAAACGATTTCTCACAGCCACGGGAGGCATTGTCCGCCATGTCTGGGGGCGGGAGTGCTTGGCGAGTGGGAGGCTCCATGTTGTGTTGTGTCAATTGCATTTCATGCCAGAGATAAGCATCCAACGGCGGCCAATCACGGTCCACATCGGAGCGATAGGCCGCTAGCTCGATTCGGCCTCCTGCCTGAACCCGGCCGTCCCCTGCGACGCCATCGTGTCGACGCCCACAGACGCCCTCCCGTCCCTGACCACGCCTGGCGATGCCCACTCACACTCGTCCATCGATGCGATAAGCCCGAGGATGCCTCGTTTGAGACGCTGCCCGTAATACCACAGCTTCGCAATTGCCTCGCTCGCGCCACACGGTTTCCTGCCAGAAGTTGCCCAAGTCGCCGGCGCCCAACAAACCTTCATGAAACCCAGCCTGTGAATACTCGGCAGCCATCTTTGGCGCTACGCCGTGCACGCACGCCCTGCCCGACGACCGACATGTCAGCAAATCGCTTGCCGTTGAGCACAGAGACGGCCCTGTGTCGCTGGTACCAGACATGACCGTGCTCACCGTCGTACCAGACGGACAGTTTTTCGTCTCCTACTGCATGTGCTGCATGTACAGTACATACGTAGTGTCCAAAATCCCGCCATTCGGTCATCCAGGCGGTCGCCATTCTTGGTTCCAGTGAGCCGGTTCTCTTGCCGCCTCAGGAAGAAACCCTATTGCGTGGCTTACATCGATCTGCCCAGGAACGCCTGTCATATGTCCTGGCCGGCAGTGGCGCGCCTTTGCACAAGCAATTACATATCCCATGATTCCCTGTCACAATATTGAACAGTCAGCAACACTAGAAGAATGCCACAAGCAGCTGAAAGCCCTCGTAGTAAGTATTCTTTTGCACACCAACCCTGGCCAACGGGCCATACACACTTACATATCGTACGTACATAGTATGGTATGTATGTATACCTATGCCTACAGCAGGGTCCGACTGCGGACCAGTCTTTCTTCCACCTGCCGTACCCATTCGGCAGCTCTTGTCGGTAAACTGTCGTGAAAGCATGTGAGTCTCGCTAGAAGCGAGAGAGTGGGGCTGTGTCGACCTCTCCACGAGCCCGCCACGGCGGTGACGCCTCAGGTTCATAAAGCGTGGGGAAGCTCAACTTGGGGCTCGGTACTGCGGGACTACCGGCTCGTACGCGACTATCCCCGTTGCATTGATTGTTGTGTCCTATATCGGCGTCATTGAAATGTGGGATGATGGTTATCTCTACGTATCGCGCCTTGTGCAATTTCACCACGTTTTCGAAAGATTCCAGAACCCGCCGGCCCAATGGCCGTACTTCCGGCTTCGGAGCCCTGACTGTGGGTTTAGAGTAACCTTGGATCGCATCATTGGCGCATCGGGCTACCCTATCATTTCTCTTACTACCAATCTTAGCTGACTTTGCTAACCTTGGGCCAATGACAGGTCTTACACAGATAGCTTTGTGTCTGAACCGCTTTCGACCTACTAGCTGTTAGTTTGCCCTTCAAATGGCATGTGCCCTTTCCAGCAATATTGCTTGTGAAACTCCACGCTCACAGTCTCCAATTTCGATTTGCAGTATGGCGATACTAGCAGTCCGTCTTCTACATTCCTATCGTCTTACTCTTCTACGGGCATGGGGGGTCTACAACACTCCACGCTCGTTGTATGAAACCAAAGCGCCCCAGCAACCTGGCTATCTCTCGCCCAACATTATTGAACGTAACGTGTCAGCTTTTGGCCACTGACCAACTACGTGGAGATCTGACAGCAGCAAAAATCTCCACGATGTTCCGCATATGGATTCGGCGTTTCGTATACGAAATAAGGTCTGGCCACCAGTATCACAACACTCCGATTGCTGGTGGTACCCCGGCCTCCCCACTACACTCCGCGTACGCCTACTTACTTGCCGCCAATCCTGGGCAAGGGGAAAAATTCAAGAGTCAAGACCGTCATACTGCTCAAGGTTTCTTGACGCCCAATATCTAATCTGAACCTTGTAGCTGGGGCGGCGACAACAATCTCTCAATCTCTCTGTAATCCAATCAGGCCGAAGCGCGTTCACCCCACACTTCAAACCCCACACTAACATCGCTGGGGCTGATGAATATGGGATCCTGGCTCACATGCAACATTCAGCCTCAAAACAGAGTTGCTTTTGAAGAATGCCGTCAGCGGGCATGATCAAGCAAGTACACGTAAAGGCCCAAGAGCTGCATGATAGTAATCTTGTTTTGGTAGGGTGTTACTACAGGGGAATCTTAGGATACAGGGTTGATAAAAGGAAAAAAAGGTTTCATCATCAGCTTTGCTTTTGTCGAATCAACTGCCGACTGATGCGCCCTCGCCCACGCCTCGACTGTAGGTTTCTCGCCAGAGCCTAAAACAACGCAGTGCCCAGCAAAGTACCGCCCAAAAGTCCAGCCGCAAGAGGGAGTCCAGCACCACCTCCGTAGCCGTAACCGTACGGCCTACCGTAAGGTGTAACCGGACGCATATATCGCACACCGGGGCTGTAATACTGACGTGGGCCATATGGGTTGTATCCGTATGCTCCACTTGGTGCATAGCGCCCATGAGGTGGTTCAATGTACACATCCCTGCCCTGTCGGTCTTTTCCTATCAGTTGCGGCTCCCCTGTCTCCATGGCACGAATGATTGCTTGTCGTGTGCGCATATGCTGAAGATATGCCTGACGCTCCTCCTCTGCACGACGTTGACGTGCTTTTTCGCGCTCTTCATGCGTCTGACCTGTAATTTTGTCCTTGAGCCTTCTGGAGAACTTGTGAATGCCCGTTGGTTCGCCAGGCGCAGCGGCACCTTTACCCTTGGATGTCGGTCGTGGTGGGAGGTGATCCTCCGTATCCGAGTCTTCAGCAGCAAGGTCCTCCATTGTCATTGTCTTATGCATGCGAGTGTGCTTGTTGCGCTCTTCTGGACTGAGTGTGCTGAGATACTGTTCATCGTCGTACGGGTGCGTCCATATACTCCGTGGAGGGTTTGCTCGTGTGTCTACAAAGAATTGATGCTGAGTCTGTTCGTCAAATGAGCGGATCCAGCCAGGAGGCAGCTCGCGCATCAAGTCCTCCATAGAACGCCGTCGGTCGGGGGGAATGCCATTGCGCTCGGTACGCGCCGCGGGCCCGTCTGTAGAAACGCGGCGAATGCCAGGCGAAGGGTCTGCATCGAAGATGGCGGCTTCGTAGCTGGGAGGGGGCTCGTTTGGATGTTGCGAGGTTGTCATGATGTTTGGAGAGAGTGTTGGGATGTGTTAGGTGTAGATGTATCTATAACAATGAATTGAATATATCAATCACTGAGGTAGACTCGAACTTGGAACTTGATTCAGGTACAGGTACGTAGGTATGTAATAGTGATCACATCGTTTGTGCCACACAGAAGTGGCGAGAATTAGAATGATGTCATCTGTGGCTATGAACTGTCGGAGTTAAAACCGTACCAGTGCCAAATTCCGAAGCTACACTCCATGTGATCTTCGCCACTTTCCTCGCGACATGTGACCTCACCGCTCCTGTCACCAGACATGATTCTTTCTAGAAGGAACATCCATGCGCGTAATACCCACTAATTTCTCATGGAATCCACACTCCATGCACGACGCCGACGAGAGCATGTCAAACGCTGGAGTGAGAAGTCCATCTAAGCACTGACTCTCCACCAACTCTCCACCTCTCCGCCATGTGCGCTCGTCACACTTCAGTTTTCCCCGCAGAGTCTCCACCAACCCAAAAAGCGCGTGCGCCGTCCATATCACGAGATACTAAACGGCAAGCCTAGCGGTCGTTTTGACAGTCTAGTATGGCGCACTCCAACGCTTCCGGGCCCTTAGACCTTGGTGGCTGCACCATCAAGTCATGGCTTTTGGATTTTGACGGCAGAGTAACATCATGAGTATCGACTAGCCAAGCATCCTACTACTCATGCTTGTTGTTGATCTCTTGATTTCACGATCAGGCATCGTGTTCGGGCCGCCGCCTTCGGTTATCTATCTCCCAGTATGAAAAAAGATGGAACTAGTGGCGCTTTTGTAATTCAACGGGAGTTCATTCTACCTCGAGAATGTATGAGAACCCCCCTCGGTATACCTTTGTTTTCAGAACATACGGGGGCGGGGAATGCTGCCCAACTCCACAGTGGCCAAGCCAAAGACGGTGGTCATATGGCACATACCGACGACGTTCCCGTTAGGACCCTGAATTCTGCTTTGCTTAGCGTAACTTCCGCACGTTGCGCCCGCCTCCAGCCATCCGAGACGATCTTACCTGTACGTTAGTTGGTTTGCAAAACCGCTTTTTCATGTTTGCGACTAGAGCGGTGAGTCTGTCTCGCAGCATGTCGTGTGGTCATAAGAATCTGCCACCGATCTGCAAGGAACTGTGTGCAGTGAAAGATGCGTCTAGTGACTGTGAGCCCTCCGAATCTGTTCACTGAGTTAACTTTACATCGCATGAAATGCTGAAAGACCATAGACACAACTCAAACGCCCATAATCTCAAGATTGAAACACACCGCTTTGTAGGGACAGTGAGTAACAAAGACAGTCAGTGAAGGGCATCCCTTCGGACCGTGAAGAAACTGCGCGCTTACGCACTCAAAATTGAAGGATGTGAGAATACTGGTACACTAAATGCTAGAGCAGTCAGAGGCCTTATGTACCGACAGCGAAGACGTACGCACGGCTGAAATCAAGATTATATGGGGTAAACTAGTTGTTTGTTAGTCTAAAATTCTTTTACACCTGAGCTCCATGTCTCAGTTGCGGATCGTGACCTTCCTGAAGTAGGAATTCTCACCGGGCGAGCACGCGACAAGGGGGTAGAGTCGAGGCGGTATTATCAGAGCTCCCAATGTTATATAATGCCCCTTTGCTCTTCAATATGAACTCCATCAATCAAAGCAGAACCCGGGTGGTTTACAGGATCAATCATCTGCTTCTGATTCTTCAAGCCTGTCTCGTTTGGTTCTTCTCCCGTCTTCACCTACGTCTTCACCAGCCACTATGGCGAAGTTGACTTCTTTCTTATTGGCTTCGGCCTACCTGGTCTCTTCGGGTCACAGTATTCCCCTCCGGGATGCGAAGAGAACACAAGATGTCCTTCACGCTCGTCAGATCGAATTGTCCGATGTTCCTGTGACTACAAGCTACAGTTCAGCCATCCAAACAGTACAATCACCCACTGCTACTGTCGATTCATCAGCCACCGGGGTACTACTCCATCCAGAATATCTTACCAAGACTTTTTCACTAACACGTCACAGAGCTTTATCACAGGGCTTCCTTCAGGCGGCTTTACAAGAGACCCTATTCGTGGTCCAGGCGCCTCAACCGCCACCAAGCCATTGTCTCCAAGCTCAACCTCACTAAAGCCTGGTCCTACATCAGTGAACAGGATTTCTTCAGGCGATATTTTCCAGGCAATTGACAACGCAGCACCTCCTTCATACATACCTTCTCGCAATGACCATCCTGTTCGCAAACAGTTCATTGAGGATGGTGATGTACCAACTCAGACGAACAAGTTTCACGCAAACTTCTTTCTCGGTACCCAGTCGTTCCCAGTGTGGACACACCCCTACTCCCTATGCTGGGCCAAAGGGTTTGGCGGCTCTTACGGTACGTGAAATGGTCACCTCTTGGCTTGAGACATTGCTAATTTCGACTCTTCAAGGCATTGCTGTCAGTCACACGGTTAGGGACCAATTTGCTTTTGGACCCTCCATTGACAACCCACGATACTTTATCTCACCCCTTGGTATCCAACACATTGTTCTTTCTGCAGCCGAGCTTGGGCAGGATACCAAGCTTTCTGTTCAGAACCTCGGCAGTTTCTCTGCAAATGCCAATTTGCGAGCTAGCTCCGGATCTAAAATCCTGATGTCAGTACCCGTGGTTCAGGGTATGGGTATGGCAACCGCCATCTATGCCGGTGCCAGACCAGTCCTCAACAGCAATGTGTTCTTCCGTTCTCTGTCATATGTTGGATCGGTCAATGGAGGAACCTACAAGTACAGGATCGTCCTCAACGACGGCACTTGTTGGCTGCTTTATGCTACATCAGCCAGCGCTGTTGGTGTCATTCCCTTCACGCTGGACAGCACTGCCAAGATCAGTGGTCCAGCAAACTTCATCGGAACCATCCAGGTCGCCAAAAACCCTTCAGGCCAAGACATGGAGAGCGTTTTTGACAAGAGCGCTGGTGCTTACGCCACTGACGCTGCCCTTTCCGGATCAGTCAATGATGCGTCTGGAAGCTACTCCATTAGCTGGACCAAGAGCGGTGTGACTAGCCAAACTTTGCTCATGTATGCGCTGCCACATCACGTGGAATCATTTGATCAACAGACTCAATCGGCTCTCAAGAACATCACACTTGTCACCACCACCAAGGGCTTTGCTCAGGCCATTCTTGCTGACAAGATGACCATGGTTGAGAACGATCTTCCCAACACAATTGGATTTGCTCCCTGGTCGAAGAACGCCAACGGCGCTGGAGGCTCCCAGAGGACTGCCCTTAGCTCGCAGGCTACTACACTCATCAACCAAGTCGGCGTTGCTGAACTCAACCAGGACATGATCCCCCAGACTTCATTGAACAGCATGTACTACTCGGGCAAAGGATGCGCAAAGTTTGCCTCTATCATCTGGACCATGAACTCCATGACCGGCAATACCCAATACGCAGCAGCTGGACTCGTCAGGCTCAAGCAAGCCTTGGATGTCTTCATCAAGAACACCCAGCCTGAGCCACTTGTCTACGACAACGTGTGGAAGGGTCTCGTCTCCGGCGCCAGCTACAAGCCTCCCAATGATGTCGGCCTCGACTTCGGCAACACCCTCTACAACGACCACCACTTCCACTACGGCTACTTCGTCTACACCGCCGCCGTCATCGGCCACCTCGACCCCTCGTGGCTCACCCAAGGCAACAACAAAGCTTGGATCAACGCCCTCGTCCGCGACTTCGCCAACCCCGTCGACGACCAATACTTCCCCATGTACCGCTCTTTTGATTGGTTCCACGGCCACTCGTGGGCAAAAGGCCTCTTCGAGTCCGGCGACGGCAAAGACCAAGAATCCACCTCCGAAGACACCTTCGCCAGCTACGCCGTCAAAATGTGGGGCAAGACCATCGGAGACTCCAACATGGAAGCTCGCGCAAACCTGCAACTCGCCATCCAAGCCCGCAGCCTCCGCAACTACTTCCTCATGGAGTCCGACAACAAGAACCAACCCCCCACCTTCACAAAGAACAAGGTCACCGGTATCTTGTTTGAGAACAAAATCGATCATACGACGTACTTTGGTGCCAACACAGAGTACATCGAGGGCATCCATATGATCCCGCTGAACCCTTCTTCGGCATACACCCGCGGCGCCAAATTCGTGCAGCAGGAGTGGGACACGTATTTTAGCAATGGGCGCGCAGAGCAGGTCCAGGGTGGCTGGAAGAGCATCCTCAAGTCCAACCAAGCTCTCATTGATCCCCAGTCTTCCTGGCAGTTCTTCTCCAACCCCAGCTTCGCGGAGACGCTGGATGGTGGCGCGAGTCGCACGTGGTATCTGGCTTACTCGGCTGCATTGATGGGTGCTTAGAACGAGAGATAGGTGGGTATATGGTCAGAGAGGGAAGTGGAAACGTATATATGTATATGGCTTTGGTAAGGTGAAGGGTTGGGACTGAGTCGGTGGTGGTCTCAGGTATATACAGCGTGACATGGTTTTGTTTACGATGAACGCTTTACGAATTTCTTACGACTGATGAGATATTGGGTTTGTTTTGAGTACTATCGCTAAGAGGAGGATTGGGTCAGGATACGAGTGTATATATTGCTATTTAGATAGTTCCTGGGCAATCGATGTTTATATCTTGAAGCTTTTTGAGTAATGGGTTCGTTGAAGTTGTGCGATCTGGTGGCTTTGATGCATGGTGGTTACTGCTGCTTCTTTCGATCAGGATGGTGATGATGATGAGATGAAGCTTGAGAGATGGCTTAGTGTCTTTGCTCTGTGCCTCAGTCTTGCGTTTGGATCAAATTGGATCAAAATTTCGACAGTCGGCAGTCAATAACCAAGAAAATCAGAGCGTAGAAAGAGAGTTGGTTGGGGAGATGCAGAGTGAAGTGGATAGGACGAAGGTAGTTTAATTAAGAAGGTGAGTAATATAATGGCTAGGTATGGTTTGCGGGTTGATTCCTTCTCGTTGGAATCAGGATCCTGCGTCTCTTTCGTTAAGGGAAATTCATGCGGCATTGTATATGTAGATATGTCCGAGATGAGAGATGTTCCATCAATGTTTGAATTTTATTCCCAGTGTTGTACCGTGAGCATAGCCCTTACCCTTACAACACAAATCTATTCGTTTATAACACAGCGTCCAAACGCCATTGAAATGCTGGAATCCTCGTAACTGCACCGACTTTCTTGGCTTGTGCGAAGCTTTTGGAAGCACATGGTCGAGCAGAATACATCGTGTATACCAGCCAGCCGCGACTACTCCATCACAAAACCGACATTGATGCCCCTTCTAGAATAGCGACAGAAACGTCTAAGCCCAGAACAGCCACATGGCCACTGTAGCAGCAAAGGCATACGCCTGAGCGGGCACACCAGCTGCAGCCGCAGCAGCAGACTTCTTGGGAATATTCTTCGTAGCCGGACCACCCAAGTACCAAGACCCAATATCCGTCAACTTTCCATCCTGCGTCAACATGGCCGCATTAGCCCCCACGTTCGATACATCGGATCGAAAAGCCCCAAAGTACGAATAGTGCGTAATGTTCCTACAAAAATTCCCAACGTTAGCTCGCCCGTATCGTCAAAGGAAAAAAAAATAACAATCCCGATATCAAAAAAAAGGACATGAGAAACTTACGGCCAAGAATCAAAACTCGTCGCACTCATATTATAAAACGACTGCGCCTCCTCCAACGGCTGATTCGGATACCCATACTCGGTCACCCACACGGTCATGTTGGGCCATTTACTCGTCACACGCCCAATATGGCTCATCATGCCCTCAAAGTTACCATACCAATGCACAGGCACAAAGTCCGGATTGCAGCCTCCATTGCACTCGTTGTAGAAATTCTCGAGCCACTGCCACCCCGTTTCCGCGCCCGTCACGCCAGGAGCGCCTAGTTTGACGCCGAGTTCTTTCAAGGGTTCCATTTCGGCTTTCCAGCGGGCGGCGGCGAGGCTGGCAGCGAGACTAGAACCGCCGGTATCGTAGCCGCCGTCGGGCTCGTTGAAGCCGAGGACGTAGGTGATGTTTGCGCCGTTTGCGATTTGCTGTTTGACCGAGTCAAGGAAGGGGGTGCCTTTGTCGTCGGAACTAGCGCCCCAAAGCATAGGAACGAATTGCATGGCGGTGTTTTTGGCGTACTCGGCTGTAGGCTCGGGTTTGTAGTTGTAGTACCATGTTGGCGGCGAAGGGCCTTGGAGCCAGATTTTGTCGTCTTCTGGGTGTTTGTTGGAGGGGACATGGCAGAGACCGCGTTTGGAAGAGGATGAGGCGACGGATTGGGCGGTGCTGGTGCTGGCGAGCAGCGCCGTTGTGGCGGAGAGGAGCGCGGTGTGTCGCATGGCTATTTGCGAGAGGGGATTATGCGAATTCTACAGGATGGGGGTTTTCTTCTTCTTCGTCTTTTTTACGGCGATCCTTTTGTACCAGCAACGGGCCGCGAGTCCTGGGTAGTTTCGAGTAAACGTAGTCGTACCAGCAATTGCAACGAGCGACCCCTCGAATCACCAAGCGTGCGATTGTAAACGACAGATGCAACACGGATAGACAGGATCCAAAGACGGGGAATAGGCAAAGCAAACGTCACAATAACGAATGACCCAAGCAAAAAAAACGAGAGATTGGGGGGAGCGAAAGAGAAACGTAAAAACGACTCTCTCAAAGTCGCAAGAAAGAGAAAGAGAAAGAAAGGATATCGGACGAAGAAAGCGACTTCTTTTCATCCGCACCCGCCCAATCTTTTTCCCTTTACACAACATTAACCCAACCCTAAAAGGGACCACTCAAGCCCGCCACGCGCAGCCGTCCTAACCTTAAAAGGAGGTGGGAAAAGGGTCCAAGAAATATGCCGATACGGCAGGCCCACGCCCGCAAGCCACCAAAAAAAACGCAAGCCCATTTTGTCGCCCTTGGCATGCAACTTTGTCAATATCCAAAACAGCGGGTTTTACACACGTCTAGAACCATGTACGAACGCGAACAAGTCCCGTCTCTCTCCCCCCCCCGAAAAAAAAAGGAAAAGATGCAAAATGGGCAACAGAGACAACAAGATGCTGCAAATCGAAGAATGGGAATCAAAAAACAGAAAACCCAAGCATCTCGGGTACGCCGGTACTGCTACTACTAACTAGCCCTTCGTTATCGCAATCGCAATCCCATCCTGAGACCGCCAAACAACCTAGAAAAGCCCATGCCAATCCTTCCCCCCGAAACTTAAAAATCAGACGGGGTGTGTGTGTGGAAAGAGGGACAAGACTCTCTTACTTAGCTTGGCCTATGTCGTTGAACCCGCCAGAAGAGTAAGGCTGGTCTGGCCTGGCTGATTTCCTTTCTTGGCCTCGACTATCGAATGCGGCCTCCCCCACTCTCCCACTTGGTCCCAAGAGATAAAGCGCGGAATCGACGTGCCGTCGCTTATCACCTTGAAACCTTACAAGGCTACCATCCCCTTTCTCGCACAGATGTAAAGTTTTATCTATGGATGTATTAGAAAGGAAGAGAGGCGTGTGTGAGTGAGTAAGTGTTTGTCTGCGACGCGTTTTGGCGGTAGTACTACGTTGGAGACGCTTGGTACATGACGCAGGAACACACGAAGCTAGACCCAGCCCAGCCAGCCACGAAAAGCTGAGCCGCAAACAGGCAACCCCAACCCCAACCCCAACCCCCCCCCTGGTCGCGTGGTTCAGCCGCAGCGTAGCGAATGTCGGGTCTAGAGCGAGACATGCGGGTTTCGGCTGCGCGGGTGTTGCAAGGGCAGAAGTAAATGAGGACGGTTGGTGAATTCTGTGGGGTCATTTCCTATTTCTACATGCTTTTGGTGAATAGATGACTTGCAAGTGTATGGGGAAGTGGGCTGTGTTACCAAGGCGGCTGAAGGTGAACAAACCCTGGGTACCTATGTAGAATGAGGTAGTTGCATGACGTAGGCTATTCTAGACTTAGTAGCAGACCAAATACGAGTGTTTTCGTCCGAAAAAAAAAGAAAAAAACGCGGTAGGGTGGTTTGGCTTTGGTGGATGCATCAGTAGTGTTGGTTGGTTGGAAAGAGAGAGCAATTACTCTGCTCTAGTCCGGTTATTATAAAACGTAGTAAATAGAAAAGGAAGAACCGATAGTACATCAAGTGAATACCTGGAGGACAACAGCATTCAATGCCTCCACCATGGCATGTTCAAATTTTTGAATCTTATGATATTTGATATTTGGTAGTTATATGGTGTTCGACATCTACACTAGACATTCCCAGTCTCCTTACTTCCCCCCTCCCCCTCCCCCACTCTATATCTCTATGTCTCCCCCCTCTTCTTTATTCACAAGCTCCCAGGCTCTCAACTTGTTCCATCCCCTCGTCCCCTTGACTTCACTTTTCCTTCTCCTCACAACGACAGAATAAAGAAGAGATTGGCGCAAGCCCCAGGCCTAGCGCTTGACGTGAGAATTACAAAAGAACTGGTATCAGATCTCTTACTTGCAGGCCAAAAACAGGAAAACAGATATGCAAGGAAAAATAAAAAATAAAAACGACTCAATGAAAGATTCGTTATCAGGCCGAGCAAGACAGCCATATAGGGCGTGCCTCGTCAGATGCAATGGAGCTGGTAATGGGGTATATTTGACACGCTCTATCTGTCAAACAACCACCGCCAAATACAGGACAAAAGACTCAAGGAAAGTGGGGAATCAGTGCCCAGACGGTACATGTATCTACACTCCGTCTAGGTCTTCGCTTTGAAATGATGCTGGAAACCTATCAACCTAGTACGGACCTCGTTGAGGTTGAGGTTGCCAGGGAGCGTTGGGGACGTATCCTGGAGGTTGATGGTATCCCATCTCCGCGTCGGGTCCTGGGCTGCTGTCGTGACTCCTCATTCGGTCATGCGAAGGTGCGCGGGCGAATGTTGAGGCATCAGCAAGCAGGTGGCCTTGATCGTCTCCAAATTGGCGACCACCAGGACCCGCATAGGCGGTGTGCTGATCGGCGAGAGGCACACGATCATAGCCCTCGGTGCGGGGGCCAAAAGGCGAGGGAAGAGAGCTACGCTTGTATTCTTGAGGATCCATAAGAAGCGAGTTGCGTGCGTCGAGAGGAGTAAGGTTGTCAAGGTCACGAGCTTTCTCTAGAGGGTTGTTAGGGTTGCTTATGTACGAGTGAGTTTCTGAACTTACCGGCTTCCTTTCTCTTCTTGCGGTGAGGGTTCTCCTTGCAGCAAATAATGATTGCGTTGACCGCGATGAGTATGCCCAAAACACCAGTCAGAGTAGCCTGCGCAACGACAAGCACAAGACCAGTGACAGTCTTTGTCGTCTGGCTCATGCCCAGCTCCTCGACGAAAACCAAGATACAGACGACGGACAGAACGCGAATAACGGAAATGGAGATGTTGATCCAGTTACTAGACTTGAGAGAGTACGGACGAGCCCAGAGAAGCATGATGAGGAGCAGGGATTCGACAATGAGTTGACCGGCGGCTTGAGCAAGACCGTGACCGTTTGCGCCTGCAATGACACATCCACGAGCAAAGATGAAGACAATGGCCGGTACGAAGATCCACCAGTAGCTCTTCTTGTAGTTTTCGTAGAAGATGCTGTACTTGCGCCAGACTTCCTTGTCGTCATAGAGAACATCGGGATTGCCTTCCATCTTCTTGAACTTGTTCGCAATGGTCCAGATCTTCCAGGTGAAGAAGGCGAGAATTCCGGTAAAAGCAGCCAGCGTGATACCAGCCAACATCTTGACGGCCCAAGAGTCACCATTCTTGAACTGGTAAACACAGTAGAGGACCCAGATACCGTAAAGCAAGAGAATCAAGTTGGTAATGGTCTTTGCCAGGGTCCACCAGTATCGCTTGCGGAAGCTCGTCAGGCGCTTGGGGAAGCTGCCAAAGAGGGCCCAGGTTTCCAGAATAACCTTGAAGAGCAGGATACCAACGGTAATGGCAGCAACGACAATGGCAAAGATGAGCAGAACGGTCATGAAGGCATTGCGATCGGGGATTGAATACTCCTGGATATAGCCCTGCATGTCCTTTGCGTAGATCATGATCTTGTTGTCGCTCTCCTGTGGGGCCGAGCCCTGGTTGATGTTGGTACTCAGTTCGTCACGAGCCCATAGAAGCAGGTTCATAGCGCGCTTGCTCAAGCTCTTGTCCTGGTTCACGTGGACAAGGGTCGCGTTCTTGAGGTAATCGTAGTTGCTTTCGGTGAGATTGCCGCCGGTATTCTTACGGAACGTGTCAATGGAGCGCTGCATGTCGTCCCAGCAGATAAGGCCAGTACTGAAACCAAAGTTACTTGCCCAGCTGCGATAGACACCAGGAACATCGGCACTCATCATGCCGTTAAGTGACATGGCCTGGAACCATCCAATGACATCTCCAAAGGTAGGACTGGACTGAGGGGCGCCAGCGTGTCCGGCGCTCGCGAAGGCGGCCATACCAGAGACGGCTAGAGCACCGGCAGCGAGTCCTGCGGCGATGTACTGCACACCCGTAGTCGAAAGGGACTTTCCGTTGGTAACTGACGAGGTGATACAGGCCAGGTCTTGGTTGGTGTCAATAGATCGGAGGTACATCTTGGCCTGACTGTCGATATCCGGAATATTGAAAGCTATGCCAGGGATCTGGGACATGATGTCGTCTGGGATGCTCTGTTCACCTTTTGCGCTGAATGTACCAGAAGGAACTGGGCTGGGTTAGCATTTGATGTGATCAAGGCGCCAGAAGAGAGAATTTTGCGTACCTGGACACAGCTGGTCAACCTTGACGTCACCGTCACAAGGGTTGAAGGTTCTGTTGTAGACGTTTCGGCCATATGCGGCTACAGTGAGGGTAGCCATGACCTTTTGCGTCTTCTCGTTTGTGCCGGAGACATCAAAGGTCACCTTCTTGGTGGAACGGTCGAATTTGATGTCGAGCTTGTTGACTATAATGTCCGAAGGGCCGTCGAGACAGGAGCTGAAGCCGTTGGTCTGCAAAACGTCGCCCGCCATTGCGCCTAGAGGGGCCGAGGCGAGTAATATGAGGGGGGCGAGCATAGTCGAGTATCTCGTGGTGAGCCTCATTGTTGCTGGTGGTGTTTGGTGGTCGTCCGCCCGCGGGCGTTCCTCACAGGGGGAGAGCGACTGTCGATAACGAAGGGCGTGTGCGACGGACGTGCCGAGGGGGGCAAGAAAAAAAAGGGAGAAACAGATAGATTAAATCGAGTATGCGGGCGTGGTGTCAAGCAGAGCAGTTGTGGAAAGTGAAGGACAAAAAAAACAAGATGGGGGCGATTGCGCCGTGAAGCAGGCAGTGGGCGGGCGGGCAAGCGTCCTGGCAAAAGCGACGGTAGCACAGGTGAAACAGATAACGAACGAGAGCGAGCGATGTGGTGGTTGAGGAGAGGGAAGAGAGGCGCCCGAGCCCAGTATTCTGCTCTGGTCTGAAACCGTGCGGGCAGCGAGGCAAGGGGGGGGCGGACACGCGAATCAGGCAAAGACGCGCGGCGCTAGCTGCACTGGGATGGGGGAATGGCGCAGGCCTCTGGATCCAGCGCTATCGAAGGATGCTTGTTGGGCCGCGTTCGAGAACACGAACGAGCTGGGCGACGAGGCGGAAGGGGAACTCGGTGCAGGGAGACTGTTGTGAAGGGCGCGGGAATGCGTTTCTTTTTATCAGCCGCCCTGCGCTCGTCGGTCGTGCCACAGATACACACTACTAGGGGACTAGCTACATAAAACACACACTCACGCCGTGCGGCTAGCAGTACTAGACAATGGCAAGACAGGACGCGGCGGTGCACACACACACAGACACACGAGAGGGCTGGCCAGCTAACCCGACCTGTCTGCTGCCAGCAAAGACAGTCTCGTAATCGCGCACACGAGCTGAGCAACACTACTCCAAGAACAGCCTATCGACGCCCCTCGCTCGGGTCCGCTCCAAGGCCATTCGCCGCCCTCGTAAGCATCCGCAGAGACGCTTAACACATGGCCCTCTTGGGTCCTCTCGTACTTGCTCACAAATCCCATCCCTCCCATAACGGGACGCTACTTCTGCTGCTACCAGATGGTGCTGCTGATAATGACGCTGCCTCCTGCACAATTGCTCAACAACTGTCCAAAAGCCATGTCGCTGCTGCGACCCTGGTCGCCGGGCTCTCGCGCCGACCGTTGATGGGCGTGGCTGTGCGCGTAAAAATAGACGGCCATCTGTGAATGCAGGGCCACCACATGGCCACTCTTGACGGTTGCAGTGGCTGGTCCGAGTATGACGTCCGCCAAAAGACAGGGCTGTGCAGGCAGAGGACCGAAATATCTTACGCGTCCACACAAATATGGCTGCTGCTGGTTGCTCATCGCATCCGCTGGCGGCAGCAGCAAGTCGACAATAGCAGCAACAATAGCATGCAGTGACCAACCCGCAGGCTTTTCGCCTGGCCAAGACACTCCCGTCAGCTCGTGTGTCTTGGTGGTCGTTGCTTAGGGCCTAGAGGGACAGGATGGAAATCGCCCGTCCAATGCCCTTCATCCCCCTTCATCGTCGCCTGGACCACGCGATCTCTCAGCCGCCAGCCAGAGTCAGAGTCCCGCTGGGCCAGTCCCTTTGCCGCCATCACGCCCTGCATCCATCAGAGCCCTGGCCACGCGCCTGTCACGCCCGCCTTTTCATTGCACACGTTGTTTGTTTGTTTTTCCACTACACATGTACTTACAATCGCCTTGTCCGGTGCCCGCTTGCACAGTCGTAGTATAACATGCTATTATTCATTAATCTCTAACTATACACTCACTTTCGCTTAATGGCTCCTTGCCATGTCAGTGCCGTGTTAAGGCTGGGATCTAGAACGGTTTATCCGACGTAATTTCCTGCTCATTTCGCACCCCCGCCGCTATCTCGCCTTCAATCAAACATTGCACTTGCCCACGGCAGGCCGTTACCAAGCAAGTCCACGTGACCGCTTCGACTTGCTGCTCTTGCCTGTCTTCTCAGAATGGCCTCTCACGTCGTCATCACGTGACTTTGATTCATCCCAAAGCAGAATGCATCGCTCGAGGGTCGACTCACTGCAATGGCATACAACCATAGCCGTGCACAAGACGCTTCATCTCGTCTCCTTCTTCCAACATACATCCCTCGTGCTTGACACTGTGCCCGGTACTTCCGGCGGACTTTTCACCCTCTCCTATCTCACCGTAAATCGTCCGCATGATGTTGGGCACTCTCAACATTGTGACCGGGAACTCGGCTCCAGTTCTGAGCTGCTCTGTTTGCAATCTGACTTGATGACAGACCTCCATGACTGCAGGCCAAGATGACGCGCGGAAACAGGCTCAGAAGTGAGCATTCCAAAGTAATATTGACGTCGCATGGCCAAGATATCGTGACTGCCGTCAGAGTTGGAATCGGAAGGCGCATCCTGAGTTTCGGACGAGGAAGGAACCCCTCTGCCTCGTCGTCGCTGGGTGCGTCGCCTCGGAGCTCGCAGAGTGTCCAACTCGCCCTTTGTTTTGACCCCAATCAGCTCTCCTCACCCATGTTACTGCTCTTCTTCCCCCCCTCCTGTCTGACCCGACTCATTCCCTCGTTCCTCGCATTCCGGTCGCTTCTGCATCATCTAGTCATTAGATATCGTCACCCTTTGCTGCAGAGGTGGAAGAGTGTGACGCGTCCGAGTCGTGCCAGCAAAGCGCCTACACACGCACGCACGCACACACACAAAAAGCCAGGCAGCAATATTAAAACATCCAAGTGACATGACGCTCCTTTTCAAGACGCCCAGCAAGCAATGCAACCAACACGGCCACGCAGCTGCGCCACTGTTTTCCTTGCCGCCCTAGGCCGCATCTGGTATTGCTTGCGAGAAAACACATCGACCACTACTGCATTTTCCGTCATGGACTTTCGGTGCGCACTTGTCCGCCGAATCGGAATGCCAATGTTTCCATCTGCCGTCTTCAAGATGCTGTTCCTGGTGTAAACTTACGCCTCCGGCCCTCCCCATTGGCTAGCCTGTCTTGTCTCCTTGCATCTCCAACCGTCCGATCGCGAAATCCTGCCCTAGGGCTCAAGACCTCGCATTGCCCGCACGCATGGCCGTCTTGACCACCGCATGAAACTCGATTCTTCGAGCCGGTTGTCGCGTGCCTCGGTAGTCGCAGCGTTGCCCGTCCGCCTGCTCAGAACCTTATCCAAGTTTCGTCACTCGACGACGCCTGCTGCAATTTAGTGGTGACGGAGATTTAATAGTAGTCGTACGCTTTAGGGGCAGTGTCACAAAAGGTCGACTCAGGCACATCACTGCCCTATTTCCAATTCGCTTATAGCCAGGCCTTCCAGAACAAACAAACAAACAAAGAGAACTGGTCTTGGATTGCGCCCAAGTGTCAGGACAAGACTGTTTTTGATCTTTCTTACGTCTCGTGGATTGCTCTTATAACAACCATGGTTTACACCGGTAAGCCGAGCCGTGGGTGTGGCATGTGCAAGACCCGCCGAATAAAGGTATGTATCTCCTTCTCGCAACCATTTCTCCTTCCATACCACCAAGGGTCCAGGCAATCTGTTGCGAGTGGCGGTAACCGCTTTTACACACACTCTAGCCCGTCCACTAACCTTGCCCAGTGCGACGAAAAACGGCCGACATGTGGCAACTGCAAGAAATCAGCCCGTGTGTGTCCAGGATATCCAGACGATTTCGATCTGGTTTTCCGGGACGAGAACAAGGCAATGGCAAAGAAGGCGAGGAAAACTTCTGGGGCTACTCGGTCAAGTAGTAGTACTGGGAGTTCCAGCTCGCATACTTCTCCCTATCTGTATGTATTAGACCGAACCACTAGTGATGCAACCAACCCGCACCAATCAGCCCAATCATGTGCCTGGACGCCATTGTCTTTCTGTCAGTGTCGACTTTTTGCTGCTGTGTGATTCGCACAAGACAAGAACCTAGCTAATCCTATTAGGTCACCATCTTCAACGTTCGAGCCATGGCCAGTGGACAATGCGCTCCAACGTGGTGAGGCCTCTAGGAGAGTAAAATCAAAATTACAAAAGCGATCAGACTCGATCCAATCGCAGCAGCTACTAGCCCTACCTAGCCCTACGACACCTTCACAATCCTTGGACAAGTCATTCGATTTCGAGACTTTTGTCTGGAACTTTGAAAACGCAGTCCCAAACACCATCTTCCTTTCCCCAGAATGCGAAGCCGTGCCCTTTTTCTTCAAAAACTTCATCACCTTGCCGCAACAGGCTGAGAGTACAAGAGGCTTTCTCGAGTACTTGGTTCCCCTTTACAATCGTGCCCGTCCCTCGTCTGTACTGCACCTGGCCACTGATGCTGTTGCAATGGCAACATGTGGTCAGTATCCCGGTCGACATCGGCTCCTTCGCGAAGCTGTGTCCACCTACGGCAAAGCCATCAAGAAGCTACACGAGGACCTTCGAGATCCCAAGATGTCCAAGAGCAATGAGACAGTGCTTGCTATACTCATGTTCTCTCTGTACGAAGTAAGTTGTGAGGCCTTGATCCGACTCGTGTTTCGGGTCGGTGGATGATTGAGCTAGTCTAACAACCCGCAGACAATCATGAGTACCGACGACACCATCAGGGCATGGGGCAATCACGTCGACGGAGCTGTCGCGTTGACAAAATTAAGAGGAACGGAGCAATTCAACGACCCCATGTCTCATGCTATATTTCGTGCCGTACGCACAATGATGGTAAGACTCCATACTCTATCCATGGGGATCAGTAACTCAGCGAATGTAGATTACAAGCTGTGTGCAGCGATCCAAACCCATCGAGTCTTTTCCCGGTGCAGCAGGATGGCTTGGAACTGGCGAGTTCAGTGATGAAAACGCTGCCAACCGGTTAACACTTATCTGCATTGACCTACCCAATCTTCGCGCCCGCGCAAATACCCTCACATCTATGCCGTACGACCCCAGGTATGAATCCGAGGCCAAGCAGATACTCGATTTCGCACAAACAGTCGATGGGAACCTTGAAGAATGGTATCGCACGCTGCCATCGGAATGGAAACACCGCATTATCAGCATATCCAATGAGACACTAGCGCCCGAGGATATTGCCTTGGCAGAGAAGTGGCCTGGCGAGCAGCATGTCTATCACGATGTGCCACTGGCGAGTATCATGAACGACTACCGGGTTTGTAGGATATTCTGTCGCCGGGTCATCATGGCTTGTATAACCTGGCTGAGCTCAGGCGGCGACTTTTCAGAGGAAGATCAAGCGTGGAACAAGAGTGTGTTTGTCATTCAAACAATGGTGGATGAGATTAGCGCATGTGTGCCTTTTCATATGAGCTATGAGCTCCAGCCTCTAGCCAAGGAGACGGGCCAGGAACAAAACGGTGAGTGTTTGAGACGTTAGCCAGGATAGGCTTTCAGCATACTGACAGTTTACAGCCGCAGAAGCCTTTGGCGGATACTCGTTAGTCTGGCCACTGTACGTCGCAGCAAACGCTGAGAGTGTACCACAAGAGCAACGCGACTGGCTATTTGGTCGGCTCTCAGTTATCGGCACCAAGTTTGGACTCAGTAGTGCACAGGTCCTGGTTCTGGCAAGGAGACATCTTCTCACATGTGGACCCATGTTTCCTTGAAGTGCTGTTAGTGTCTTCTGATAGCAGTAAGAACAAAGTGCAAAAAGAGAGGTCATATCGTGATCACAGCCCCGGCAAGTACCACAAAAGTATATACGGGGTGGCGCGGCACGTTAACCTTCGTACCGTGACCCATCCTGTCCTGCGCACGAGTTCGTGTGATCCCCCTTGGGGCGCATACACCAGGGTCCATGTGATTTGCCTGGTCTAACACAACACCTACAGCACGATACGTGATAATGATGTATACAACGTCAAAGAAAACAGTCTCTCGGCCATACCCCTCTCCCCATATCCATGCCTCACCTCGTTCCGCCAAGCAACGCAAGCAAAAAAACTCGATGAGAAATGGCCCGGATAGATCGGGTGCGGGCCGAGCATCACCCCTTCGACGCTAAATGCTTACCCTTACCCAGCGCGCGCACGATAATTCCAAGGGGCGTTTCAGCCAGCGTCTTGTCGTGTATCGCATGGAGGGGGGGGGGAATCGAGAAAAGCGTTATTTTGCGCTCGCTGCGCCCCCCTTGCATCGTTAATCTTAAAACAAACTGTGCTCCCCGGTCGTAGTGGTTCTTGTTAACTCTAAGCCACGTTTTTTGGTCCGTAAGCCTTTACGCTCACACTTGTTTTTTTTCCTTTGATAAAAGAAAGGGTTTTGTGTGTTTGTGCGTAGAAACCTTTTATATCGATATCTTTCTTTCGTTACTACGTACGTAGTGTACATTCGTTTTTTTTTTCGCACGCCCGCAATCGATCGCGCTCTTAACGGCCTCGCTCCCCCCCCCCGCACGTAACGCAACGCAACGCAACGCCTACGCACCCCCGCGCGCGCACCCACACACGTACATTGCGCCCACCGTTTTATTCCTGCACACGCACACGCACACGCTTTCTTGAGTCGCTGTCCAGTTCGTGCGCGTACCACGTCACTTTACCTCGACACCCCCACCGCCAGCGCCAGCGCCTGCGCCTGCACATCCTCACACGAGCCACATCTGTCTCCACAACTCGCAATCCAGTCGAACCCAGTTTAGCCATGGGCGCTTTAAATCTGATTCCGCTGTTCATTCTCTTCGCTGTTGTGGCGGGGTTGGGTTGGATCGGGTATCAAGTACGCCCCCCCCCTCTTTTTCCCTGTTGTTGCGTGAACTTGCAGAACTTCCCGCCATGTTTGGGCGCTGGCGATTGCGAGGAATGCGAAGCGAAGCAAGCCACAGCGACAATCAGAGATATACACGAGTGAACAAAAGCTAATATGTGCGCGTGTGTGTAATGTATTAGATTTTCCTCTACTCGGAAGAACTAGCTCAGCGCGGTACAAAGCATATGGAGAAGAAAAATGTCGTCTTCACTAAAGATGGGGCCAAAGTTGGGGTTAAAGAAGTCAGTGCCGAGAAGTATACGGATAGGACGCAGAAGGCGTTTGTTAAGACGTGGAATGCGGCGACGGAGAAGAGGTGAGTGGACTTGATTTTCTTTTTTGGGGGGGCAGGAGGGGACGGGACGGTTGATTGGGGGTTACTGGTGCTGGTGGTGGTTGGGGTTGAAAATGCAATGCGAATCGTTTGCTGACTTTTCTGTCAAAGTGGAAGTGGGTCGTCGAGGAGGTTGACGAAATAGAATGGGTGTGGTTTATAGGTTTACGGGAAAGGGGCGGCTGTTTTGAATTGCCCATTTGGCTGGCGGGAGAGAAGCACGAGGTTTATTTGATGATGGGTTTTGGGAATTATGCGGGATTTTTCTTTTTTTTTCGAGGATATGAGAATGAGGAGATGGAATATGACGTCCCTCTTTTGTTTTCTGGCTCTTCTCTCAATGCTCTTTTGAGATGATGGAATCGAGTATCATTACGGCACTTGCATATTCATTCGGCATATGATCGATCGGTTTTTGGTGTTACGCGTGCAGCTGACCGATAGGTCTGACCTTACTGGTGGGAATGCGGGAAGTAAAGTCTGACGGGCCGAGGCAGCTACCATGTACGACATTCAGATACTTGCGTAGTACGTATGTTGAGAGAGGATAGGTTGACAATCGCTTTTGCTGAGCTGAAATGCTTACTATACTAAAACTCCTTGTTGGACATCAAACCATATCCGGGATCCTGCCGGGCTCCACATCACTAACCTCTCTCCACCTCCTGCACGTTGCTCAAGTCGCCAGTGTCCTTTAGATGATTCACATGTCAGGCGAAAGCTAATCCTCCCGCCCCCTACCGAAACCATGGATTCGTACACAGCGGGGTAACCCTCTCTCGAACCACACACTATCATCCCACCAATTCCTTAGTAGTAGCCACCCCCTCACCAGCTGGATCATTCACAGCAACGCAAGGGAAAAAAAGTGTAACATATCCCTCAGAGAGCCCCGCAATTGTGTTATAGATATGTAGGCGCCCACAATCCAATACTTACTACTCGAATGCAATAGCGAGTACTATTTACACCTAACAAGCCGGGACACACCCGATGCACCTAGAGACTCATCAGCGGTCCGTCGATCGCCTCCTCGGCCGAAAGCCCGCTTTTAGTTGTCTCACCGCCGCAGGTAGCCCGTTGGCATCTGCGTTGGCGGTACAGCTCCAGTGGAGAACACGCGCAGATCGAATTGAAACATATGGAAAGAATGGAGAGCAAATCCCCTCTTCTTGCTTTGCAGCAGTTACGCATGTAGGCATGCATGCTATATGCGCTGAATCTGCTTATATATATATATATATATAAATTTCTTTTTCTTCAGCTTTTGCGCAGGAGGAGAGAGAAATAAGGACATGGACCGGGGTCGTATGTACGTGACCAGTTTCTAGAACCAGCACCGGGGGACTGGTGCACCGTCCAATACGTCGTTGCTTTGCCCTTGCATGCGTAGATCTTGTGTATTTGAGACAAATACGGAATGCGTACAGGGGAGCCTGGGGTATTTGTTCGGTTGCTCGGTTGCTCGGTTGCTCGGTTGCTTGTTTTTTTTCCTTGTCAGTCGGTTCGATTTTATAGTAGGTGCAAGTGGGAAGTATAAAGGGTCTTGCATCACACGCGCATTGTGAAGGTTAATGTTTTGATGTGAGAGGGGTAGTCGAGAAACACATCTTCCTTGAATCTGTTGATATTTTTCGGGATAAAGATGTTTCTTGAGAGCATCTCTGATCGTGTTGGGTTTGAAGTGGTGAGTGCGAAGGGGCTTGTGTTTTCATCTGGGATCTTCCTGGCTTCGGTAAGTGGGATGTTTGTTTTCCCCTCTTCATGTCACGTGTACTTTCTGCATAGTATGGCATACAGTCTACCATCGAAGGAAACAGCGTACGAATGACATTTAACGCAGATCGCCATTTACGTCCTGGGATGTGGCATATATAACATATTCTTTCACCCACTCCGTCACATTCCTGGGCCTCTACTCGCGCGGGCCGGCCCCCTGCCATACGTGCTCAGGGCGCGCAATGGCCGACTGGTCGAATGGACCACGCAGCTGCACGAAAAGTATGGAGATGTGGTTCGCGTGGCTCCCAATGAGGTCTCGTTTACGGCGGCAGACTCTGCGTGGTCTGACATTTACGGCTTCCGCACAGGCAAGTACAAGGGTACGGGATCGTACCTGAAAGATAAAGCGTGGTAGTAAGTATCATATCAACTGTACAATATGTGGATATGAGCCGCAAGATTGCTAACAAGAGTGCTTGCGTACAAATAGTCCCCGACCCGTTAGTGGCGTACCGTCTTTGCTCAGCGCTGACGAGGAAGGCCACTCTCGCATGCGTCGTAACCTCTCTCACTTGTTTAGTGAAAAGTCGCTTCGACAGCAGGAATCTCTTCTCCAGGGCTACGTTGATCTGCTTGTCCAGCGGATGGGTGAGCATGCTGCACGAGGTGAAATCATGGACGTTGTTCGCTGGTATAGTGAGTATTTTCTCAACCTTTTTTTTTACTTGTCTGAAAAAAGGATATACAAACCGAGTCATTGCTTATTTAAATAGATTTCATAACCTTTGACATTATCGCCGACCTCGCTTTTGGCGAATCCCTCTACTGCCTGCGCGACTCGGAGAACCACGAATGGGTCAGCCTCGTTTACAGCGCGGCGAGCGTGGCCACCATAATGTCAACCCGCCGCAAGTACGGCTTTATAGCATTCTATGACTGGGCTCGCAACCTGTTCCAGGACACGATGCAGAATGAAAAGCGCCGCCGCGAATTCAGTCTCAAAGCCTCAGCCAAAGTATCGGAGCGCCTCGCACAGCTCGAAAACGGTGACGACAACAAACCGGATTTCTTCGGCCAGCTCATGCGCAACCGCGTCAGCGAAGAGAAGCGGCTGTCGCGCGCTGAAATGGATGCGAACGCTGTTACGTTTCTGACTGCCGGCAGCGAGACAACTGCTACAACACTATCTGGATTCACTTATTTCGTCCTCCGCCGCCCAGAGATTTATGCCAAGATGGTGCAAGAAATCCGCTCCGCATTTACCTCTCTCGCAGACATTAATGTGGAAAAAGCAACGCAGCTTCCGTACCTCACGGCTTGCATCCAGGAAACGCTGCGCATGTATCCCCCCGTCCCCACTGGTTTCCCACGCGTTGTTCCACAAGGCGGAGCCAATATCTCGGGACACTACATTTCAGGAGGTACTTCTGTCTATGTTAGTCAATATGCCATGCACCATTCGTCGCGCCATTTCAAAAACCCAGATGAGTTTGTACCGGAACGATGGCTCGAGGGCGCGAATGGAGAGTATAGCGGGGATAAAAAGGATGGATTCAATCCGTTTAGTTTTGGACCGAGGAACTGCATTGGCAAGAAGTATGTCTCGTCCCTATTTTCTTCCTATTTGGAGAGTATTGGAAAGAGATGAAGCTAACCTTGTGAACAGTCTCGCTTGGGCCGAACTTCGTCTTATTATTTCTTCCATATTTTTCGCGTTTGATTTTGAGCTTGTGGACAAAGAGATCGATTGGATGGCGATGCAGGAGGTGTTTACGCTTTGGAAGAAGCCGGGGTTGACTGTTAGGCTGAAAGCTGTGTCGGAGTAGGGGATAGAGTAATTGATGAAATTGAACAAGTGAGTGGGATAATGTTCATAGACCTTTACTTTCCCTAGATGGCGACTTCTTATCACATGTGTCATATACCTTCTTTCATCTTGATTGTTCATCCCCTGTTATCTCCCACCGGAAGTATTGCGCTGATCTACATAGTACCTCAGCGTTTTTCCATATCAAATTTCAGCGGTGGTATTACTTGCTAATCCCTCATACCTCTTCGTGTAACCTTCCATATTTCTCCAACCTTGTCGTATTCCACGAAGAACCTTTTTTCTCTCCAAAAGAATTCAACCAAAGGAGCCATGCTTATGCACATGTGTATGCAATCTCATCTAAGCACTAACCCAAATTTCTCGTGCAAATCAAACAAAAAATATTGGAAAGGCAAAAAGAAAGCATTGATATTTCCGTTATACGATTGTGGCACAATATACATTAGTACAATCATGGAAGTGACATGACAATTCATTACTAAAAAAGGAGAGAAAAAGAGAGAGAAAAACAGAGACTAGGGGAAATACAGATAAGCATTTGGCCCATCCCTGTAACGTGGTCTAGCGGTGATCGCCCTCAAACTCTATTTTATACTCATGACCAATGCATATACAGTTTGGCTACTTGGCATCTCACAATCTGCAATTAAAGTTTACAGCTTTTTCTTAGTCATACCGCGCATCGCCATAACCAGAGTTTGGACTTCAGTTTGGGCTGGACCAAAAAACAACATTTTTGGCCTCAAACGTCTGGACTTTCCATCCCCTTTTTTTCATGAGTTCTCCAAAAAAAACTGGCTCTAAAAATTCCCCTCCAGATTACACTTCACTCACAGTCTCATGGTCAATTTCTTCAATTCCTCGAATGTCTCTCTCTCTAGGCAGACACATTGACAATACAATGCAGTTTCTTAGCCTACGTAATCCAATGTAAGCACCCAAGACCCCTAAACGGCGAACAAAAGGGCAAGTCCGAAACCTCGGACAAAAGAATCACGAGACAAGACATGTGCTAACACCGATCCAATAAAAAAAAAGAATCCAAGCCATTACTTTATTCTTCGCCTCTCAGTCCCTCGAAATACTTACACAGCCCCCCCTTCTTGTCTCTCACACTCAGCATTACGCAAAAAAACTGGAGGCGCGCGCAGGGGAGGAGACGTATGTGTGCATGTAATCAGAGCGAAAAGCACAGTAAGATAAGCAGGCGAAATCTCTATTCGCTTGCAAAAAAAAGACTCCAGAACAAAAAAGGACCCATCATACCACCCAGAATCCCATTGCATCCAACGCAGACAGTTGCCTTGGCAAATCTTACTCTTAGCTTCTTTTGAAGATACTTACAACATGCCCTGCCCCGCTCCAATATACCCCAAGGAAAGAGAGTAACGCTAAGAAAAAACAAACAAACTAGAACCCTTCCATCATCTATTTAAATTAAAAAAAAAGCTCAATCAATCGATCGTTCTAATCCTATATATATACAAAACCTAACTAACTACTTAAGTAAATGTGTGTAAGTTTAAACCCCCCCCCCCCCCGGATAAATTCATATACGGCAAGGCAACCAAGCACGCACAAAAAAAAAGCCAAGTCCCTCTCTACTCGCATGGGCAGGCCTAAAAATCGCGTTGGGTCTTGGCCTCCCCCCCCTTCCCTTTTTCTACTCTAAAAGATCACCTCCGGATTTTATTTTTTTTACGAGGGTGTGTTCTGTGGTGTGAATGGGAGGGGGCGTTCGTACGGGAAATTCCGCCAAGTCTTAGGTAAGAAAGTAGAGTAGGAAGAAAAAGGTGGAAGAGATGAGGAGTAGAGTTATGCGGCGGGAAATGGGAAAAAAAAAGACGATACGAGACAAGATGAGACGGGAAAAAATGGTTGGATAAAAGGCAGCCACAGGTGTTGGCGGGCGGGCTATCGCCCAGGCTGAGCTGAGCTGGTATATATTTCGTATGATTTCTGAGTGGCTTTTTTTTTGGCTTTTGCTTTTGCGCCGACGAAGCCGAGTTTAGCATGATATAGGTAAGTACACTTGGCTATTGCGATTTGATTCGATTGATTATTTTGCGTTGCGAAGTAAAAACACTATCACATGTCACATATTTACATCGCCGTCTTACAAACTAAATGAATCCTATGGCTTTTTTGTGCTCTGGGCGTCTTTGCTGTTTTGCCACCGGCTTGTATAGTTTTGGGGCCAGAACATGGGAGCGAGAGAGCTGAGGAGGGGAAAAATAGCCTAGGGAAACAAAGCGGGCCAGAGAATTATGCTTAATGTTTGCGAACCAACCTTATCTGCTTACGCTGGCTAGTTTACTAGTGCCTGTTCTAACAGCAGCACCCCCCGGTAGATGTTAAGCGAATCGGAAAACGGGCTGATTTTTAGTCGCTGTAAGGATGGGGCCAAACTGGTAAAAAAAGACAAAGTTGCGGTGTAAGCTGGGAGGGATATGATTGTAGCGGATGCTAACGGATAGATAGGCAGTTGGATTCTGGCGGTGGCTTGTTACGTATGTGTGTATGTAGGCAATCGGGGAGTTGAGGACGAAAGGGCGGGTGCACGAAAAGAGGAGAGGGGGGTGGAGAAAGCCAACGCTGGGCGGGCTTGAGTGGGAAGCCGGATGACGCGGCATGTTGGCAAATCGGATGAGGAGAAGAAAAGGTGGATTGAGGGCAGTGGAAAGAGTAGGAGGAAGCATTGGTGGTGGCATCTTGGCTGGTGGTGCCAAAGTCGACGGGAGTGTTTGTGAGTGTCTTGGCTGGCTTGAGTGTGACCCAGCGCCAATAAAGGCCAATTCGGGCCTTTGTCTGTCTAGGGCAGCTGAGACGCTAGGTGCCGTGGCGTTGTGGAAGCGAGGGATACTAGGAGGGCAGGTGAGCTGAAGAGGAGGAGGAAGGGGGGGGGAAGAGAGGGAGAACGGGATTGCGCAAGTGGGATGAATCGAGGGTGTGTAAAAAAGGATATAGTTAGTTAGAGGAGAGTAGAGTAGTATAGGATAGTATAGAGTAGTGTTGAAGCGACGATCAGGCGCGGGCGAAATGCAGGAGATTGTGGCCGAGCACAGGCATGTCATGTGGAGGGAGAAGGGACGGGCTGGGTTACCGTGTGGACGGGTTTGGGATGGGCGTGGCACGGTGGTAAGCTTAAACGGCATGCACTAAGCTTGATGTCATCCGGCGGGCGAGTGTGTTGTGTTTGTATGGGTGGGGTGGTGCGGGCTGAGTGAGACGGGGAGGGATGATTACGTTTGGAGTGGAGATGGGTAATGTCGAGCGGTGCTTGGGAAAAGAAAAGCTCCACGTAGGCCACAACGGAGAGCGGCAGGTTGATTGCCAGCCCCAAGGGCGCCGAGCAGAGCTGGCGGGTTTTGGGGCGTCTTGTGGGCACATGGCCAAGCACGCCATGGAGGGCTCAGGCGTGGTGTGGCCAGACACAGGCGGTTGGGACGCCTTGGCTGTGCTTGGTAGATTGGGGCGCTGCCCGCTTCGACCAGCCAAGTAGGACAAGACGGATTGCCGGACGGTCACGACTGGGCCCGCCAAGCGGCTGAAGGCTTGTCGAAAATAAAGATTCGTTTAGAGTTAAAGCTTGGCCGGCCGATGCCCATGGCGCGGCGAGAGAGAGCCGTGGCAGCCGTGGCAGGCTGGGCGCTTCATTTCCAAGAGTGCGCAACTGTGTGCAGCTGTGTGTGCGGCCATCCACGCCTCTACACTTTGCTACCGCAATCCATGAACAGAACATCGTCACGCACACGACTACATACTGCATCCCCCTACCCACATAACCCCCCCAGCTCACCCATCCATCCAGTCAGCACAGTCAGCGGCCTCCGAGCAAAGCTTGTCTCGGCTGCTTGTGGGCCTTATTTCGCTATCAGCCGCCACTCCACGCGCGGCGGGCGATCCAGAGACGCCATCCCAACGCCGAGAAAGGGCCAAAAGTGATTTCTGGGGCCCAAGCCTGCCCTGCCCTGCCCTGCCCGTGAGCAAAGAGTACATGAGCCCAGATGACTGCTCATGGCTTTTGGAAAAGTTTCGCCTTCTTTCCTGTTCTCCTCATCTCCTCCTCGTGCTGTCTATCCACCCACGCCCACTTGTACTGACTCTCCCTCCCCGGCTTCGTTTCACCTCGCTAGCCATCCATCCAACACCCGGCCAGCCTTGATCTGACCGCACAGCCACACAACCACACACACACACACACACACACACACATACGTCTTGTCACAGTCACTGTTGCAGTCGCACGTCCTCCCGTAAGTCTCTGCCTCTTGTTTCGTCTCGCCAACTAGCTAGCCTCACCCGTCTGTACGCTACCTCCACTCTGGGGTCAGGCATTGTGTACTAGCTTTTATGCCTACTCTCGCCAGGTCCCGACATTGCCGGGTACCCTGCACCCACTCTCTCCACTGCCTCTTGTACTTAATCCCAAGTACACTCGCTCTACCTGCCCACCACCCACAAACTGACATTGACCCCAAAGACACCCATGAGGCACTGACCTCACATTCCCACGGTACCATTCTGCTACCATACGCCACACACGACACAGACACAGACACACCACCATCACCACCCCTGCTACCCCCGTCACCACCACTGCCATGGAGACCTACCACGGCCATGTCCGCACCCCTAACGATGCCATCATTCTCTTCGAGGCCTGCCGCATTGGCATATTACCGCGCGTCCAGCGTCGCTTGTCCGAAAAGGAGCGCCAGCAGATCAAGTCCGGCTCAGTATTCGTCTGGGATGAGCGCGAGGCCGGCATGAGACGATGGACCGACGGAAAATCATGGAGCGCCAGCCGCGTCTCTGGCAGCTTCCTCACATACCGAGAAATGGAGGGCAAGCGAGGAGGCAGCGCTGTGCCTACTCCGCCTGTAGCAAAGCGCGCAAGCGGAAAGTCGCCAGACGGCTCAGCAAACGGAGACTCTGAGGGTGAGGGACCAGACGGCTACCGATACAAGCCCGACGGTCTGATGAAGCAGTCCTTCAGCATCACCACACAGAGCGGACAGCACCTCCACCTCATCAGCTACTACTCGCGATCAAACTCCAACAACCTTCCCCAGCCCACAAACGACGCCCAGCTGCGACACATCCGACCGCCCAAGAACATGTACCCAGAGTCTGCAGTCAACGAGACTCAATCGGTGCCTGCCGTCACTCGCGGCCCCATGCCGGGTTCCCCATACAATGCTCCAGGCCACAGTATGGCCCCCTCTTCACCCTACACACGCGGCGGCCCTGTCGCGCCCATGTATGCCGTCCCCATCTACCCTCCTACGCCTCCGAATGGCTCTTCTCCATTACACGCGTACTACCCACAGCACCCTTACTTTTACCCCGGCGTAGTCTATGCACAGCCCCAATATCACCCCCAGGCCCATGTCTTTGACCGCGCGCCGCCGCCAATCGCTCATCCTCACGCTCCCCAAGGTCATCATCCCATGCTTATGCAGCACCCCGCCTATGCGGCTCACGCTGCTCACGCTGCCCAGCAGTACATGACGACACCACCATTGCGCACTCCATCAGCCGCCGAGCACGCTCAACGTCAGCAACATCTGCAGCGAGTCGGCGCGCCTGCTCCTCCAGCACCTGCACAATCCATTCCCGAGCAGGGCCCACAGTTGCCAGCAATCAACGGTGCTGTCGCCTCGGCAGGTGCCAATAGGCCACCAACCCCAGAAACTTCTGACAAGTCGGATTCTCGCCCATCAGAGACTAGCGGCGCCCCTGCTACCACATCAGCACCCCCACCCTCGAGGCCGCTGCCAACGCTCGACTCGCTGCTCAATGGCGACGTCCAGACCAAGGACAACCAGAGCACCAGCCGTTCTGGCAGCCGCAGCCCAAATACTGCATCGAGGTTTCCCCGCGATCTGGCCCCGGAACGACTTGCCAAGAACAGCACAGCTGCCGATAGCAGCGCACTGAACAAGCTCAACAGCGTCTTTGTCCGATCGTAGTAGCGCCTTTTTGCTCTCTCGGACCAAGCATTGTGTCTTCGCTTCTCTGCTCATCTATTTTACACGCGTGACGATTTACTCGCGGCTTCTTTTTATTATTATTATTATTATTTATTCGCTTCTTTTACTTGTTCCCAAATCAAAGGGAAACAGTCGTTTCAAAGCATTTTACGAAACTGCATCAGGGCGGCGTTTGCAAGGTTGTTGCGGCTACCATTCGAAGTTGAGGATGGGGTCTAGATGGGTAGGGCAAACTGTGAATTTAGAGCATTGGCTTGTTTATCAGCCTGGCGTTTTTTTTCCCGAGGAGTCTGTTCATAGGCAAGCGTGGTTATTACTACGAGTTTTCGCACAGCCGTGTTCTTCTTTTTTTTGGAGGAAAAAAAAGAAGAGAGTTTCCTAGTTGCAATGCAATGGTTCATGCCAAGATGGGCCTCCCTATTCTAGTGTCTTGAAGTTGTGTCGTGTGCTTGCGTGTTGTGTGCGTGCGTGCGCTCGCGCTTATTTTAGAGTTTTAAACTTGTTTTCATGCTTAGTTTTGATGCGCGGAGGTAGGCGCTCTGGCTCGCACTCGTGATAAGCTCTTTGTCTTGCTACGCCACTAGCACACTGACATGACACGCATTGCCTATCCTCTGCCCACTATCAATCATGCTTTCCCCGCTTTTGTAACAGCTTTCCCCCAATCCAATTAATCCCATTTACCTCCATGCTTTCCCTTTGCCCCCCCAATAACCCACATCTCCACCATTGAAGCATGTCGTGCTTCCCCAATCTGGAATTCCCGAAACGCCAGCTTCCTCATATGGTTAAAGGCGCCGTCTAATGGCTATCATGTAACCATGCATTCTACAGTTGTATCGACTATTCCAATCGTTGCTTTCCACCCGGATTTTTCCGCGGACGAGCGATCAGCGACACACTTCCCTTTTTATTTTAAACTACCCCGCAAATGAACATGATAACGTCGGCTTTTTTGCGCCTTCGCCCAAGGATTTATCAGATGATTGGAAAAAAAAGGAACAGAAGCCCGCTCCTTATCCCATCCTGCGCGGAGTAGGAGGGGGGGGCGCGACCAAGCTTTATCTTATCGTGGATAAGCATGAAAGTGGGCTTGATAGTAGACGGGTGAAAAAGATCAACGGGCGGTGCTCTCCAACGGGGGGCGCTCTTTGCTCCAATGGTGCCTCCCCCTCCCCCGAAAAGGAAAGTTTGGAGGCGGGAGAAAGACAACCATTGGATTTTGCGGGCACTCGGTTGGATTGGGTCAGGTTACATAAGTGAGATATAGTCGTTTTTCTTTTCTTTTCTTTTTTAAATTGACGTCCGTTGTTTCCCTGTATCTACCGTACAAGCCATCTCACCCATTTCCCCTTGTCTGTCCTCGGGAGTATAGTTAGAAAAGAGAAGAAGAAGCGGCAAACGATTACATACCGTCCCAGCCTGCCCATGGCATCTACAGCCCCAACCCCGATACCCACGGCGGATGTAGAGAAAGATGCGATAGTGCAAGATACCGTTGTGCCAAAGGGCAAAGTAGCAGAGAAATTGCTCAAGCACTCGCACGATGCGGATGCGGCGATGAAGGCGTTTGAGGGCATGGAAGGCCAGGTGATTGAGCTCAGCGAGGAGAAAAGTAAAGCGTTGTTAAGGAAGATTGATTGGCATTTGATGCCTGTAAGCTCCCTTCTATCCACCTTTCCACACACACACACACAACTTTAATAACACACTCCGCATAGATAATGTGCTTAGTCTACGGTCTTAATTACCTGGACAAAACAACTCTTTCCTATGCTAGTATCATGGGCCTTAAACTGCCTCCCTCGGATAATCCACTCAAGTCCGGCATCGGTCTCACGGGAGATGAGTATTCGTGGCTGGGGAGTATGTTTTACTTTGGTTATATAGCCTGGGAGTATCCGACGTCGAGATTGTTGCAGGTGCTGCCGTTGGGGAAGTATTGTGAGTTTTATTCCCCCACCAACACATCTCGAACATACATGTTTCCATTCTATGTTTTGAAACCGAAAAAAAAGAGGGAATGCTCGAATCTAATGGCTATGTGAATGATTGCAGCGGCCTTCAACATCATAATCTGGGGTCTAATCCTTTCCTGCTTCGCGGGCGTATCGAATTATTCCGGCGCCCTCGCCATTCGTTTCTTCCTCGGCGTCTTCGAAGCAGCCGTAAGTTTCTCTATACCGAAATTTTCCACTCTTCAAAAAAAAAAAAGAGAAAGCACTTAACTAAGTCATTTCACTCGTTCAAAGGTAACCCCCGGCTTCGCCCTCTTCACCTCCCAATGGTACACCACCGCCGAACAAGGCTCCCGCACCGCCATCTGGTTCAGCTTCAACGGGTTCGCGCAAATCTTCGGCGGCTGCCTCGCCTACGGCATCGCCGTCGGATGCCGCAAACTCGGCACCTCCATCGAACCCTGGAAGATTGTTTTCCTAGCAACGGGCCTGCTGACGGTGTGCTGCGGCGTGGCTTTTCTGTGGATAGTACCGGATAACCAGCTCAATTGTCGGTGGTTGAGCGAGGAAGATCGCGTGTTGGCAGTTGAGCGGATAAGAGTTAATAAGCAAGGGGTGGGGAATAGGCATTTTAAGTGGTATCAGTTGAAGGAGGCTCTGTTGGATCCGCTGAGTTGGGCTTTCTTTTTTTATGCGCTTATTGCGGATATTCCGAATGGTTTGTTTTCCCTTCCCCCCCCCCCCCCTCTTTCTTTCTTTCTTTCTTTCTTACCATTCATGTTGTTTGTTTGTTTGCTGATAAGAAAGAAAAAAACAGGTGGTATCTCAAATTTCTTCTCTCAACTCATCGTCGGTTTCGGTTACACACCTGAGGAATCCCTGTTATACGGTACCCCGGGCGGCGCCGTTGAGATCGTCTTCCTGATTGCCTGCGGTTGGGCAGGCGACAAGTACGGAAACCGTATTCTCATCTCTATGATTGGCCTGCTCACTGCTATCCTCGGTATGCTGCTCATAGTCGCGCTGCCGCTATCCAGCAACTCGGGGCGCCTGGCGGGATACTATCTCACGCAGGCGAGTCCCACGCCGTTTGTGGCGCTCTTGAGCTTGGTGGCGAGTAATGTGGCGGGGTATACAAAGAAGACGAGTGTAGCGGCTATGTTTTTGATTGGGTATTGTGTTGGGAATATTATAGGTATGTTTTCCCCTTTGTATTTGGTTTCCCTTGGCATCGTTCACGTGCAAGGGGGGGGGATTGCCTATCCGATGATATATCAACTAACATCAGTTTCAACTCTACAGGCCCCCAGACGTTCCGCCCATCAGATGCACCCCGCTATGTCCCCGCTGAAGTCACAATCATTGTCTGCTGGGGCGTATGTCTCGGCATCCTCGCCTTCATCCATTTCTACTGTGTGCGCCAGAACAAGAAGAAAGCGCTGATTCGAGCGGCGCCCGATTATGTCAAGTTGGAGAATCAAGAGTGAGTTTTTTTCTACCTTCCCCCCCCCTTGTTCTCTTTCCCTTCCTTTGATTTTTTTTTTCTGCTTTCAGCCTGGCAAAAAAAAAAGAAGTATAGTAAGGAAGCTAATATTCCTGTCTGACAGATGGCTCGATCTCACCGATCGAGAAAACCCAGAATTCATATATACACTTTAATCCCTGACATACATACACAAATCAACAAATCATTTCACTTCAACCACTCTCTCTCCCCAAGAAAAAAAAAATACATCATTCATTCATCCATACAACCATACTAGCACGTCGCAAGCATACTCGTCAACGCACTCTTCTCCGCACTCGTAATCGTCAACCCATATACACTCTTAACCTTAATCCACATCTTACTATACGTGCAGTAGTAGCTCGTTAGCGGGGGCTTCCAGTCCTCTGGGCCCTTGTCCCCTTTAGCCTGGTTGACATTATCCGTGACAGCAAGCAATTGAGGGTTGGTTAGGTCGTTGGCAAAGGCCTGGCGGCGGGCTGTGGTCCAGGATGCTGCACCGGACTGTTGTTTCGTTAGTTTCCGCTTTATCTTTTTTTTTGGGAGGAAGGAGGAAGAAAGGGGGGGAAAGGGAAAGGCAAAACAAACCTTCCAAGCATTACTCAACGGAACCAAATGATCGATGTCAACGTCACTCGCCGCCGTCCACGTCGCGCCGTCGTAGGGACTAAACCACGAGCCGGAAACGGACGCGCAAGCATCGTTTGTTACGACGTTTGTGCCGTCGCGCTTGAGGACCGTCTCGCGCGTGTTGCAGGTGCCGGATTGCGTGATCCAGTGGGGGAAGAGGTCGCGCGAGTAGCCGGTTTGTGGGCCTTGGGCGGCGACGGTGAGGCCCGCGAGTTGGGTTGTTGCTTCCGACTTGGAGGGCACGTTGGGGGGAGCGCGGGCGGAGAGGTTGGATGGGGCGGGGGCGGCGGAGACGAGGGCAGCGGAGACTGCGGCGATGAGGAGGGAGGTCTTCATCTTGTTCGTTGACGACGAAAGAAAGAGTGATGGCAGAGGAAGTGGTTAAAGAAAGAGTGATGCGTCAATTGAGATATAAAACCCGCAATCAGAGGTAGACACTCGACAGTGAAGTCGATGTCATGCACAATGGATACAACAGTACGTACAACCACCCCCCATCTTATATACAAGTTCTCCACCCAGTCTTTTCTTTTCTTACCATCCTATCTACCATCATCTTTTAGCCCCGGCCCTCTCCGCTTCCCCTTCCCATCCCAGGAAACGAAACAAAACACGGTCCAATCCAATGAAGCACTGCACGCCTACCCACCCCCGCTCAACCTACTCTTACTTGCCCGGCCGAAAAAAGTGGTGTAACCGCGGAATAACCCCATGAGCGAAACCTACACAAACACGCGCCCACAAAGATCGTTGACCGAAACCCAATAAGGCAGGTCGGCAAGGGTCGTAAGCGGCTGAAGCATAGTCCTTCATTTAGAGACATCGGACGACTAGAGCAAAGCGTACCTGATCGGCAGTGCAACTTGCTTCTGGCGGCCCCAAGTCATGGAGCTGCCTTCCTGTTAGGGGGAAGAGACGAATGGTGCTGCATGGTAAGACGGAGGAGGATGCCAATGACTGGTGTAGGTATGCAAGAGGGATAAGGTCATGGAAAGGTTACGGAAAGCGCGGGCATGGGGAGCGCAGGTGGGCTTATCGCGACGTGTGATAGGGTCGTGGCCGGGGGCGTACGCTAACAGTATCGCCTTGTCATTGGGTGCTTGCTAGATGAGGATAATGTGTCCGTGTGGAAGGCGCCGGCGCGTGGTGCGGGTCGGAAACATGGACGCTCCCAAGGCGTTGCAAAGGAGCGAATGGATGATAAGACATGGCCAACGTGAAAGATGAGGGGCTTGAAGGAGGAAACATGGGCATGACTGCAGATGTGGTCGAGTGGGGGATTGTCTTACTGATTGGCTCGTGCCCCGCGCTCTACACAACACGTGAAGGCCAAGAGATGGCCCTGGCTCGAAGAAGAAGGATGTTAGCCTCAAGAGGAAGATGCCAAGCTGCGTATGCTGAAATGGTGCGCGACTGGCGCATCAAAACCATGTTTAGATAATTGTTGTTTGTCCTGCATCTAATCTTGAGGTTTTGTTTAAATTGGGACGCTGGTACGGAGGTCAAGACTGCAATGAATTTGTTGGCCAGAGTACGAGAGCTGCTTGGGTAACCGGAAATAAGGTGTTGATTACCCATGGCGACACCGGAGCTTGGTATGCCAACCCTTTAGTGCAGCATTGGACAGTTTGATGTCAGAACTGCCGTTTCGAGTATATTCGCAGCGACGTCGGTGTCTTGGGACTTGGCTGGGCTTGCGTGTCTTTGTGACAATGTTCCACTAGCAGCATGACATGTATGCATTACGAACCAATCTCTTGGAGAAGCTTGATCGGACGTACTCCGGGGTGTATAGATTGCGTAGTGTCAATGCTCCAACTGCCGGCTCGTCGCACCTCAATATGGCCTTGTTATTGACTGACGGAGAAAGAGGTTGCATAGTCAAGGTTGCTTCCTGATCATGGGCATCATGCGGCAAAGTCAAACTCTTTGAACGCCTCCTTGAACTTTTCAACATCCTGCTCTTCCTGAGGCTGCGTCTGCCCACAATTCTTCCAGTCGACACGTTGGTCGAGTCGCAATAACTTGGCCAACACCTCTCGTCCAAACTGGTTGTGGAAACGTATCTTTTCGTCAAAGCGCATAACGTAGCTCGTCTGCTTATCTGGATCGTCTTTTGGATCCCACACCAAGACCCTGAAGAAGTCGCTCGTCTCTTTGACTCCATCACCTACATCCTCTTTTTGAAATTTCGGCCAATGTAGGTTCTCGGCTAATGCCTTGAACGCAGCCTCGACAAGTCCTTTGCTGATGAGATCCGCGCTGACGGGGAGGTATTGCCAGTGTGTATGAGGCAAGCTAGATTTACTGACTTCCCACGTGACGGAACCATAATCGGTATCTGCTACAGACTTGAGCATGCTGTTCATTGCGCGCCGATATCGTTGCATCTCTGCGTAGGTCGCGTGGCGTTCCTCCTCTACCATTGACCCCAACGTCGGCTGATGCGTGAATGGAATGATGAGCATGTGGCAGGGGAAGCCGAGTTTCGAAAAGGTTTGTGGAGTTGGCAGAGGGCCTTTTGCAGTTGTTAAATACGAGTTCTCGCCAATCGAGGCTATCAAGTGCGTTGCAATGTTTTCGTTGGCCAAACAAAAGAAGCATTCAGATGCAGTAATGGGTCCTCGAGGCTCCCCCTTTCGTCTCTTGTTGCCCCTCCGGCCTCGGTTTCCATCGTCGTAGACTAGATGTTGTTCCTGATACTCAGGAGCAACTCGCTTCTTCTCAGAAAGAACGACAGGACAAGCAGTTGAGCCAGGCG
This sequence comes from Bipolaris victoriae FI3, assembly GCF_000527765.1. Taxonomy (NCBI): domain Eukaryota; kingdom Fungi; phylum Ascomycota; class Dothideomycetes; order Pleosporales; family Pleosporaceae; genus Bipolaris; species Bipolaris victoriae. The sequence continues at coordinate 144,672 of NW_014575367.1, read as the reverse complement.
GAGGTGCGACGGGATGGCTCGCAGAAGGCTCGAGAGAAAAGGCATAAATCCACTTTTGCTTATTGGGATTTCCAAAGGACGCCAGACTGATGAATCGCGTTACCGGATAGAGATTGTCGGTTTCAGCACTCGGTGGATGAAAGAATGGCTCCCGCTCGTAAAAGGTGCCGCCCGATGTTGAGAAGTGATACTTGGGCTTCAATATGACGTCCAAATCAGCGATGCATTGCTGGCTGGCTGGCTGCACCTCAGGGTTGAATTCGACCCTGGAACGTTTTTGAATGTCCTCTGGCCACTCGTTGGTGATGAGGATATCAGCTGTCGTTGCTCCTCGCAAAATCTTGGCATCCGTCTCGCTGTAAAAAGGCGGGTACTTGTCCTTGGACTGGCCAGCAATGATGTTCGCATCCAGCCGGCCGCCTAGCGCGACAATGCGGATACCCTCAGACGTCTTCATAGTAGTCCGCTTGCCAAGAAAGAAGAGATTATGGCATAGTTCATCACTGGAAGATTCCAACTTTTGGACGACTGCTGGAGGGAGTGGATTGCTGCCAAGAGCAAAGTAGGTCGGCAACGGCACGTCGATTTGGCCATTAACGAGTGACTGCACATCTCCTGATGCTGCATCTTCATCATCGAGTGAAGCTGCAAATAAGTTGCCTACGATGAGGGCGAAAGCAAAGTTGTTCTTTGCGTGCAGTGCGCCCAGCTTCTGGAAGACGGTCTTGAATTGCCCGTTGACGTCACCGACAACGACGCTGCACGCGTTAGTGGGTTACAAGACAATAACAGCAGAACAGACTTACATTTTTGAAGCCATTATAGATGGTGATGTTGGCTATGACGAGTTGCCGACGCGTTGGTGTTAAGTGAGCATGGGTGATTGGCGCGTCGGCGGCGTCGGTGGTGCGGTGCCAGTGCCAGGGTCCAGCTTTTTTGTTAGCGTATGGAAATTCTAGTGGAGCATCGAGTGAAGATGCAGCCACTGCAGTCTTCGACCCAACCCTCTCCACTGCACCCAAATACACCACACATCATGGCTGCCATGTCGCGGGGACTTGCTACACGCCCGGCTGCTAAGCCATCCTCCAAAATATCAAAGTCGGCGCGCCCACAAAAACGGGTCAAGGGCGGGACCGAATCCACGCGCAATCATGTCTTCAAAGGCTTTTCGCAGCGCATTGCACAACTCAGAATTGAGCCTGTTCGCCGCGGTCGCAGCACCATTCTCGATGATGCCGAGCTCGAATCGACCTTCTCCTACTTCCGCGACTCGTTCCTCGAATGGAGGGAACTCAACATGTCGGAGCCCTTCACAGCCTTTGCCCGCAAGGTTGCGCCACTCTGCGACAGCCTCCCCCAAGTCCTCCACCATAGCGATCGCATATTCGAACTCCTCGTCGAACACATTGAGAAGGGCGAAAAGTTTAGCCAGGAACCGTTGCTCAGCCTCATGGCTCATCTTGCACACGACCTTGGCGAGCGCTTTGAGAAATATTTTGAGAGGGCAGTGAAGACTGTGTCGCATCTGGCAGCCACGCATGCCGATGTAGAAGTTATAGAATGGGCATTTGGCTGTCTGGCCTGGTTGTTCAAGTACCTTTCAAGGCTATTGGTACCGAACCTGCGCCCCGTCTTTGATCTCATGTCCCCTTTGCTGGGCAAAGAGCGCCAAAAAGCCTTCGTCTCTCGCTTTGCGGCCGAGTCATTGAGCTTTCTGGTACGCAAGGCCGGAGCTGCCTATCACAGAGACAAGGCGCCGCTCAAGTCAATCATCAAGCACATATCCGATCTACTCAAGGACCAGCAGGAATCCACAAAGGACTACGCATTCCAGCAAGGTCTCATGTATCTTTTTACCGACTCGCTTAAGGGCGTACAGCGCGGCTTCCACTCAAGTGCTACCGTCATTTTACAAGAGCTTTTGGTCGAGACGCTCAACCTAGAACATCTTGACCTCCGGATTCCGCCTCTCGAACCTGTACTTATCGGTGTAGTTACTGCAGCTATCCACCACACGGATGCAGAGAACTTCAGCCCTTTGCTCGAAGTCATACTTGGCGAGGCAGACAAAGTGTCGTCAGACGTGCGCTATGTTGGCCTATTGTCTCGCTTGCTAATGGTCGTTTACGGCGTCCGCCAAGGTGACCGTGTCGAAGATTGGAGACCCGTGCTGGGCTCAATCAGCAATCTGCTTGATTCTACCAAAGCTTCGACTGAAATCGACTCTGTTGATGCATGGGAGCTACTATCAGTCGTCGCCGTTGTTTTCCAGTATTGTGCGCTGGACGCAGCTATTCCCCACGAGAAGCTGCTGGAAGGCCTGACTCGTGGTCCTTGGGAAGCTTATTTTCTGCCATTCTGCAACTTGTTCGCCGGTCTAGGCGTGGAGAGGTTCAGAACTTTGCTTCTCCCATATTTCAAGAGGTGCGAGATTACGATTCTTTCAGACTGATTCATTTACTAACACTTTGTTAGATTTGTTACGCAAAAGACTCATGAGCATGGTCCTCAATTCTGTGCAATTCTGCCTCAACTTTACCAAAGCGGAGCACTAGCGAACACCACTTTGCAGCCGTCCGAGCGCTGGCAAGCGATCTTGGAAGAGCCCTTTGATGAACTCGACAAGTCTACAGGAACCGAGACCGATTTGGAGAACCAGACTTTTTACTGCAATGCCTTGCTAGGTGCGATAGAGTCGCTGCGCATAGCTGATGATAAGACGCGAGAAATCTGGAATGACCTCGCACACTTGCTCAAAAATGCTGTCCAAGGAGCGAATCTTACCACAAAGCGGACTGTCGATATTTTTGCTACTGGTAAAGGTTTCCAGTTCCTTATCAGCAAAGGTGGCGACGATGACCAACTCAAAAGTCTGTGGCCTGCGTTGTGCCAAACCTCCAATGTATTTGGACACTCCATCGCTTTCTGGTGTGCGCTACTAGACTTTTTAAAGAAGCACAAGGGAGACCTGGATACCACAGGACCGCATATGGAACCCTTGAAGCGAACCATCATGCACTGCCTAGGATCCCCTTCGCATGATCTGAGACTTTTGGCCATATATGTCTTGCAATTTGTTGCGCACCAAAGTGAAGAACCACAAAAGATTCTGTCAGTCGCCATGTTGATTGAACAAACACCGCCAAATCTCGAGACACAAAGATCCATTGCGATGCGCGTAGGCCAAATGACTAAATTGTACCCTGCCGTATGCGCTGATGAGTGGGTGGGAGAAGCTATCCCTGCATTCTGTCTGGGACTACTCCATGTACGCCTAGCATCAGTGTGGGAAGACAGTTGCTCTGCGTTGAAAGCCATCTGCGAGACCAAGGAAGGAGAAGGCTTTGTCACTCAAACCGTCTTTGAATGGCTGGCTGCGAGCGATGCTGCTGATATCGTTTCTGACAGTCCTCAGCCAGCCTCATCGCGACCGTACGCGACCGAATTCGAGTGTACCAATCTGATGCAGTTGCAGGAGCATGTCGCTGATGTTCAGGCGAAAGCTGACAACCCTCAAGAGCAACTGGAGATCTTATTCAAGGAGGCACATGCCGAAATACCTTTTTACAACTCCTTCAGCAGGACGCAAGCTCTCAAAGTGTTGAGTTCTCTACCACACATCGCAGAAAAGCGCTCGAGACTTCTTGTACCAGTTCTCCTGAAGTGGGCTTTTGACCAAGTGCCAGACTCTGAAGGTACTACTTCGGATGAAGATGCTCCAGCCACTTTGCAGGATCGTTGGACAAGGAAAGACCAGAAAGCGATGCTTTCTATCTTTGCAAAATTCAACAATCCAAAAGTCTTGTATCGAACAGACGAAGTTCGCCAAGCCCTCCTTGCCTTGCTCAGTAACGGAGATGTCGAAATTCAAAAGGCTTCGCTGAAGGCGCTTCTTACATGGAAAGACAAGGCAATAGTCGCATATCAGGAACAGCTACTGAACCTACTCGACGATGAAAGATTCCGTGACGAACTCCCGATATTCCTCAGCGAAGGCAAGCTCCAAGACTCTGACGTTGACCAAGTCCTCCCAATCGTGTTGCGATTACTGTACGGCAAGGTTATAGCCGGAAAACGAGGCCTTGAGTCGAAAAGAAAAGCCGTCTTCGTTAGCCTGAAAACAAGATTCGGCGACGAAGCCATACATCAGTTCTTACAGATCGCTTTCGGACCTCTGGGTCACATTTCAATCTTGAGCGATAGGGTTGTCGACGAGGAACTGCTGCAGAAAAGTCTAGTAGACACACGAAAGCAGGTCGGAATGCTGAACCTGCTGGATGATTTACTGAGTACCTTTGCGACGACATTCGCTCCGTTCATTGCTACCGTAGTGGACCCCATCCTGTACTCTGCCATCAAAGCATCGCGAGAGCTCTCAGCTTCAGTCGATCGCCAGGGTGATGAGGGCAAATCGACGCAGACATCATTGTTGAAGACTGTTCGGCAACGTTCACTCCACATTCTGAGCAAGCTGGTCGAGAACGGCCCAGAGTTTGAGTGGCATCCGTACACCAGAGCTCTCGTCAAAGAGATGATTGAACCTCGACTGGACCAATTTCCTGTCGAAACCGCGCAATCTATCTCCGGCATTCTTCGTTTGTTTGCAGCATGGTCAAAATCGGCTCATACGGCCCCGTTTTTGGTTGAATTCAACCCAGTCATCTTGTCCAAAGTCATTGACTGTCTTGAGGTACCTTCAGCCAAAGATGAGGTCAAATGCTTCGTTCTAGATAATGTTATTCGAAGCATTGTGGCTCTTGTGTCTGTTGAAGAAGACGCCTCGACAACTGAATCGAGGATCCGAAAGAATCGCATACATACCGACATTATTCAACTATACTCCACTTCAATCCTGGGTCGAATTGGTCATCTACTCCGACAGAACCCAAGTAAAGAAGTGCTCGAATCTGGGGTTCAGACGGTTGCGGAACTCGCCCCTCATGTCGTCGGTGCCTCCGAATCGCGTAGTATGATTGAGATCGCTACCTTCCTTCTACGTCAACCTTCGAAGCGTGTAAACCCTCGTACCAAGCTAGGGTTGCTCAAGATCCTGCACGAGTTCATTCAGCGTTGCGATGACCAAAACTTGAACGAGTTGCTCGACACGATATACGATGCGATTTGCCCCATGTTCGCTTTTGTCCAAGATCGTACGGCAAGAGAATTGCTTTGCGATGTCGTTCAAGATCTCTCCGACACTAACAGTGATCTCCAAGTCATCGCAAAGATATGCCATGATCTCAACTCCTTTGCAAAGGGGCGCCTGGATGAGCCAGACTTTGAGCGACGTTCACAGGCATTCAGCTCCATTAACGAAGAGGCTTACAGAAGCTTTTCTCTCATTCAATGGAAGCCTCTGGTTTACAACATGCTCTACTTCATAAAGGACAACGAAGAGCTTAGCATCAGAGTCAACGCATCCTTGTCTTTACGCCGCTTTAGCGAGGTCTCAACCAGCGAAGAATTCAGGTCGTTTATGTCGTCAGCAGTTCTGCCTGGAATCCAGGCTGGTATGCGCGAGCCGTCTGAACTGGTTCGAATCGAATACCTTGCTGTGCTAGAGCATCTGGTCAAGACGCATCCTGACTGGGCTCCTGTAGTGGACCTTCACATACTTCTCTCAGACGATGATGAGGCTTCATTTTTCAGCAACATCTTGCACATTCAGGGTCATCGTCGACTTAGAGCATTGCGTCGCTTGGCTGCCCATGCTTCTCATCTGCGTGGTACGAATGTCTACCAGATTCTCGTACCCCTCTTAGAGCACTTCGTCTTCAACAAGGGTGACGATGATGGTGCAGACAGCCTTTTGGGAGAGACCATCAAGACGCTCACGGCGTTGACAGAATGTCTGGAATGGCCGCAATTCCGCTCTCTCCTGAAGCGGTATATTGGCTACCTAGCCACCAAAGAAGACCTCCAAAAGCCCATCATTAGGTTGATTGCAGGTTTGATGGATGGTCTTAATCAAGCAGGTCGAGCCAAGGGCTACGTAGCCACGTCCCCGGCCGGATCAGACGACCCAGCCACTTCTGAGACCAACGACGACCCTGCGACTATGGACATTGACAAACCTCAGTCCATTCTCACAAAAACTCTTCCTCAGCAGGAAAAACTGAGCAGTGATATGATCAACAACTTTCTTCCTGATCTGACCAATTTCCTACACAAAAAAGACGAAGCGACAGTTAGTTTACGAGTACCTATTGCCGTCGCGATTGCCAAAGTTCTTCTCGTCCTTCCTCCACTTGAAATCGAGACACGACTGCCTGGTGTCCTTTTGGATATCTGTTACATCCTTAAGAGTCGTGCCCAGGAGGCTCGTGACATGTCGAGGAATACGCTCAGCGACATTGCTACGCTCATGGGACCGGCTTACCTAGGTTTCATTCTCAAGGCATTGCGAACAGCGCTTCAAAGAGGTTATCAACTCCATGTTCTTTCCTACACTTTGCACACCATCCTGGTGAAGCTCTCAGACCAAACGAATCCAGGAGATCTCGACTACTGCCTTACAGATCTTGTGGATGTGGTAAGTATCCGATTGTAAGATATTTTCAGAAAGACATACTAAAAATGCTAGATTATGGATGATACTTTTGGTGCCGCTGGCCAAGAGAAAGATGCCGAAGAGTACATTTCCAAGATGAAGGAAGTAAAGAGCAGTAAAAGCTTCGATTCGATGGACATCATCGCACGATCTGCCACTCCTTCTCATCTTATCAAGCTCGTACTTCCGATTAGGTCCCTTTTGATTGAGAAGCTTAACGCAAGGATGGTGCAGAAGATTGATGAGCTACTGCGGCGCATCGGGCTCGGTGTACTACAAAACCCCACCGTCAACAACAGGGATATTTTGGTCTTTTGTTACGAGCTTATTCAAGAGGCATATGCAGCAAACACGCCAACTGACAAGAAAGCTAAGATTGACCCTAAAAGCAAGCGATATCTCGTCAACAACAAGGGGGCGGCCAAGTCTGGAGCACGACTCAGCACTTCTTCGTACCTGTACAAGATGATTCGCTTTGGTATGGATATACTTCGGACTGTTTTGCGCAAGCACGAAGACCTTCAGACCCCGCAAAACTTGGCCGGTTTCTTACCAATCATCGGCGATGCAATGGTGCAAGGACAAGAAGAAGTACAAGTTTCGGCCGTCCGTCTCCTTACAACTGTCATCAAGGTGCCGATGCCTGAGCTGGACGCCAACTGCCCTGTATACATTGACGAAGCAATGCGTGCCATCAAAGGTGCGCTATCGTCCAACACTGAGCTTGCCCAAGCTTCTCTAAAGCTGGTCTCTGCTGTGTTGCGTGAGCGGCCCAATGTACAGGTGAGGGAACGAGATGTCGGACATCTTCTCAAGCGCATGATGCCGGATTTGGATGAGCCTGATCGCTCAGGTGTCATATTCGGCTTCCTCAAAGCTGTCATGAACCGACATTTTGACATCCCGGAAATGTATGAAGCCATGGACAAAATGGCAGAGATGATGATTACCAACCAGACAAAATCTGCCCGCGATATTGCCCGCAGCCACTTCTTCCAATTCCTGACATCTTATACCCAGAGCGAGAAGCGTTTCAAGAAACAGATGGAGTTCCTGCTCAAGAACCTTCGATACGAGCACATGGAAGGCAGACAATCAGTCATGGAAGCACTGGATCTCATCATTGGAAAGGCGCTACCTCGGTTCCCTGAGAAGGCGCAATATGAATACCACGGTATCATGTTCCTGCCACTGATCAACACTGTAGCAAACGATGACTCGGGTAAATGCAGAGAAATGGCCAGTCTATTGATCAAGAGACTGTTCCAGCATGCCAACGACAAGCGACTGCAAAGCTTCGCCACAGATCTCAAGAGTTGGCTGGAGCAAGACGACAACATTGGCTTGAAGCGTCTCGGAATCCAGGTTTGGGGCTTCTATTTCGAAGCCATGGAAGACAATGAGGAGCCAAAAGAACTTGCATACGTCCTCGATCGACTTGACGCAACAATCGGTGAATGTTTAAGCCGACGCGACGAAGACGATTGGGAGCTCTTGTACTACTCCCTCACCCTGCTCTCAAAAGTCTGCAAGAAATATACAGACACCATGTTCTCGTCAAGCAAAGATGGACTGTGGACCGCAGTCCAAGCCAGCGCTACCTACCCGCACATGTGGGTCAAGCTTAAAGCTGCAGAGCTGCTGGGCACCTACTTTGCCCACCTTGGAATTTCAAACAAGGATTCAGGCCTTGGAGCACTGCCACTAAAGGGGTCTGGCGGTTTACAGCTGGCTGAGCAGAACATGACGCAGCTGTGCAACGCTTTCTTGCGAAACTTGTTGAACCCAGAAGTCTCGGAACAGCTTTGCCTGCAAAGTGTCAAGAATATTGCCTTCATCGCGCGATGCCTCGCTGTTAACGGAGCGAAGTGGCAGTGGCAGAAGGCTGACGAGGATGAGGAGATGGAAGAGTCTACCATTGCGGCCACCGGTGATGCAGTCGCTACAGAAGATGAGGAGGACTTTGATGGCTTCTCGCCTCCGCCAGAGAATATCAAGCCCAAGAAGATGGAAGACACTCCACCAACAGCAATTCATCGCCTCATGATCCGCCTTTCGGGCATCGTTCGAAAAGACAAGAGCACCATGAATGCCAAGACCGCAATCATGAACCTTTTCGACACTATCGCCGCTAAATTTCCTCTCGAACCTCTTTCCACATCTCTCCCACACCTCCTGACCACTCTATCTACCCTCACCGATGCCACTGCAACCTTTCCTCGGTCCGCTGCACAGATCGGCCCTAACAACACGGTCAATGATCCATACAAGGCCCTTGCTGATAAAGCTCGTGAAGTCATGAACAATTTGCAGAAGCGCCTTGGAACGCAAGAGTATTTGAAGATCATGGGAGAAGTACAGAAAGGTGTCAGAGAAAGGAGGGAAGAGAGACGCAGAAAGAGAAAGGTAGAGGCGATTGTTGATCCAGAGAAGTTTGGCAAGGACAAGCGCAGGAGACACGATGTCAAGAGGACCAAGAGGAAGGAGAGGAGCGCCGATGAGAGGGGCAAGAGGCGAGGATGGTAGATGTTGCTTTGATATCACACGTGGAAGGATATTTGGTTTCGCACGGTGATGGAGTTTGCATTTAATGGGCGTTATTGGTAACTGGTCAAAAGCATAGCATCTTCTAATGTTCAAGTAAATGGTTATTTCAATATATCATGATACCCTTCATTGCACAGTTCGTTTTTCTCCAACCACCAGGTTGATTGACTTCGCCATTAGGCCACCAGCCAGACCGAAACAGAAGAAGAAGGATTCCCAGCATTGCCGGCTAAGCATATATCACACCACTGTGACGTGAATGGATATTTATACGTTCTGGCTCTCTCTTCACATCCCCTATAACAAGTATAACAAAACTTCAACCATATCACAAACCACAAATTACCACCCGCCTTCATTTAAACCTTCAGCTTTATATCCGCAAGAAAAGATTCCCTAACCATGACGACTACAATAATCGGTCTCCCAAAAACCCTCACACCACCCCTCCTCACAGCCCTAACCCTCGCCCCCCTCATCACCTCCACCGCATCCCTCACCCACGCCTACATGGAATACCTAACCACCAGCGCCTTCCTTAGCCCCCCACCTCTCAACTCCAGACTCAGCAAAGCAATCCTCGCATCGCCCTCCCCCTTCTCATCCCCACCCACGCCCTCAGACCTCTCACCCCACACCCAAAAAGAAGACGCCGTGAACCAGTTAAAAGAAGCAAACCAAATCGTCATCCCAGCCTGGTTCACCACGTTCTTCAACACAGGCATCTACTCCGTCGTAGCCCTAAACACGCTTACTTTGTCTTTCTCGCTTGCAAATATTTATCTCCTCCGTCCTTCTTTTACGACAAGGGGAAGCATAGGGAGGCGCTGGTACGCAATTGGTGCGGTAGCGACGGCAGCGCATTATGCGTTCGTGCCGCTTGTGGGGAGGAGTGTGAGGGCTTTGGTGGGGTTGTGCAATGGGGAGGAGGGAGAGGGGAGGGCGGAGGAGTGGTTGACGGAGTGGAGGGGGTGGCATGGGGTTAGGATGGGGAGTGTGGATTTGGTTGGTTGGGGGTGTTTTGTTGTTGGTGTTGTGGAAGTGGTGGGTGTGAGGGTATAAGGGCAGGATGGTAGGAGGGTAAGAGTGTGGTGGGTTTAGGGAAGGCTTTGGAGAATTGGTTTGGGTAATGGTGTTGGGTGTGTGGCATTGAATCGGGAGGATTAAAGTAATAGCATTGTATGAAGACTGTTATGAAAAATACACTGTTGTTGCTAGAGAAACGTGATCAGCGATTCTACAGATTCAAGTCGACGTTAAAGACCAGTATGGAAAGTAGTAGTGGTCAAGATTCTCGATAATGCCATATCCAGTCCCTTGAAAAGCGCCAAGTCGATTCCTAGGGAAGACAATGACAACGTCCTTTCATTACAAACGACACGGAGCAAAGTCACATCCAACCTACAGCAATACACGTGTCACCCCCTACCCATCCTTAGATTCCATGCGTCAGCACCGAAAGGAAGTCCTCACATGCATATTTTCATGTGCAAAATGAAGCAATACGAGCACAGTAATCACCACTAAAAGCAGCGTCGATCTACATAGGAACACGCGTAAACATCACTGTACATCTCACCCCCCTTCTCAAAGCTATCACACGCATATACTGTCTCTAGAAGAAAATGAGATAGGACTCTAAATGACCTCGGTAATCACAGAGCTCATTTACCCAAGTGACACAGTTAGCATTTACATAAGCGACTTTAGACAAAAAAAGGGGGGGAAGGAGGGCTTGGTCAGACAATCCAAGAAACGATAGAAGAGGCTTTCCCTCGGCCAAATAGCTGTTAGCTAGCGCCATAGTATCAAAACGGCTGCGGCGAGGCGGAAATGAGCGGAGAAAGGGCAGATTTGGCGATCGACAGCTGTCAGCCAAGGCAGACTAAATCAAGCGTCAAACCAGCCAAAACGGTTGTGGCTGCCGCTTTCCGATTAAAAATAAGACTTCACAAGTGAGAAACAAGGTCGACATATGTTTGCAAAGAAAGAAGAGAATTCCTTGATTCAGACTCGGGCGCTTGGATAAAAAAAGCTTGCCGACCGTGTGATATGTTTAGAGAAAAGAAGAGAGTGAGAGAGAAAGAAAGAAAGAAAAAGAGGAAAGCTAAGGCCCTATTACAATCTAAAACTCGACTCGACTCGGCCTTAATCCTCTCTGACCTAGCTAATCCCCGGACCTATAGATGATCTCTCAACACTCTTGAAGAAAATGTAGCAATCTTTTTTGCCATGGTTCGTAAACATATCATGACCTCTTTACGCCATGCGCCGACTTCCATAGGCCCTTCAACGATTGTTTTAGAGCGCGCCAGTCGCCGTTGCCATTGCGGCAGGCGCTGGCCGAGGGAGGCGTGGAAGGAGTGTCGGTTTTTTCCGCTAATGTCGAATTGGTCGTCGTTCTCGTCGTCGAGAAGCGCGGTTCGCCGCCGCGACTCGAGGATCGATTAGAGATTACGCTATCGGTCTTGAGGCCCACAGGAGTCTTGTCTTGACTTTGCTCGTGCGATATCACCTGTTCCTGAGGCCTCTCGCACCCCTAATCAATACCATGCTGTTTTTTGAGTTTTTCTAGGTTTTCTTGGCGTTCGGCAAGATCATTCGCAGCTTTGAGCATCTTATCTGGCTGGTGATATAATACTGCGGTAGTTAGTAGCGAGCGCGGAAACGAGTGGGCGATAGGTTGCAGAACGCACCGACGAGATACCGGTTCTGGAAGTTGAAGCCGTTGAGCTTGTCGCAAGCCGATTTTGCGTCCATCACGTCCTCATAGACGACGAAGGCGGTGCCCTTGCTGTGGTTGGCGATACCCTGGCGGATTTGGCTGGGGTCACCGTTAGTGATGCAATGTGACGGCAAAAGCTATATGCGCGTGCATATAGCGAGGAAGACGACGTACCGCACAGGGCCGAACTTGCCAAAGAGATCGAAGAGTTCCTCTGGGGTAACGTTGAAGCTGCCATGGGGTTAGCGCACAGCCACACAGACAGGGGATGGCTATATCAACCTCAGGTTCTTTACGAATAGAGCTCTGTACAAATGACATGTTAGCGCAAATGTCGTGTGAGTTGGCTGGTGCAGCCTTGGCTGGCGCACGCGATGCGGAGACGGATGAACGTACCGGTTGACTTCCGGGGCCAATTTTCCTCCTCGACTCATACTTTGGCGACGATTATGGACGGTAAAGAACTGGCTGGTGATTGGGAGAGCAGCGGGCGGGTGGTGGTGGGGGGGAGTTGGAAGAGAAGGTGTTGATGGTGAACATGCGGGATCGATGCATGAATGGCGACTAAGGGTCCGAGCGCGTGTATCCACGTGACGAGGGCATCTGAGCTAGGAGTGGCCGCCGCGGTGCAGCAAGGGAGGCGCATACCCACCGTCGTTGTATCGATGGACATAGACGTGTACTGCATTATAGAAGAAGTTGCTGCATGTACTAGAGAAGAAACGAGGGTCTAGAGCGGCAGGCCAGACAGTGGTAGGGCCCCTCTCACAGCTGTTGCCAAAGAATCGAGCGCTCGAATCGGAGATGCGGGCTTGCAGCGAATGAAGCGGCTCAGCGCTCCATAGCTCACTCCCCCCAACCACTTGCGCACTCCCAAAGCACATTCAGACTTGTACGAGCTTCGTGCGGAGACGGCGCTGCTTCTTCGCCATATCCCTCCTGCGACGCTGCTGGGCATCCCTTTGCGTTGGTCGCCCCAGTCGCATGGTCGACGGTGATCGCCCTGGTCTCCGGCCGCAACATTCCCAATACAATTCCCCGCGACATCTCCACCACTACCACCCTCCACCACCCCAACCTCGACGCTCGCTCAACCTGCGCCGCGCCGCTGTCGCTTCAATTCAGGATATGCTCGCGCCCGTCTACTTCTCTGCCTGCCTCTCAGCCTGCCCTGCCGCTGCTCCATAGCCGCGCATCTTGAGACGCCAGACCGAGTCCCTCGCACCCCCGAAGCCCCCATCGACCCACATCCGCAACCACCGCGGCCATGAGACGAATCTCGTCCTTCAAGGAGCAGTACAGGCGAGCTTCGGCGCGTGCTGCTACCCCTCCACCGCCCGTCTACGAGCCGCTGTCACCCACGCTGCCACCGACCGAGCTCTCATCAGCGCACCCCGCCGGCAAAGCGAATATCCCAACAGCGTCGCTGCCACCGGGCGCACATACTCATACTGCTCACATACAAACGCCTACTCTCGGGCAGAGTACGCGCGCGTCGGGGAAGCTGGCGTCGCCCGCGGTGACGTATGACCCATCCTCGCGATCCGTGCCTCCTGCTGCTCCTCCGCAGCCAGCGACGCCATATTCTCTGGCGCAGGCATCGCCCATTGAGGCCCTCGCAGATGTCGCAGTGACGTCGCAGCATACCAGTCGGCCATTTGTTGAGCTGTCGCGCCATCCTGCATACCCAGCCGCATCGCCCACGACCCTCCCTTATCCGATCGCCGAACGCGCCCCAGCACACGCCTTCCCCAGAGACCATGCATATCCCTTCAACGAGCGGCCCGCAAAGAGAGCGCGCTCTGAAGTATACGGCTCTCCGCAGTATGACCAGTCGCAGTCAAGACCGGCCACGAGCCACATCCCGGGCTGGTCCTACAACGTCGAGCACATGGTGGACAATGGCAGCCGCATGTACCAACCCCCCGGCGAACCTAACGACCGGCTTTCAGATGCACAGCTTTTGCTGGATTTTTTCAATGTCTCTACGCAGACTGCACATTCACCACCTTCGACAGCAAAGCGGTGGAGCATCTCACATACAGTGCCGATGGAGCACTCGGGACAAATCCAGCAAATAGGCGAGCCTCCAAGTCCATTCACAGCGCCACAGCCGCCGTCTATTGATCATTACCATCAGCACACGCAGCCCGTCATAGATACGAAACACCCTTTAGGGCAGCCAGCACACACAGCACCGACGGCTCCATCTACGCAGATCCACCCACCGACCGACGAAGCATCAAATTCAGTCGCACAGCCTGCAATGCAAGGCCCTGTTCCTACAGAAGAGCCCAAGACCAAGAAACAACAGGGTTGGCCGAAAGGGAAGGCACGAGGCGGTCGCAGTAGCGCTAGCGCGACAAGTAGCAAACGAAAGAGGACGCCCAAGCCAAAGGGTGCATCTTCTGCAGGGCCGGTAGCACCTGCAGAACAGACTCAATCGCCTCCAAGCCTGAATGCTGAGCAGCCAGCCGCAGTCGCAGTTGAGAACTCTGCACCTCCAGCAGAGCTTGCCGAACCCGCGCATCCCTCCCCCACACAAGCCCGCCGTCATTCCTTCTCCACATCGACTTTACCGAACTCGATCGGACCACCGCTCTCAGCCTCTTCACGCGCCAAGTCACTTCCTCTTGGTTCACAACCGGTTGCGTCTGCTCCTGTCGATGCACCTGCTGAGCCTGCAAATGCGCCAATCGAACCTGAACTCATCTGTGCTTCGTGCAAGTCTTCCGAGTCGGCGATCAAAGTTGGCGACGGCGAACAATGGATAGGGTGCGACGGCTGCAAAGAGTGGTACCACTACCCCTGCGCGGGGTTCAACAGCGAACGGGAGGTCCGGGAGGTAAACAAATTCTACTGCGAGCCGTGTAGACCCAAGTTTGGTGAAACAACGAGTAGGTCTACCGACGCACATTGGGCTTATAGTTCTAACATGGTCCAGAGGTTCGTAAATCCGTCAGAGCCCACACCACTGTTGACTACGCTGGTCTAAACGAAGGCGTGCTCAAGACGTCAGACGATAACCCAGAACACCACTATATTGCAGCATTCAAGAACGGTGATATTGAGTTCACGCCCGAGACATTTGCGCGCGTGCCGGCACAACTCATTACCGGTGACTTTCTTGAAAAGATGAATGGATTCAAAGAACCAATTGTGATTCCTGGCGATATGAACCCCCCACGAGGACTACGAACCGAAGATACCGATGAACAAAAGGAAGAGCTCGCATCATACTTTGAATATGAAATAGTTGCGGATGACGGTCAGGACAGTCTTGACATGGTTATCCCCAAGGGATTGACTGTCCGCCGCGTGGCAGAACTCTACGGTCCGAACGAACCTGTGCCGGTGATTGATGTCAAGGCTCAAGAGGGCGAGGGCAAGAAGTGGACTATGGGAAAATGGGCAGACTACTACGAGCAGCAAGGAGAGAAGCCTGTGCGGAACGTTATAAGCCTCGAGGTTTCTCGAAGTCGACTTGGAAAGCTAATTCGACGACCCAAAGCCGTCCGGGATATGGATTTGCAAGACTCCGTGTGGCGGGAAGACGACAAGGCCGCCCCACCACCGGTGCAGTTCTACTGCCTGATGTCTGTCGCAGACTGCTTCACCGACTTTCATATCGACTTTGGCGGTTCTTCAGTATACTACCACATCGTCAAGGGAAAAAAGGTCTTCTTCTTCATCCCACCAACCAAGCAAAATCTCAAAAAGTACGAAGATTGGTGTCTCTCGCCCAATCAAGGCCACGACTGGCTCGGCAAGCAGGTCAAAGAGTGTTACCGTGTCGACTTGTACCCAGGAGACACAATGCTGATCCCCTCGGGCTGGATTCATGCGGTCTGGACACCTGAAGACAGTCTTGTTATCGGAGGCAATTTCCTCACTCGCATACATTACGGCATGCAGATCAAGATTCTGGAAATTGAGAAGAACACCAAGGTTGCTTTGCAATTTCGTTACCCTTTCTTCCAAAAGATCATGTGGTTGACCGTCATCAAATACCTAGAAGAGGACCCCGTTCCTGGTCCTGTCCAAGAACTCCTACAAAGCGGCGAGCAGTTCAAACGATCCACACCCATCTACTGCGAGCCTGACAGGTTCGGACACAACTCACATCTCGGCGCACAAAACTACAACCGACGATACTACCCTAAGCATGAGCTGGAAGGCCTTACTGATCTTCTCAACTACATCTGGAGGACCGTTCTCATTACAGAGGGAAAGATCGAAGTACCACAAAAGACTCGAAGTGCAGTCAACAAATCGATACCCAGAGGTCATGGCGAACCACTTGCGCTAGCACGGCGATTTGCCATGTGGATTGCCTGGAAACGTGGAAACGAGACAATACCGCCATGGGCTTTCTCCGATGCTATACTTCCTGAGGTGAGTGAGACTACAGAGAAGAAGCTTAGCGCTGCTCAAGTCAAGAGACTGGAGCGGGAGACGCTTCATGAAGCCCTACGAGCAACAGCAGAAAGGTCTTCAGCTCGGATCAAAGCCTCTGACGTGATTCCGGAGCCTTCTCCTCCTGTCGAGATGGAGAACTTCAACAATTTTGATATGGTACCCGTCACTTCTGGCCCATTAACAGGCTTCCTCCGTCCATCGGCAAACAATCCGCATATTACAACACCGAAAACTTCTCAGCTTGGACCCAAGCGTGTTGCATGTGATGCTTGCAGGAAGCGACGGATACGATGCAAGCACAAAGATGAGCTTATTGATACGTCGAAGCCCGGAATGCACACCATCGATCTTTCGGGATCTTATGGCATCTCAGTCAAACGTCGACTGAGCGATCACTCCATCGCGGATAGTCTTTCCAACGCTCCCAATGGTCCTGTGAATGGTGGCCCTATTATGGCAGACGTAAATGGAGATCCATATGCACTCAAGTCCGGCAGAGTGAAGGCTTGTGCTGACTGTCGGAAGAGCAAGGTAAGGCTCGTCCAACCAATCCACTACGCACAACTGATGAATATAGCGCCGTTGCATACATGATGAGTACGGCAACGTTGACCCGATTAAAGCCAATGAAATTCCAATCCCAAGGGGCTCCGCATCCAAGAAACGACGGGTTAGTGACGAAGGCTCAACATCAACGGCGAAGCGAATGAGACACGCATCATCATACGACGAAGAATACATGAACGGAGACATGCATGCACGGCACTCTATGCCCAGCCAATTCAACGGTGGCTCATCTTTCCTCCAGGACATTGCCTACTCGGCTCAACAAGCGCTAGATCAGACGCCCGAAAATGATGAACTCGTACCTGTTGATCCTGCTTTACAAGCATACACGAATGGCGACTACAGCAATATTAACGCAGCGGCCTCGTACCACGGCAATGGAGATACTGTCATGTCGTCTGTCGAGTATCAACCTGCTGAATCCATGCCCATGAACGGTGTCGAGTTTATACAGCACAGCGGCGAGCCCCATGGACCCAGTGTCGAACCACTCACGCCTGGCCCAGTACCTCACAACGAAACTACGCACACACAGACAAATGGTTTCACATCAAAATCTGCAGCCGAGCCTCACGCAGTTCGCCATCTCTCGTCACCGGTCTCGGCCGCCTCACCGATAGCCAATGGCTACAATCCGTACATAACCTCGCCAGCCACAAACAATTACAACAACTTCACCACGAACTCTGACTTCCCTCCTCCACCTGTCACACCCACCGTCAACGCATACAAGGCTGCCCGTTCTCAGCAGCCTTCAGCCCGCAAATCAAGCCACACGCCCTCACGGGGTGGTCGAAACAGCAAGACACCAAAGTCCACGCCAGGCAGCAAGAAACATGACAATAGTAGCAATGGCATCAAGCTCGAAAACGGCATGACTATGGGCACAGGCATGGGCATGAACATGGGTATGCTGAATATGATTGATCCCAATCTAGACCAAGCGAGTTTCGATCTCATCAAGCAGCTCCAGCAAGAAGATCTGGGCTTGAGAAGGCGAAGTCGGTGATGTTAACTGTGTGGAGTTTGGTCATACATTCTAACGGCTTCTGGTTTTTTTCTTTTCGTCTTTTTCCATATTATACTGCATCTTTGTGTAAAGCAAAGCACAAAACCCCACATGTTTGGTTGGGAACCTTACCTCTGCCTCTCTGCCTCTCTCTCTTCTACTACACATATTCATGGCTAGGCAAGACGACGAGAAACAAAAGGAGAGAGAGCAAGAAAGAATCAAAAGCTGGTCGGCTTTACCTGGCGTACTTTCCTTCATTCATTTATCTTGGGTAGCATCTGGATTCCTACTTATTATGGATTTTCCTCTTCTTTGTGTCAAAGTCTCGAAGGGTTTGTTTTCCGTTTTTCCTTTTTTCTTTTGCTTATACCCAATTGGCACTGGGAGAGTGTACATTGCACACCTTGGCTTTTCTTCTTCCTTTTCTTTTTCATTGTATGGGCATGTGCGTGGGGGGCAGGCGTTTTTCACACATCGTTTTCGATGGGTTTCTTGAAGCCAGCATATAGGAACTGCGCTTTGTTTCTTTAGTTTATATGTGTTAAGTCGCAGGTATAGAAATGCTTCTTTGCCACTGCCAGATTAGTAATGAAGATGCCCAGTAAAAAAACAAACGATTCAGAACGGAAGATATGCTGTGCCTTGATCAGGTGACTTGCTTGTGTACATGTTCAAGTTGTTCATTTCATTGGACGTGTCTATTTCGTGACTGGTATAGCGGATACGTGGCAGCTGGTCGATGGCGGAATTTGGATTTCTGCCGTCACTGCCATGACCTAGGGACATGATAGCTACTGCGGCCAAGATGCTCCTAGTCCAACGCACTCGTAACGTTGGAGAACTCGCCCTTCTTGAGCTTGGTCTCCCAGAAGATAGGGTTCGTGTCATTGAACCCATGCTTGACCCATCCGTCTTCCTTGACGTGGTACAAGTTGATGAAACCTCCAGAGTATGCGTCTCGGTGGGTGGCAGCCAGAATACTCCTTCGGCCCAGCTCAAGCGCCTCATCATCCTCAAGATCGTACTTGTATTGTGCGTCGAGCACACCGTATGCGAATGTCTGACCGGAACCGACACAAAAGAGGTTGCCGGCTAGACGTGTGCCGTCACTGTCGATGTAGTAGAGGGCGGGGCCTTCCTGTGGGGTCACACCAGCGCACATGGTTCCCTGTGAACTATCGTTAGGCGGATTGGCTAACATAGGAATATAGAGTAACTCACCATACTCAGACCCATGCCCTTGTATGAGTAGACCAAGTTAGCCAGGATCTTAGACGCCGCAGCGACAGAGATGCGGCGCTTGTGTCGCAGTTCATGGAGACGGCATTGCATTCCAAGGTATGCGAGCCAGTATTGGCAGTCCTACAACACGTCAGAATACAGTCTGTCCCGCACCATCGCCTTGATATCGCCAAGTACATACAGCAGCGCCACCAGCCATGGTTCCCAACAAGCAGCTGTTGATCTCAATGACCTTCTTGACCGTTTGACTTGCTATCCAGTTTCCAGCCGTGGCACGCGAGTCGGTGGCTACAATGATGCCGCCCTTGAAGCGGAAAGCAAGGGTTGTAGTACCGTGGGCGATCTTGATGGGGCAGTTGGGGTTGGAGTAGTCGTCCGTCATTGCGCGGAGCCATGATGCTGACTGTACCACTGTCAGTAAATGTGCACTTTCTGGAATTGATCCAGGAATGTAGAACGCACCTGAGCGACGGGTGGAAGGGCAAACTTGAGAGACAGCTCTGGGGCGCCGCTGTAGAGCTGCAGCTGCTCCTCTTCGGAGGGACCCTCCTCCGTGTAAGCCGGTCGGCTGTACTGCGACACTAATGAGTCCATGACTGTGACGATTGTATGGACTGGCGACTATCAAAGGGTATCGAAAACGTGATTGAGAAGTCGCAGTGGGGTGGTGTTTGGCTGTTTGGAGTGGTGATGTGAGCTCCAAGCTCCGGCGTTGTCGGGAATGCCAAGGCCAGCCGCGTCCCAGCTGTTGCCTTCACCACCCACCTCGTCGCACCGCTTTAACACCAGAAGCATCGTGGACTGTACAGTTTCGATATCGCTTTCGCATCGCCTGTGCTACTGGATATATCCGTTCATAGCCATCACTCACGTATCTTCAGCTTGTCTTTTAAGCCGGTCCGATGTCATTCACATGGTTACGCCCGTCTCTGCCTGTGTAGGCACCCATGACGCAGAGGACTTGTTTTTTACGATAGCATACAGCTCACATGAACAATACTGTGTCTTGCAAAACTAAAGAGAAGGAAAAAGGACGTAGTTGCTATGACGACACTCATCGCATCAAAGGCACGCGTACTGCACTACACGCCGATGTACTACCGCAGTGTGGGCTCAACTGCAAAGAAGGACATAGCCAACGACCTATTTACTAAGTCAAGTCCTACTATATACGTCACCAGGATCCACAGAGTCCTCCGCCGCAAGGCGCAACAAACAAATGCTGTGGCTGAACCGTCACATGCCCTTCCGATTGAAACTCGAGGTCATCCAAGACAATGGCGGCAACCCACGCGCGCATTTTCCGACCTCACCTCTTCTGTCACTCGCCCACCACACTAGAACACATGTTTGCATCTACCCGTATGCAGGCACCGTCACTAATCATGCAGGCACTGCTTTTGCCCACATATGTCTTATTCGAACCCTGCCTTGCTTTCAGACGAGCCAGGCGCGTGGTAGCACCGTCTCGCGCATGCGCCGTGGGACTAGCGGGTGACTGTTTAAGGCACAACAGTCATGGTAGTAGGTATATACACACAGAAAGAGGGACGTCAAATCAAGAGAGAGGAGTTGATGAGAGAAGGTGGATATGATCATATGTACAGAAAGGGTCGTGTGCCAGTCTTAGAATAAGTAAACCAGGTACTTCCCTCATTGTTGACAATTCTTCTTCCAAGTCTTCTGAATGCACCGTCCTCACCATCCAACGCCTTATCCATATCATCACCCTTCTCGTCCCCCGTCATCACATATTCCAGCTTTTTCACAATCTGCATATCACCGCCTCGCACCACCCGCACGTCTACACCCCCTCCCACGGATCGACTCCGGGGTCGATATCACTGCACCCCGTCACTACAGCAACAATGTGTTGGGTCACCCTCACCCCGTCCAGAGGCAAAAAGAAAGGCTACCAGCCTACCTCGGATTCTTCATGTGTGGAGGACATCGTTCGCGTACATCGTAACCCGGCGTCTCCACGCTTGACCAACGTGCGTATCAAGGCACCCAGTGTGGACGTCGAGGTAGACGAGAAACTCACTCACGCACATGTCTATCCTCACTTGCAGCATCACCACCGACACCCGCATCTCCATCCACTACACATGCACCCTATACACGGCGAGCACCATCTCGGCGTTAGCCTAGGTCTAGGCCACCAACACTACCGTGGCAGCCTCGACATGTCCGAGACCTGGGACCCCAAGCTACGAGGTCAAGGACGAAAACGATCAATTCCATCGCCATGTCCCCCTCCAGCACCTTCAGCATGTCCTCCAGAACCAGAACCAGCACCAACACACCCTCCACCACCCTCTTGCTCCCCTTCTTCCTCACCACCCCCTTCAACAACCCCAGCAGACACCTCCCCCCTCATCCCCCCTAGCATCTCCCGCGACCCAATCTACCACACACAAATCATACAACCCACCTCCCCCCGCACCCGCAACCCCGGCCCCAGCACCGTCCGCGAAACAACCCGCATAGCCCTACGCACCAGCACCGCCACCAGCAACGCGCCGCAGCGGCAGCGCCCCCGAAATAATCTCCGCAGAGTAGCAGGCTACCAGGTGCTTGGCCGCCAGGTCCCTTGGGACTGGGATTGCATCAGTAGCACCGTCGGCAGCAGCAATAGCAATGCGGGAGTCGGCGCTGGGACCAGAGGCAAGTGGGTAAGGCGGAAGAGTGGGGGAGCGGGACTCGTGTATCCGCCGTTTGGGGATGCGGAGAAGTGGATGTGAGAGAGGGACTTTTGGGCGTTCAAAAAGGGAGATCAAGGGAAATGCCACATTGAAAGACGGGCGCAAAGTTCATGCTTTAGGGGACTCAATTATTTTTTTACTAGGCTTAAGCTGGTAAAGGTTAGGGTTTCTGGGGGGAGGGGGGTTTGATGCGCGGGCGCGGGCGCGGGTGCGGGAGGGGGAAAGAGGGGAGCGAGACGATCATACCAAACACCCGCCGACGAAATTACGACGACTTTTCTTTCTTCTCTTTCTCATATCTCATTTGTTTGCTTTAATCTCTTTTCTTTGTTTCATTTTATCACGATACCTAACCTTCTTTTATCCTTTTCTTTTGTTCTATCTCTTTAAATTAATAGTTAGGTTGTATATAATGTTGCATTGCGTAATGCAATAAGGATACCCACCCCCCTCTTCCATAGCACACACAGCGCAGAGTTAAGGCAAATACCCAATACCTCAATACCCCCATTTTTTATCGCTATTCAAAACTTCTTTCGTGTGTACCTGAGCACCAAAAGGTCTATTGTCTGAGGCATAAACTTTGATGCCTCGTGTCGTGACACCTCATAAGGGGTCCTTGGATCTTGGCTCTTGGGTCGTGTGTGTATGTGTGTGCAACGTGTGCCACACAAGGATAACAAGACTTTGCACAAAACATCTTCCCATTAACGACATACCTGCCTTGTTCGTGTGGCATAAAGCGATGCTATGCAAGCACCTACTACATGAAGCAGCGCTAGCCCTACGGGCGGAGATCAACCGCATCCAGCCTGACAAATCCGCGCCGCAAAAACTCGTGTCTAGCGTTTCACCACATTGCCTCAGATTGAGGCCATGCCTTGGCGGCTTTCGCCAAGTTGTCGCTAACATCGTATGATTATACGCGGTAAGAAGGGGGATAAGCAGGGGAAAAGGGAACAGGCTTTTTGCTTGTATGTTCTTGCATGTATCGTACATTGATATATTTGATTGCAATTCTGGGGGTAATAGGGGGTATTCTTGCGCTACAAAAAATATAGGATATCGGGACAGTATATGTTACAGGTAAATGCTCGCTATGCAGGTCGTCATGATGACAATGATCGTGGGTGGAAACATGAACAAATCAGAAATGAAGGTTGTGATGGAACCCGCGGAATACTTCCTGCCATCGGTTGAGAAGAAAGTGATCATCGAGCGCGTATCTGCTAATAAGGTATTACGTCTGGCGTGTATCTTAATAGCAGTGTGACAAGTCATCTTTTTGTACTGGAAATCTTAATATGTGTCGTCATCTCCCTGAATTCGGACCCCACGAGGGTCTTGCGCTGTCTGTCGGCAACGGCGGAGCATTGGAAGCACCGTTTCCAGCAGTGCTGTACCAATTATTCACGCTGCTCCTTCGTTTGGTTCGCGTAGGTTGCCTGCTGAGGCCGCCGAACCCGAGGACTTCAGGTCGGTCAAGATCGAATGGATCAGATTGTCGAATCGTTCGACGAGCAGGCGTAACCGGTGTGAACATGTTGGTTGTAGGTCTACTCGGTCCTGGCTCTCCGAAAAACATGCCGGAATCACGGGTGGCGAAAGTCGAGTTCGCATCGAAAGTCGCAGTCGGATTGAAGTTTGGCAACGCCATGGAAGACCGTTGACGGTGGTGTTGTGGCAATACGGCCTGGTTTGGTAGCGGCGGTACATTAGGTGGGTCGTTGAACGGATTCGCTGTGGGGTAAAGAGACCATGTAGTATGCGAGCTCTGTCCCGAAATCGAGCTCATTGCGCGTTGATGAGTTTGAGCTGGTCCTCTCTCCCGCGTTGGCGCGACTGGTGGTGGATCATAAACGGACGTGAATGGATCTCTTGGTTCAGGATCCGCAGTAGCTGCGGGGACTTGGGGTGTAGCGGGCGTGCTCTTGGGATCGGGGTTGAGTATCAAAAGCGGACGCATCTGCTGTGGGTCTGCGAATGGGTTCGGTGTGCCTGTATCCTCTGCGATATCAGGAAATCGATAGGCAGATATACTGCTGGGCTTTTTGCGAAGTACGTTCCTGTCGCTCTTCTTGCTTGATATGCTGCCGCTGGAACCTGCGCGTCTGTGTGGGTATGCACCTTGTGGCTCACTGTTTGATCGAATCCGTCCGTTAGAGTCTCTTAAGTATATCGAGTCCGCGCTGGCCTTTGGAACATGTCGTTGATAAGGGTTTTGGGTGGATCCAGTTTGGCTTCCTTTCAGCCTTGCAACGAATGCGCCTAGTCCAGTCGGTATTGTCCTGATCCTCGATAGCAAACTTGAGTCACTTTGCCTCTTCTCATTCCACCTCCTTGGCTTCGACTTTCGCTTACGCAGGACGAGAAAGAGCAGCCCAATAATCAAAGCCAGCGCCGCAATACCTCCAAAAACACCGCCCAAAATGCCAGCCAGGTTCGCATTGGGACCCAGAGTCAAGGGACTATCATCGTTGTTGGAGGACCCCTGACCTGGTGCAATGATTCCAGCAGACCCCTCATTAGACTCGCCCGCAGACCCTGCAAGTGGGGAGCCTGTCACCCGTGGTTGGCCTACGGTTGTTGCAGTGATGGATGACGGTGGACTTGTGTCAGACTCGACAGGAACTGCTGGATTTGTGTTCACAGAAATTGAAGTGCCAGATGCAAGCAGCGCAGTGGGACTGGCCGGTGCGCTCGAAACTTCAACGGGTGATGGAGGAGCAACTCCTGATGTTGGGTTAGAGTTTGTTGGTACGGAGTCAGGAGTGACAGATGGTGGATCACGATTTTTTTGTGAATCCTGTGTAGGAGCTGGTGCTACTACAGGAGCTTGCAAGGGCACTTCAACCGTAGCTAGGGCTTCTATCGGTTGCTCCTGAGCAGCCGAAGCTGGGTTTGGAGGCGGAAGAGCAAGCGGGACTACGCGCGCAGAGGATGATGTAAGGACTGTACTTAGCGTACCTGTCGACGATGTTCCTGCTACTGCATCCACTGTGGGTGAGGTGGTACTAGTAGGTGGTTGCTGTGGTGCCTGTTCCGGAGGTGGGGGCGGCTGCGATGATGGTGATAATGGTGATAATGATGATGGTGGCGGTGGTGGGGGCGGCTGCGATGATGGTGATAATGATGATGGTGGAGGAGGGGGAGATGGAGGGAGAGAAGGAGCCTGAGGAGTCGTCGTCTGTATCTGCGGCGCTGGTTGAGGGGTTGTAGAAGTGGAGGCTATGATTTGGGAAGAGGTCACAACGGTGGCTGGAGTTGTTGGAGTTGTGACTGCGACCCGGGCGCGAGAACGCGTACACCGTCTTCCATTGACGGTCGTAATCGACTCTGGTGGGGATGCCATTCGAGCGTTAAGTCATAGAAAGACACGCAGGAAAGGACGCAAAGAAAGAGATTAAGAGAAAAAAACACTAGGCGCCGCGGACGCTCTGCGCATGTTAACCCGGGAAATGGGGAATGTCACTGTATGTGGTAGTGGACGAATAATGAACAAAGAGAAAACGGTGTAGTAATTAGAAAAGCAGCTGGGTACTCGTCAACCGTTGGTATACCATGGTGCGCTTGTAGCCGTCTGAAACGCGGGCGGCTTCATGTCGCGCCTCGAACAGGACTTGAAGCGCCGTAGGCCTCGCAGTTCCTGAACAGCGGTAGCCTCGCCGTCTCAGCACACAGACTAGCCACTTGACGAGAGATGCTGGCAGCCGTCATAGCGGCCATGGCAATGGCCATGGCCATGTTAGCTGGCGATGAGAATTGTGGTTGAGGGGCAGAGGCAGAGGCAGAGGCAGAGGGGCAGAGAGAGAAAGAGGCGCCTTTGCCCCTCTCTCGCTGCGTCGTCGAGGGTCGACTAGCCGTGCTTCCACTACTGCTAGCACGTGACTCCCTCTCTCCCCCTTCCTCCACCATGGCAGCACGCTCAACCCAATCGGCCATGGCATAGCACACCTACTCCAGACAAGTCGCCGTTCTGGTTGCAAGCATCTCTGCCAGCACCTGCCCAACCGAGTCAGGCGCATCGGACGACCTTCACATATCAACGGTCTTGGGGCCAGGTAGCGCCCACCAGAGTGTTGCTGGTACCTGGTAGCCAAGCCAACGACACGACAAGCATAGCAGCTGTCAGAAGCCGTGATCCGGGGTCCTTTGCTCCTCGAGGTGGCTTGGTATGCATCACCATTGCATGCTCGTCAACATCCATTGTCTGTGGCATGCACATGTGGAGACGCTGGTACCCTGGATGCGCACGTCCGGTTTAGGGATCCGCGGCCACTACTCCAGCTCGACGTTGCCAACTCCTTGCCCTTCTCCTCCCTGAGTCGAGGGTCGGCCGAGGCCCAGTTGCACCAGCACACCACCATGTTCACCTTCAGCGGTAAGTATCGTCTATTTGTGTTCCTCTCCCTCCCTGCCGTTTTGTTGGGGGGCCTTCATGTGGGCGCATGACGAGGCCCCGTTTGCATGATGTCCTAAACACACGTCCCTCACCCAACAGCATTGCCCGTCGTCTCGACACAACACCAAGCACTTTGTGAAGCCCAGTGTATACGCCAATTTGTTTCCCACTCGCTCTGAACATCTTCGGATGCCAGGCTGCAAGTTGTGCTGCGCGCGCTCGTCTGTTTGTTGGACATTTCACACATGTTTCGTCTGAGACATGTAGTGCACGTGCAGTATAGTCGCTGATACAGGGCTTTCTTCCATAGGAAACCTACTGGCGGGGCAATATGACACGCAGAAACAGAGGTCCCCTCCACCGAAACCGACACCCGTCACGTTTCCTGCTCTCCACCCGCCCGAGCCGTCAACACAAGCACCACCAGCTTCGTGGTCCCAGCCAGGTGCCAGGATAACGGACCATTTTCTGCGACTGAAGAAGCCCTCCGATGTCACTGAGGAGACCTTGGCCTTGCTAAATGTCACGTTTCAGCCAGAAAGTGACCTGGAAACATTCCTTTCGTCCCTGTCAAACAATGCAGAGTCGTTCTTGCCTCCCAGATCCTGGTTTGACAGCCCCGGAGAACAGCAGTCGTCCTCAAATACTGGCACTCCTCCCAAACTTCTGAGCAATGGTAGAAAACCACCAGAGCAGCGTGACTTCTTTGTCCGCTCAAGAGAATTGTTCTTCAATAACGCCGATGCCTTCTCTACCCTTACACGCAAAGGGTGTGGAACTCAACCACCACTTCGACTGGCTCATTTCCGGAAATTCTGGGAAGGACTTGATAACCTAGCCTACTATTGGGACACATCTTTGGACGAATACTTGCCCCCAGCTCAAGGAGCAAACAGTGATGAACGAACAGCCCCCAACCCCCTGTCGGGGTCCACTGATACCAATCCCCAAGAGGCCTCGGGTGAAACCAACCCGGAGAAGGCATCTGCACCCAAGTCAGAGCCCTGCACGCTTGGCACAGAGGAGCCTCGAAAGAAGGCAAAGGTAGGAGACACTAGAGGTGAGAAGCAATCGATATACGTCCAAGGTAACAATGGTTCTGGAAGAGACCTGTCGAAGGAACCGGCACATCCAGAACGCATACATCGAAACAACGTTGACCCGCTTGGAACACCAAGGGGCACTAACAAAAAGGCCGAGAGTATGCCAGCCGATGTTCCTCGAGGCACCTATAGAGGCTACCGTATAGGCAATGGGGCTGGGATGCCTGACCAGTATCGGATTGAATGCGTGCGCTCATTCCTAGAGCCTATTGCATGGGCTTTTGGTGTGACACTCTTTCCACATCGGCGTCCGCCTGTGCTCACAATCGAGCACATTCGATTTCCAGTCCGTATGAGCTCTGTAGCTTGGCGTGGCCCTCAAGACAGAGTCAAGGCTAGACAGGGTTGCTTGGAAGGTCCTGTACTAGGCATGCAGTGCAGAGCCGATGTCAACTTTGGAGCAACCGGAAGACTAGAAGCCCAGTCCACTCTAGATGCTGTAAGAGAGCTAGGGGGCCTGCTATTGCTTGCACAGGAAAGAGCTAGAGAAGGCAAATGTGAGCAAAGAGCGGGTGAAGGCAAGTGGTGGACGACCAAAGAGCGCTGGGGCGGAGGCCCTGGGGGCGAAGTTGGTGAGGCTATTGGAGCTGCTGAGATCCTTGAAAAGGAGGCGATTTCCAAGCTAGAAGAAAAGCCTGTTGAGAGAAATCGAGACGGGTCCAAAGCTCGTCGGAGGCCAACACCAGCTGAAGTCTGGAAGACACTGCGACCCGGAAATCCGCTCTGGGACCCAAAGGTCACATACGAGGCGATTGGCAAAGACAGGAGCATCGCGTGGGACGATGTAGGGTTTCGTGCAACAGCTTTACAAGGCTCTATTCGCTAATCAGACACCCCAGGTATTCATGGTATCGTCATTGAACCACCACATTAGCTTGTTAAGGCTTCGCATACATCCTGCATATCTGGAGCTTATCACTGAAGGCAGACTCCCTGTTGAGACGCCACCGGAATCTGACTGGTGCTCGCCAAAATTACAGAGAACAAGATGGTTTGACTTGTTCAACATTGAAGATCGCGCTGAAGCTATGAGAGGGGTTTGGGGCATCATGTCCTATCTCATGCGCACAGACAGCGCCGGCCATGAAAATGCTGGTATGAGTGAATGATGCAGATTCGTCATTGGTATGCCATACATGTATCGCTCAGACTGTCGAAGAGATCGTGATACAGATTCAAGTGGAATGAATGGCAGACACCGTGTTGGGGTGTCATCAAGCTCGGGAGGGGCACCGGGTGTCTAAACCGGATTGGAATGTCACAGACTACTTGGAAGCCACACCATATGCATCTAACACCTTCATCTAGTCTATAACGCTCTCTGTTTATCAATATGAGACGTCGATCTAGATGTTTAACGGCTGACAGTTTCCCGTGTCACGATTCATTCCAACAGTGTTAGCCGGTGTGCATGCTTCACAGATTGTACTAATCCATCCAGGCTTGAAACAAAAGGTGAATTTCTCTTGAGTAAGAGTCGTTGGGCAAAAGCACAGGTAGGAGGTAGAACAAGATCACAAAAATTGTGCAACAATGCAAGCACGACCACGGTACGATTGGCCTGGCCCACGTGAAGCATTTCTTTGCACGTTCATTTGCGTGCAGTTGACTGGTATCAATGCTTGCACAACGCATTGCGCAATCTTTTAGGCCAACCGTTTCACTGAAGGACAACGGTGTTGCTCATTAGGATCTACAACGTGACTTTGTCTCGTTGAGTATGACTGTGACGTCCCTCGGCAGTCTGTGTTCCATAGGCGCCGTTGTAAGGCGTCTGTCAAATGGTAAACTTTCTTGACCGCTTGTTGGTGGCTTGACACATAATGGACTGCAAAACAACCACGGTTATGGGTCAGATTTTGGCCTACACTGACCCGGTCATCCTCAACATCAGGCTCATATCGTAAGTAGCGCTCAAAAGCATCATTCAATCACACCAGGCCGCTACCGACTGCGAAGTAATGCACGTAGCAACGAATGTAAGTGGCAGAGGTATCTCAATCACGCACTTACAACCGCACAGCGTTACAGACGCCTTTGTACAAGACTCGAGCAAACCAAGAGGGCTGACAGGTCATAATACAGCACCTATTACAGCTGCTTCTGTCTAGACCTTGCTCTACCCGGTTGTCGGCCTATTGACGTGGTGCAACTAATCTCAATCGTCAGTAGGCATCCACATGCCGGGTTTGCGACAAGATTAGAAGTACCCATGTGTCTATGGATCTGGCAAAGGTTGTAGTATTCGGGAATCTGATCTCGATCAGTCATTTTTATTGAATGATCAAAATAAGCTTAAAGTTTAATAATCGTACGGAACAGTGACATAGTAAGCAGGTTGTCTTTCCGGAAGAGGATGCCATAGGATGAGTACCGATACGTATCAGAACAGAACGGCCATATCTGGAAACATTCCACCAGATGGTCTCTAACGGACGCCACCAGCAGGAGTAACAGTGGCTTGAAAGTCTACGACAAGGAGTTGCAGACTGAACGGTCAGCAGCCCATCGTTTTCTTCGCACACACATTTCGTCTCTCGTCGTCTCCGTTTACTATTAACGGCTCGTCGTGCATCGCTGACGCACCGTTTTAGTCTACTTGAGTATATAAAGTTCCATCGTATGCCTGAGCCACCAAATCTAGTATCCAGAAAATAAGCCTTACATTGCTTACCAAATCTCCCAACCTTGCAAGTCCGTTGATACTAGCTTCGAAACCGTCAGCACCACACGGCTCGGTCTCATTTTCCCTTGCACATCAACACCTAGAGCTTATCTCGCTCTACATCTAGTTAGCAAGGCCGGTTTATAGCCTCGTTTTTTTATCCACCACACACACACACACACACATACGGCTTCCTGAGCGCAGGACAGCCGCAAGATTTCACCTCTCATGGTAATCTATATCAAGAGCGTGTCTCCCACCCATTCCAACACATCATCATCATCAACGCACCACTACCCCTTCCCCCAACCTCTCACCTCTCCAATCCTCCAAGACCAGTCCTCTATTCAAATCTCCACAATGACTCTCCTCACAAACTTCCTTCTCCTCCCCCTCACCCTCCTCACAACCCTCACCACCGCCCAAACCCCCAAATCCCGTACTCTCCACCCGGAACTCAACGCCGCCCTACGCACCGCAGCCACATCCTTTGACCGCGCCGCCCTGCTCCCCAACAGCGCAGACTGGACCTACGACTTTACAAAGCACCCCAACTACGATTCCCCAACCGGCGCCGTCATCAACGCCGACGCCGCCACTTTCCCTGCCGTCACCGGTCTCGGATCGAGCGTTGCATTGCTCAAGTTGGCGCCGTGCGGTATGCTGCCCCCGCATTTACATCCGCGGGCTACGAATATCGTCACTGCTATCACTGGGAATACGACGACGTGGATGATTGGGGAGAATGGGGTCGGGGTGAGGAAGGTGGAGTTGCTGCCGATGATGGTGACGGTGTTTCCGCAGGCGAGTTTGCATATGATGCAGAATAATGGTATGTTTTGTTTTTTTCTCTCATTTTCCCTTCTTTTCCCCCATTTCCTATCAATCGACTGGCCGGCTATTTTCTGTCATGTTGGCTATATTTGGTACTAGAGGCCATCGACGTACTTCCTAATCGGGAACGTCTCAGTTAGTAGTCTTTTGTGGGTAAAAAGCCTTGTGGGGGTTATTTTACTCATCCATCCCCCCCCCTTCCCGTTTTGGAAAAAGACGGCATTACATATTCTACGACATGGTATTACTAGTTTTATTAATGATTTACTAATACTCCGAATATAGGTTGCGAGCCATCCCTCCTCATCTCATCGCTTAACAGCGATGACAGTGGTACTCTGAATATTCTGCCGAGCTTGTGGTCTGTACCCCAAGATATCATCGGCGCGGGCTTCGGCAACGATGCTTTCAACGCGGCGGATGTAGGCAAGAATATTCCTGCCGTGGGTACCGGCGCTATTATCGGGAGTGCGGATTGTAAGAAACGGTGTGGTATCTCGACTTGAGTATGAGAAGGGGTAGAGATGTCTATGCTGGAAGGGGGGAAGTTTGGGGATGGAAACGGGGAGGGGTAAGGGATGTTGTGTTGTTGTCAGCTTTGGCGTTTGGGACGTTGCTTTTTAGGTTCTGGAAACAAAGCCGCTGTCGTTCTTCGTTTGAAAAAAGAAATAAGATGTCAATGCGATGCTGCTCTGTGCTGTTTTGCGGTCCGGGGAAAAAGTAAAACGTGTCAATGCGATCGGGCTTTTTTTCTCTGTGCTTTTTTTTTGGACGCTTCAAACGGTTATGTGGCGTTTCGATGCAAGAAGCATAGTATGGCCCTGCAATGACAAAAGAAACGATCGTGATGAAGAAAAACCGATTCATACTACTTTCCAAATCTGGGGTTTCGACTTTTTCTCCGTGTTTCTGTTCTCAATCTTCATTCACAATCCAAGCACACGTGGCATTCCTACCCTCAGCATTCTCTCGTATTCCACTATAATCAGTGACTCCTTCACTCTACCTGATCTTCTGCGCTTAATACAAGATCGCCTGGTGGTGGGCTAGCCGGGTCCCGTTCCCTAGGTTATGTAGATAGAAGATGCATTTCCGAGCCGCTGGGCAGTAAAAAGTGAAGCTGGTGCTAGTACTGTATGATGGTATTTGCGTGTGCGAAGGTCGAGCAGAGTTGGGGTTTTGGAGTGTGATGGCCTTGGGAGAGACGGAGGATGATGAGGCTTTTAGTAGGAATTGTGAGTGAGTAACAAGTGCGGAGTGGTTAAAGTGGTATTTATGGGGTATCAGGTTGTACCGTGTAGAGTGTATTGTGGTAGATTGGCTTACATAGTAGTCTACAGTGAGCTTACTAAAAACAGGACGAAACTGACCCCATGAGTCTGTGCCATCCATCTTAATACAAGCACACAACTACCTCTGGGGAACGACGTTGGAAAATATCAAGATAATGTTACCATGTCCTTGTCTGAGTGCGTTGAGAATTACTCTGCCGACCCTTCTCTTGTATGTTCAAAATCTCACTACGTCGCCAAAGGAAAGGTCCAGTCTCGCTTCTCACGCCTTCTACGGGCCGGGGGTTGAGCCATCAGGCATTGACCCGTCCGGCACCGTACCCGCTGTGGCTTATCTGTGCCGAGACGGTCTAGGTACAGAGCAGATTCGTCAGCACTCGAACCATTTACACAAAAGCCACGTGATTTATATTCCGCCCCCAAATGCGCATAGGGCTGATAAACCCATATGCAGTACGTCTGCATGTAAGATTGTGAGTGAGACCAAGTTTTTGTCATGCATCCACTAGGCCAAATTCCGACCGGCCGCGGCTCGGCATCAATCTCCATAGTCAGACTGCCACCCGAACGGATCGGAACGTGTTGGTCGCTTCTTTTTCATTTGTGTTTCAAGGCCATGCCCTTCAAGTCGCTTCTCCTGAGGTCCTAAAATTGGAGAAAGCAAGACCTGGCCCTTCTCCAGAAAGTTTAGAAGACATATGAGTAATGACTTCGTCTGACCAACGAAATGCATCAACCTGCTGATAGTCAAGGAGAGAGTTCAACCCTCTGACTATCCACTCTTTAACATCCTGAGCACAAAACTCATATGCAACAACAAAACTAAGGCCCGTGTGGAACGCGCCTATTGGCCTACTAGCCCAGGCATCTTCCCATGTCCTGCAGATTTCGAGAGCAATGTACTGGCATTCAAATTGCATCTCGTATACGCTTCGATCGAAGGGGGACAGGAGTCGCATTAGAATCTTGTTCGTCAGGATAACGACGGACCAGAAGCAGTTGTATGCAGTCATGTCCCGCCAATGGTTGAAGTGATATATTGTGCGCACAGGGCTGTCCCTTTCGCTGGGTTCTTTCTCGGATGCAACGGTCCCGTTTCTGAGTTTCGCATCCATGTGCTCGCCCAGAGTACGAAGGGCATCCTTAAGGTTGCGTACCTTTTGTAGTAAGGCAGCACGTACAGGATCGTATGGACAGGCATACGAGTTTGGATCGACCGGATAGGACGCATCGATGGGCTGTAATTCGTCCAGAAATTCCATGTCATCAAAGGATCCTGAGGAAAAGTCAAGTGACGGAGGAGTCTCAGACGAAGACTTTTGTGATTGACCACTCGAGTCAAAAGTGAGGCCCGAGGTGCGTGAAAGTTGAAAGACACGCTGATCACCTAGCTCTTTCAGCTCGTTGAAGATACCTGGCAACTCTGCCATATACTGCATCAAATCGGTGTTCAAGCAATCATCGAATCCAAGCCCCGTCTTGTCAAAAGCTATCTCTCGCCAGCCAGGTGAGGCAAGAAAACACGGTTTACGTTCGTACATGCAAGTAATAATCTGTCCACATGTCAGCTGAGAACAGTATGTGTCTCGGTCGCAGCTATGGGATAAAGTGGCTCTTTCCGTGGATTATGGAGGTCGACATACAATTCCGCCTCGGTTGAAGCGTAGCATCTCCTTTGTAAACCTGTCATGATATCTTCCGGGACCTTGCAGTTCCATCAATCGCCCAGCGCCGCCTACATGAGTTAAATATCGATTCCCCGTCCTGGGTCCTGCGAACGCCTGGTGGTGTAAGTATGGTTATGAAGATAAAATCTGGCCAAGCAGATCTTACCTCAACCAAACCCAAGAGTACTGATGCGCAGAGTGTCTCGGGTGACAAACCGAGCTGTGGATGCTCAAGGCATGTTTGCAACGTCTTGATGGCCCGAATATAGAGTTCAGGAGAAACAATCTCATTCGCTGCCTTCTTGTAGACCAACGATGTGTGGACATTGACGAGTACAGTAACAGCAGCGTCAAGCGCAGGATTATGTCCAATTCTAGCAGGGACTTCTTGGATGAAGGATCCAAAGACGGACATTCGATGTCCAGCACTCCCGGTTCTCGTAGCTGCGATCAAGGCATGCGCGAGCTGCTGATCTTGTGATGGCGATGGGTGTCTCGGGAAGGGTGACTTGGGCGGGCTGAACCCCGCTGAGATTGAGCGCGTGGACCTTTTTCGAGGCGTGGAACCGCCTTGCGAAATCCTGAACTTGTGGGTCACTGAGCCATTTTCGGCGAACTTTTCGTTCAATTGCGTCAAGCGGTTGTGCCCTTGATCTATGGGATTTTGTGAATATGTGGCTTTGGTTTCGATTAGTATAGCATACCTGGCGGTGCGCTGGGTTCATCGCCAGCGAACTTTGTAGAGTTTGCGTTAAACCTTGGACCGAGGTCTCTGAAGGTGTGTCGAGATGGGGGACCTGGGCACGACTTGCTGTTCTTTTGGCAGTTTACGCAAGCTGGCCAGGTCTCATCTTGTTCATCATTAGCTAGGGTGCTCGAGTCGGGCCCAAGCCATGGAGCTAGCCTTACCGCACTCTAGCAATAGTCAGAAGAAGCCCGCGCGGAGGAGAGATCCGGCGACTTACTAATTTTCCTTTTCCGGCAGATGAGGCACCCCGTGCTTTTGGGGACGCCGACCATACTTTGCAGCTGGCGCACCTGTCGAGGACTGGGAACACGTCGGGTCAGTAATCCGATGGGTGGTGGGATGGAGCCGTGGAATTAATAGAGACATGAGAAAGTGAATTCAAAGCATTCGCGGTCGACGCACATGAATAGCCATTTGGTGGTTGGATGATGCTGTGTATGAAGTATGCGGGATGTCCGTACCCACTACGCTTCTTGGACAAGCTTCCACATTGTGGCTGCGGGCAGGGCTTAGTGCAACAGGGCTGGGTTTTCACATCCCGGACTGGCGGTGGGCGTTTGGTGGAAGATGAAGCTTGCCGACTCACGTGTTCGCAGCATGAAGCCCAAGGGGGCTAGGCCTGACGCGTATACGACTGAGGCGCGATTGATTGGCCGGGCTGGATATGACGTTGGGGGGACTGAGAGTGGTCTCGGGTAGTGTCGTGACTGCGACGAGGCTAGAAAGACGGCCGAAGACGGTGCGTGAGCCGGTCAGATGGCCTGTGTTCAGTGTAGCAGAGTGTGGGCGAACGACGGAAGGCCCGACTGCAAGGGCAGCGACAGCCACAGCCAAGCCCAAATGCCCCAGACACCAACCGCAGCACACCCTATGCCATTCCCCAAACTCGTGATGAAGCCCTGATAGTGCTGGTACACACATACACGCCTACTCCCGACCGCTCGGCTTCTCCGCTGGCGCCCCGTCTGCTTACCATCCCCTTTCCCCGCTGCTAGAGCCCACACTATACCATGTCCATGGACCGCAAGCCATCATCGTGTGACTCCCACACCGTACAAGATCGCCGCTGCTCCCCCGCGCCCAAGGCGGACATGGGCAACTAGTATGGCAAAAGGAGCCTCATATGCCATTCGCGCGGAGATATATGTTCAAAGCCACCACCGTTTCCAACGTCTGCTACTTTACCGACGGGCATTCCGGCCGCCACACACGCAACCAAAATGATGTAAGAGGGGCACCTCCTGCCGCTTGTAGGGCTGATAAGATATCTGCAGCCTAATTCTGCAACTGAGTGGCAGGTACCAGCCCTCTATGCGTTGTCTGCCAGCAGTCGTCGACCATCGGTGTGCACTGAGGCGAAGTCCAGTCGTAGTAGCTATAGGTAGGCACATCTAACTAACCTCCTCCTCCTCCTCCACCGCCTTATACTACACACCTCGGTTGTTACTTGCTTTTGCGTACGGCGTATCGCTACTCCAACGCTTTAACCGCGCTCGTGGTCCGGAAAGTCTGCCTACCGTACTATCCGCGGGAGGATCGTGGCAATGTCTAGTCGCCTTCGCGGTCGCCGTTACAAACCTCCTTATTCCCGGCGCGCACACAGCCCTACTCCTGTAGCATGCACTTCAACACCCAGCCATATCAGTGGTATACGCTTCAAAGGCCCGATTGTGACAGACAGACGCTATTGTATGCAATGGTTGCATTTCAACCATATTTCAGCTAGGAACTAATATCGCCGTCTCACTTCTGGTCACTGCCGATTCTACTCCCCCAGGGCCTCGCCGCAGCATTAGCGCCCAAGGGATAAGCTTGCTGACCCTCCTGCAAATGGCCCACCAATAACTATCATCCAGTAGTTGCAGATTTAATTTACTTAAGGCAGGGGGTCGAGCATATTACAAACATGACTTGTATGATCCACACACAGGCCTCTTCCTAATGGCAGTATACCCACTCTTTCTCTCTGTATTACCTAGCGTATTTTCTGTGCTCATTAAGCTGTGTAGATTCTGACAAAGCATACCATGACTGAATCGACGCTTCTAACATGCCAACCCAGGGTATCTTCAGATATAAAATTGTCCACGCCCTATGAGACCCATGCACCGAACACGCCCCTTTCAAAACTAGCTAGTCCAAGCCTCAGTCAAAAGACTAGCGAGAAACATATACCCGAACCGAGCCTTTCACTGCGGCCAAATACCCCCACATGCGTCATCCATCTCGTCGGTGGCGGTGGTAAGCAGCCCCCAGATGCTTTGGTGCTTATTCTTCCATGTCATCCTCCTCTTCGCTCTCGACCTTCTTCTTAGCCGCCTTCTTGCTCTTAGGTTTCGCATCTTTGATCGTCTTTCTTTGCACTTGGTCACCAACACGCTCACGTTCACCCGCGCCTTCATCTTGAAGACGTGCACTCAGTGTCTTGAATTCCTCAGATTCGACATCCATGCCAACAAGACTTTCCAACATCTTGATCTCCCGGGCCCAAACACCCTTGTCCTCGACCTTCTTTCCATTCTTGTCAGTCACGTCGATGGGTGTCTCGAGAACCATGGGAAGACCATGAAAGCGCTCATCGTTCATGAGGTTATGGAAGGATTCGAGCCCGAGATAGCCAGTGCCGATGCGGGCATGAAGGTCACGGTGGCTTGACAAAGGAGCCTTACTGTCGTTGATATGGAAGGCCTTGAGATACTCCAAACCGATCTCCTCGTCAAACTTCTTCATCGTTTCAGCATATGCTTCGGGGGTGCGGAGGTCATAACCGGCGGCGAAAACGTGGCAGGTGTCTAAGCAAACACCTACACGACTTTTGTCTTCGATAAGCTTGATGATGGCTGCGAGGTCAGAAAAGGTGCCACCAATGGTATTGCCAAGGGTTGCCATGGTCTCAAGAACAGTAACAACTTTGCCAGTCTTCGGGTCTGCATGGGCCTTGTTGAGATTCTCGGCAATGATCCGGATTCCTTCCTCGTGGGTGGTCGCGTTAGCATTGCCTGGATGAAAGTTGTAATACCGAATGCCGAGCCTATGGCAACGCGTCAAGTCATTGAGAAAAGAGTCATAGGCCTGTTTCTTGCGTGTAGGATCCGGATGCGCGAGGTTGACCAGGTATGAGCCATGAGGCAAGCAGCACTCTGCGGCGTCTATGCTATGGTCCTTGCACCACTGGACGAAGAATTGTGCATGCTCTGGGTCCATATCGACCGTTTCCCACTTGCGTTGATTCTTCATGAACATAGCAAAGGCGTTACCACTAGAAAGGTTAGTTCTAGTCATACACCGTAGGGCCTCCATAAGATATCACGTCTGAAGTACCAAAGAAAAATCACTTACCCAATGTGTACGACGTTGATGATAGCGTTGTGTACGCCTAAAAGTGAATTCGATCCATATCAGCCTGCATTCTAATTGAAGCTAAAGGAATGGTCATAACTAACCTCCAGCAATGCTCACGTGGGCGCCAACTCGCAGCTTGATATCCTTGGTACGCTCTGCAATGGGTGGTAGAATCTTCGCTGGCTTGGCCTTGGATTTGGTGACCTTTTTAGGCTTCTCTTCATTGACGTCTTCAGCCTTCTTTTTCGTAGATTTGACGTTCTTCTTGCTGATTTTGTTGTCTTCAACGGTCCTGTCGTCATTGAGCTTGGCATCTGTAACGGGCCCTTGAGCAGCCACCTTCTTGGTTCGTTTCAAGGCTTGCTTGGGCCTGCCTTCGCCGTTGTCACTTTGTTGGTCGACCATCTCGTTGTCAGTTTCCTGCTCATATTTCACCTTCTTCGTTGCACGCTTGCTGGTTCGAGGTGAATTGGAGGCAACTGCAGCAACCTCCTCTACTTCAGTGTATTGGGCTGTGGTCCTTTTTGTACGCGAAGTTGTCTCTGCCTTTCTCTTCCTGCCATTTTGTGTGGACTGAACGACAGTCACAGATTCGGTCACTATGTTCACTTAGTTAGAAATGAATGAGAGCGAGGAGCCGGAAGTAGTACCTTCGAGTGGTTTAGCCATGGCGTGTGATGTTTGAAGATTATTGCTAATTGTAGTGGGAGCTTGTGAACCAACCAAGGCTGTCGATACAGTAGAGAAAGGACTCAGGGAATATACAAGACTATGAGGCGGAAGACCGGCGACTTGAGTAAAAGGAACGAATGGTAATGAGTGAAAGCGGTGGCGATAAGGTAAACAGCTCAACGGGCCCCTGAAAGCATTTGCGGACCAATTTCTGGGTGATGTTCGGCCTGAGCGTTTTGAAGCGGGCTTTGCCTTATCAAAAGTAGCTACACGTGGTTTTTCGTGTAGAAACGGAATCTGGAGCGAGCAATTGCTGTTTGTGTCCGGAAAAGTTAAGTAGGGGCGCGGCTTCAACAACGGGAGGTGTAGGAGAGAGCGAGCGTGTACAATGACTGTAAAAGAGCGACAGTGGAGTGGGTGTGAAGTAGGAATATTTATTTTCAAACGGTCTACCCTCATATAGAAGTAATGAAGGACGTGAAGATTTGATGCAACTGTAGAAGGAAAGGTGCAGCAGACGTCATTAACAAGGGACGCGTTCAGTAGGAACGCGGGCTCACATGTGCTGCTTAACCCCGCGTTAAGTCCGCAACACCCAAAAAATTATCCCCACATCCGACAGCCGACACCAACTCCTCACCAGCGGCGTCACATCCTCACGTCCACTAGAGACACCTGGTAGACCAGAAAAATTGTTTCGCGTATATTTCTGCAATAGAAATCGACTCATTACGACCGACATAAACCCCGCCGACGACGCTCCAGAACATACCCACAACCACTCAAGATGCCGAAAGCAAAGCAAAAGCGCAGCAAAGGTGCTGACAACAATTCTTCGCCCTACTCGAAACCGACATCAGCCAAGGCGGCAGCGGCGCATTCGATCTTCAAGATGGACAAGGACCTCGGCCAGCATATCCTCAAAAACCCTGGTGTCGCAACAGCTATTGTCCAAAAAGCGCACCTCAAACAAAGCGATCACGTCCTGGAAGTCGGACCTGGTACCGGTAACCTGACAGTTCTGATACTTAAGGCGGTGAAGCAAGTTACAGCCGTAGAAATGGATCCGCGAATGGCAGCAGAATTGACAAAGCGAGTACAAGGCTCGCCAGAGGAAAAGAGACTGACAATACGGCTGGGCGATGTGA
The DNA here is from genome assembly GCF_000527765.1 of Bipolaris victoriae FI3. Taxonomy (NCBI): domain Eukaryota; kingdom Fungi; phylum Ascomycota; class Dothideomycetes; order Pleosporales; family Pleosporaceae; genus Bipolaris; species Bipolaris victoriae. The sequence goes on along the minus strand of NW_014575367.1, from coordinate 105,029 downwards.
TCAAGGCCGAACTCCCACGATTCGACGTCTGCATCAGTAACACACCGTACCAAATCAGTTCTCCCCTGGTCTTCAAACTGCTCGCACTGCAACACCCTCCACGTTGCTGTGTACTTATGTTCCAGCGCGAATTCGCCATGCGCCTATTCGCGCGACCTGGCGAAAAACTCTACTCGCGCCTCTCCGTCAACGTTCAAATGTGGTCTAGAGTCTCTCATGTCATGAAAGTCGGACGCAACAACTTCAATCCTCCTCCCCAAGTCGAAAGCAACGTTGTGCGCATCGAGCCCAAGAACCCCCGCCCGCAAATTGCATACGAGGAGTGGGACGGTCTGTTGCGAATCTGCTTCGTCCGAAAGAACAGGACCTTGCGCGCTAGTTTTATGGGCACAGCAGCTGTCCTCGAACTCCTCGCTAGTAATTATCGTCTCTACTGCGCACAAAACGACATCCCCGTCGACGATACCCCGCTCGATCCTAGTGAAATCGCCGCAGCAGAAGAGGCCGAAACCATGGATGTCGACGACGAGTTCAAGGGTTTCTCCGATCCCGACGAGCCAGACGATGAGCTCCCTGATTTCTTCAAGCAACTCCAGGCTGAAAGCAAGAAGAGCAAGAACGGGGCGAATCGTAAGCGCAAGGGTAGGCTCGCAGAGCTTGTGCGGGAGAAGGTTAGGAAGGTGCTTGAGGATGAAACGCAGCTTGCTGATAAGCGAGCGCGGTTGTGTGATGAGGCTGATTTCTTGAAGCTGTTGTATGCGTTTAATCAAGAGGGTATACATTTCAGCTAAAAAGGCAAGACTGGGTGTGAACTTGTGAGAGAAGCAAGACGTGGCATTGCATGGCGTTTTGGGATACTTTCATCAAGCACAATGGCGTTCTGGCTGGAGGCTCTTTTTTTTATGCGGATGAAAAAAAGGCACGATTTGGGTGTTGATGTGTAGTTTGGGGCGATACGTTGCCTCACATAACGTAGAGAAAAAGGATGGGCAAATTTACCTACTCGGAATTTGAGCAATAGTATGGGGTATCTAAAACTATCTACTTCATTATCTCTGATTCTTTTCTCTCTCTGCTTTTCGTTCTTCATGTTTGGGAAAAATAGCTAACGCTCATGTCTCAGCAAAAGGATTCGGAGGCAAAGGATCATGCCCGTATCCGTTACTTTCCTCCTGTTTGATCCCGTTCTCGACGATTGTCTCCTCATGCCCATTCGTCTTTCCTTCTTCTTTATCGTCTCCCCCTTCTCTCGGTCTCCATAACCTCACAGTACGATCTAGCCCCGCACTAACAATCAATTTTTCGGTCGGATGCGTGTGAACGCTCAATACGGCGTCGGAATGGCCTTCAAGTCGTTGAAGTATGTTTTTGCTACTCACGTCCCAAAGGACGACACTATTGTCTTCACTGCCAGATGCTATAAAAGCATATTCCTGGCCAGCTTCACGATCGCCGTATGTGCCAAAAGTCCCCAAAAGCGAGTACTTCTTGTTTGTGTGTCCTTGGTACGTCTTTACACACTTGCCTTTCCCTTCAATATAGTTCCAAAGCCGGATACAGGAATCCAGTGTCCAGGCTAGGATGTACTTTCCGTTGGGTGAAAATATGACTGACGACACAGGTGCATTGTCTTCATGGACGAGGGTGCGGAGACACTGACCGGTTGCCGTGTCCCAGACACGGATGAGGCCGTCGTGTGAGCACGAAACGATGAGCGTGCCGTCGCGAACGAAATCGACACCGCCGACCGGGTCGCTGTGTGCGGGAAGGGAGCGCATAACTCGGGCGGCGCGCACATCCCAAAGGTATACTGCTTCGTCGTAGGAACCAGAGACAAGCATGTTGCCCTTTGGACTGAACGCTATACTGTATATATAGTTGTGGTGACCGATGAACGGAATGGGGTGTGCTAAGCCGGTTGCTGTATCCCATAGTCGGATACTCTTGTCGTCTGAGCCGCTTGCGAGGATCTTGGAATCCAGTGACCAGCATATTGTGCTGACACCAGCGAGGTGGCCTTCGAGTGTGTGTTCAAGTGCGCCGGTCTTGGCATCCCAGATCTTGATGGTGCAATCTGCAGACGCAGAGGCCAGCCAGCGGCCGTCTGGAGAAAACTTGACACAGGTGATGCCTTTCTTGTGGCCGCGCAGAATCAGGGTGGGAGAGTAGTTTAGGGAGGTCGGTTTTGGTGGTGGTGCAGGAGAGGTGCGTTGTCGACTGGGTGACGAAGAGCTCGAGCGTGGCGAGCGTGACCTTGACCGTGAGTATGAAGGCCTTCTATCTCGGTATTCCCGCTGTTCATCATCGCTGTTGTCTCTGCTATACCGGCGCGCAGGCCGTTCTGCTAGCCTGTAACTTGGTGAGGCATTGTGTGGTGTGTGGGAGGGAGAGCGTTTTCGCGGTCGCTCATCGTCATAGGCATCCTCATCCTGGTGTCGTCTTTTGGGTGAGGGTGATGGTGTGCCGTCCATTGCTGAATGTAGAGGAGCCAGTTGTTTGGTGTCGGACTGGAAAACGCGACGGATCGGCAATATGGGCGTTAGCGTGCGGGCGGTGAGGAGCACCCCTGCAACATTTCAGGAACTATTTCCCCAGTTGCATCATTGCATTTACACTCCGCTATTCTCGAGGTGATACATATTCACCATGGCTTCCGAGACCGGTCAATCACCCACAAATATGCGCATCCTCTCGCTCAACTGCTGGGGCCTCAAGTTCATCTCCAAACTTCGCAATGAGCGTCTTACCGAAATCGGTGTTCAAATTGCCGCTGCAAGTCCGCAGCCAGATATCGTCGGCCTGCAAGAGTGTTGGACTCAAGAAGACTACCGTGCGATTCGTGACAAGACAAAGCACATACTGCCATATGGCAAGTTCTATCACAGTGGCATTTTCGGTGGCGGGCTAGTCATCTTGTCTCGATGGCCCATCATCGAGAGCAACATGGTGCGCTATCCACTCAATGGACGGCCTGCTGCATTCTACCGTGGAGATTGGTTCGTTGGTAAAGGTGTTGCTTGTGCAAAGATACAAATAGGACCCTCCCGGGGAGATATCGCGGAAGTCTTCTGTACACATGTATGTTCTCAATACTGTTGACGAGTATTCGAAATGCACACGCTGACATGAATAGCTCCACGCCCCCTACGAAAGCGAACCCCACGACTCCTACATCTGCCACCGCACAGCCCAAGCATGGGAGATCACAAAGCTCATGCGTGCAGCCGCCGAACGTGGTCACCTCGTCATCGGCATGGGCGACTTTAATATGATTCCTTTATCCCTCGCACACCGTATAATCGAGACGCACTCGCCAGTCCGCGATGTATGGCGTATAATCCATCCCGATTCTTCGATCGGCGCAGCAAGGGACGAGGTTGAACGCCGTCGATGCGTACCGATGCCATCTGCTGAGTTCAACATGACTATCAATGGCGCAACATGTGATAGCGAATTCAACTCCTGGAGGTGGAACAAGGCCCAACAAAGACGTCTTGCTAAGGGCGAAAACGTGCAGATAGATCCTGCCGTCGAAGACCCCAATGCGAAGCGGCTAGATTATATCTTTTACAGCAGTGGAAGATTTCAGAACCCAGAGACAAAAGAAGAGACAGCGGAGTGGGAGCTGAAGGAAGCGAATGTGGGCATGGCAATGCGCCATCCTACCTTACACTGCTCTCTCAGTGACCATTTCTCTGTGGAGGCGACGCTGACGAGGACTCCGACTGCTCTGTCAGCTGCTCCGCTGTCTCCTTCGGCCCTGCCCGAACGGTTCCTGCCCATCGAGACTTACGATGAGATCCTGGCTACAACCATGAAGTACGAGGCTAGAGAGCGAGTGCAGCGCAAGCTGCGGATAGGGCACTTTTTCTACCAATTATCCTTCTCCATTGGGTGCCTGATTGGTGTGTGGTGGTCACCAAAGAACTATGTTGCTTTTATTTTGATGCTTTTGAGCACACTAGGGTTCAGTGTGGGCGTCGTTGACGGATTGATGGGGCTGTTGTTTGTTGGTAGCGAGCTCAGGGCACTCAAGGAATTTGAATGGGAGGTTAGGAATGCCCGCGAAAGGGCGTTGAAGGCAGGATCCAAGAAGACCATCTCCGAGGATAGCCAGGTGTCAGACGCGTCGGAATAACAATAATAATCTGAGATAGGATTGTAATCTAATACTATTATCGTCATCGCAGTCCTGCTGTGTCTCTGTTTCGATAGTCGAGAATGACGCGTGCACGTGCTGTTGAAGGAACGCGCGACGGTTGGGTGCTGGCTTGGCTCCTCGATCAACCACAACTCCAAACCTCATCCTTCCGGCCACCATAATTCAGACGTAAACCCCCATCTCTCCGCGCGCGCACCCGTCTAATCGCAACAAATACGCGATTCTAACAGTCATATCTATCCCCCACGGAATCTCGTACACTGCCCAGACGGCCTTGATCGCGCGGTTCGGGAGTCCGCAGCCCTCACGATGAGCGAATCGCAGCCCCAGCCCCAGCAGCAGCAGCAGCCCAACAGCGGCCAGCAGCAACAGCTGCTACGCCCTGACGACATACTCAAGCTGCAATGTCTTCCTGAAGACGAGAAGCAAAAGTATCGCCTGATCATGCAGAATTTCTGGAACATCTGCAACACGCACCAGCAGGGGAGCCAGGAAAATACCAATGCTCGCCAGAAGTTGACAGAATGGTCACAGAAGTTCATTACACGCGAGCGCCAATACAGGGCCAAGATGAAGGCACAGCAACAGCAACAGCAGGGAAACCAGAACCAGGGACAAGCAAGCCAGGCTAATGCCGCTGGCCAGCAGAACCAGAACCCCGTTAAGCAAGAAGGCGGCCAGGCTCGCGCCGAAAACACCGCGGGGGCAGTCGGCCAACAGCAATCAAACCAAGGCCAAAACCAAGGTCGCGGTCAGGTGGATCCTGCTATAGTAAAGCACGTCCACGAATTCCCTATGCAGGGGCCGTTGACCGGACCTTCGCCGGGCACGCCCGAGTATGAGGTCAAGCTGAAAGAATATCGGACGGGTTACTTGAACATGCTAGCGAAGCAGGCTTCTTTGAACGAGAGTAGAAAGAAACTCATGCAACAACTGAGCGAACGACAAAGCAACGGACAAGATTTGCCACAAGATCTACTCGTCTTGAAGGGCAAGATTGAGAAGGAGCATACCAATATGAGGGCGCAAATCGACAAGTTTCGAGCTTTGCAGAAGCAGTGGAAGGAAGAGCGCGAGCAGAATTCACAGGGCCAGGCACAGGCGCAGACCCAAGGCCAGAACTCAGCACAATCACCGCCGCCACCGCAACAGCAGCAGCAGTCGCAACAACAATCTCAACCCCAGCCGCCTCAACGACAACCATCGCAACCTAATGTCTCTGCGCAACCTCAGGTGAAAGAGGAGCCTCAGATCAAGGTTGAGGGTGGACAGCCACAGCAGCCGCAACCGCAACCGCAGCAGCAAACGCAGCAACAGCCACAACCTCAGCAATCCCAGCCCCAACAACAATACAACATCCAGGGAAACCAAGGGAACCAGCAACAACCACCGCAACAGCAACAGCAACTCAACCAGCAAATGCCACCTTCACTTCCTCAGCAGCAGCAGCAACAGCAGCAACAGCAGCCTCGGCCACCAGTGCCTCACTCGCAAACAATGCCGCCAAATCAAATGCCGCAATTCGCGCAACAGCAGCAACAAAACTTTCACCAACAGCAGCGACCTCAGATCAACCCCATGCAAGCCAACGCACACCAGCAGAGCAATTCACCGCACCCACAGTCTGCAACCGGAACCGGTCCGCCAGTTCCCCTCTCTCACCAGGCTGCCGTTAGTGCTGCGAACCGATCCTACACTGACCCCCAGCGCACAAACACGCCCATGCAGCAAGGTGGACAAGGTGGCAACTTTGGCAGTCGCGAGCGCGAGCAACTGAACAACCCCAAGATGCCGATCCCTCGACACCTGAACGTAACCTCACCACAAGCTGTCCACATGGGTCAAGCGCGGCCAACCATGAGTGGCCCTACCAACGGTGCGCCAGGACCAATGGGTCAGCCCGTTATCCCGCGACCACCGCCCTTCCAGCTCGAAGGCGACGGCGACCGAGTTCTCAGCAAGCGTAAGCTAGACGAGCTCGTCCGCCAAGTTACGGGTGGCTCAGAAGAAGCCCTCACACCTGAAGTCGAAGAGGTAAAGTTTTTCACTTATCCAAAAACCACTGACCTCGTGACTAACATTCTTTTTAGGCCGTCCTCCAGCTTGCAGACGACTTTGTTGATAACGTCATAAGCAATGCCTGCAAGCTCTCCAAACTCCGCGATTCTCCCCAGCTAGACATTCGCGATATTCAGGTCATTCTCGAGCGTAACTACAATATTCGTATTCCAGGTTATGCCTCGGATGAAGTCAGGACTGTGCGCAAGATTGTGCCTGCACAGGGCTGGGCGGCCAAGATGAATGCGGTCAATGCGGCTAAGGTTATGGGTGGGAAGACGGATTTTTAGGCTGATGGATCGGAGGGGAGATGCGGGGAGCGAGAGAGGGGGAAGTGAATGACGTCCATGTCTGGGGGTGTTATGAGGGTTGCTTTATTCTTTTTTTTCAGAGTGGGGCTATTAATGTTAGGTCAATTCCTTACTCAGTAAAATGTTCAGGGCACATCAGGATAGTGATACAATCATGTGGAGGTGGTTGTGCCTTGGATGGATTGAGGGGTTTCTATTTTCTGTTATTTACTACGGTCCATGAATTGCTCAATATCATCCTTGGTATATCCCTACTTTTGATAAATCCCAAATAGTGTCTGTAGTGACTGCCTTGACGGACAAGGTACTTGAAAACAAACTGATTCTGGGATGTAAGTAGAAGAACTAGTAAGGGAGCAAAATACAAGTTTTACAGAGCGCTGCACATGACGTCAACTTTCTGCAAGGCCATACATGCGATGTGTAGAAGTCCCTGAAAGATAATATCCAGTACATTTCCTAATCGTTAAATATATTCTTATATCACGATCCTGCCCAAGTGACGTACACAGATGAAACAAAAAAAAACTTGCAAAAACATACAACAGCGGGGATTCGCCAGTGGTCACCCACCTGACTACTAGTCCGCCGGTCGAAGGTTTAATGTCTGGGGAGCGAACGGGACCCAATTCGATACTTCGCCTATGGTCGTATGTGCCATAAAAACCAGGAATGATGTGTTATATTCGTACATATTATGTGTTCGCGTACTTTGATTTCCAAGTGGGCTCACGTGACGCTATCGATATCCCAAGCCTGGCTTGGCACCGCCATACATACAGAACATAACTACTTCGTACTTACTCTACCTACCTCACACGCCCCTTTGTGACGTCGCGCGAGAGTCTTCGACAAAGCAAAGAAGCAAAAAAAGACAAGTAGCATACATGTTTGACTTGCCAAAGAACCTTGGTTATTCAAATGTGGAGTTCATTTCTCATAAATCTATCTAGAGATATAAATGTACATATACAACAGCTCCTCAATGCCGGTCACCTACCTTTTCACGCTATACACTAACAATTCGCCAAACAGATCCAGGTACTATTAGAACAATACTCAATCATCCTGAGCAAACCTTTGGGTGATTGCACGAATCTTTGGACCAAAGTAGTACACAGGAATACCAAGACCCATCGAGGCTGCTACGATACCTGCGCAGATGTTGAATGCGCCTTCATACCCGGCCTTCTCCACAAAGCTGACTGTACCAAATGAGATTCCGAAGCCGATGAAACCTCTCAGAGAGCAGATGAGAACGAGAGCAGCATCGATGCGCTGAGGATAAGCATCCATGCAGTAGACAAAACTGGATACGACAATTCCAACGAAGCCAAAGTACTCAAAGTTGAGCGTAACAGCGATGCCTGCCCAGCTCCAATCCTTAGGGTGCTGCGCAGTCATTCCAAAGATGATTGTCGATATGAGTGTGGATACTAGTGGGATGATGAGAGCAATGTACCGATACTCAGGTTGACTGACGCCGTCATGCCTTTTGCTCAAAATTTTGACTACCAAATCGCTCAAGTATCCACAGAAGAATGGAACGGCGACCGCAGTAGCGATTTGTCCAGCGAATACGTAGCCAAGCATATCAAAGTTCCAGAGATATGGGGGTTGTACCAGGACGCCGGCAAACAGTGCTGACATGAGCACATAGATGCCGAGAGCCACAGAGTTGATCAAGGTCAGCCAAAGAATGTTGGGAAACCAAATGATCTGGATCATGTGCTTCCAGCAGGTGATTGCTTCTGACCATCGTGCATGACCATTCCAGGGTAGCATGTCTCGAACAAAACTACGCGGAGCGTAATTGATGGTATCGAGTTTACGCTTTGTGTTTGTCGTTACCGGAACCAGCGTTCCGTCCTCGTCGATACCTTGGCCAGCTGTGCAATGTTAGCATCTGAGCCAAACAGTGAATTTGGCCATGACTTACTCAGTGCTTCTAGTGTGCGCTCGTACTTTGTTTCGACTACAAAGAGGATACTGAGAACAGCAATAGCTCCACTCAGGCAACCAAAGACACCATACCACCACCTCCAGCCGAGATCATTTGCGAGGTACGAGCTTGAGACAATAAGCGCTGCCGTGCCAAGCGTCTGGAGTGCGCAAAACCACGCAATCACGTTTCCTCTCTCGTGCAAGTAGAAAATCTCTTGCACAATAATGGGACAGAGGGCTTCAGCTTGGCCGGCAGCGATGGACATGATGTCTCTCCCGGCGATATGCGAGGCCAAGCTGCCGCTGCATGCGCACCAGAGGCAGCCGAAAGACAAGACGATTGTCGACAGGAGGTAGATTGGCCTTCGCCCGACAGCATGAGCAACGGGAATCGCAATCAGGTTTCCGACGCCCATGAAGAATGCCGGCCAAGTTGCGAGGTCGCTTGTCTTTGGATCTCCATTATACGACGCTTTGACTATGGGCAGAATGGCACTGATTCCGCTTGCCATGAGGTTGGCGGACGCTGCGAAGAGGCCGACGATGACAAGGATGAGATACTTTTGCCATGTCGGAAGGTTTAGAGGATCTAGTCTCGGTCAGACTGGCTTCGCCATTGAACGTCCACCTGGCTATGACTCACCATTGGGATCTCTGGTCGGAGTCGGGATGAGAACGATGCCGTCGTCATCGAACAGTCTGATGGTACCCACGACGGGTTTTGCAGCCTTCTTGTGCGCATCAAGAATTTCAATGTGAGCGCTGGCCTCGGACTTGGGGTCGTGAGCAGCCATGATGAGAAGGCGTTGATGAGGGTCAATTACATGGCGTCGTGGACAATTTGTATTGCCCGACTGCCTCGGGTAGGCGTCGCTGTGGTGGCCAGGGCATTTCGTCGATGCGACAGACAGAGGAGTGCTCTTTGACATCTCCCCCGAGCTGAGCCGCCCAGCCCAATAAGTACGCGTACGGATTGTGGAGGGCGCGGGTTTAGGGTGTGGGGATGGGTGGGTCTGGCCAGGGGGGAATCGTTTCGCGGGGAAGTGAAGCCCGAGCGGTAGGTTAGTAGTAGTGGGAGCCAACTTCAGCCTCAGTCATGCTCGTCTCGTCAGCAAATCATCGTCATCATCAGTGTCATCGTCATCATTCCAGTCAGGATCATCATAATAACCATAGTCAACAACAACACCGACAATAACACCCACGGTCTAATGAGTGAGCCTGCCATCAAGACTTCGCAGCGCGTGTCCCGGTCGTGCATCGAGTGCGGGCGGCGCAAAATCAAATGCGACAAGAAGAGCCCCTGCCAGCCATGCATCCGCAGGAATGCTGCCCATGAGTGCAAGCGACCGATTGCCCGGGTGAGGGGCCAGTTGACTGTCTACACTGCCGAAGACGCTGGCAGCCCAGCAGACATTCAACTACAAGACTTGCTCCGTGAACGCAATGCCCTCCAGGCGCAAATTGCCGAGCTCGAGACAGCCCTTGCTCTGTCCAAGCCATGTGGCCACAGCCGCACCAGTGAATCCACAGATTACACCCAACCCGCAGCAACACTTGAGGACCTAGTTCCCGCCTTTGAGCAGTTCGATCTCGGCATCAAGGTGGGTGCAGCCGCCCGAGCCGGGGCCGAGAAAGCGATCCTCAATGGTCTCTACGAACCCGCAGCTGATCCACTATTTCTGCTTCTTCCGAGTCGGGAGGCTAGCCTTGGCATTGTCACCTTTTCCCTGCAGACACTTGGCTGGATACACTGCGCCGTCAACGCCAACGACTTCCTGGCCGAGCATCACGACTTTTGGAAAAATGTAGAACTTGGTGCCGGCATCAAGACCGAACAAAGGCTATGGGTCGCTCTTTATTTTGCTGTCCTGGCTGTTGGCATCCTCTATTCCGACCCGGAAGATGTACCAAGTGCAGCCCACCTGCCCCAGCTAGGCATGCCTCGTGCTGATCCTATTTCCGTCGCTGTTGATACTTCTCATCTCTGGTATGAGGCTGCACTGAAGGAACTACAAAGACACGGCTTCAGCGGTACTTCGTCACTTTGCACTGTGCAGGCCATTGTAGTATTGAGCCTATGCCACTCCAACTTTGGCGAGCACCAAAGGGAATGGCTCATTTCTAGCTTTGCAACAAGCACGGCAAGGCTCCTCGACATGCACAAGCTTGGCAACGAAGCAAACTGCTCAAAGGACATTTGTCGAAGACCAGAATGGTCTTCACCTGTGCAGCGCGAACTGGGTCGTCGTTTGTGGTGGACCTGTGTCATTCGGGACTGGTAAGTGCTGAATCACTGTAAAATACATATCACCAAGTACCATGTCACTAATAAACACCGTACAGGCTTGGGAGCTGGGTTCGGCCGCCGTCCATATCACCCGCTAGTTTTTGCTGTCAGACTTCAATTGCAAGCAACCATGGAGAATACTTTATGCCTAGCTTCTACACGATTGGTAGCCCTGGCTCTTCCGAGTCTACCAATTTAGAGCCTCCTTCTCCTGCACATTACCACTCAATCTTGTCCCGTCTTTCTTACATAATATACATTTACATCAAAGCAAATACTCACCAGACTCACTTGAAGTTTGTAAAGGCTATCGAGGAGATCACTGCCGTCCGACGAGATCTACCCCTCCATCTATCACCAGGTTTCCCTGCCAACGAAGATGATATAATATGGGAATCTGAGTATCATTGGATTCCATTCCAGCGATACCTGATTGCTTACGTTCTCGACTTCCTCCTGTTGTCCATCGCCCGTGTACTCAACCCTCAAGAATCCAGGGATGACAGCACGAATTACAGGCAGCTTGCCCTTGAATCGGCCAACCGCATCTTGGATCATTATGCGAAGCCGGTCCCAAGAGTATACAGGCTAGTGTGGACCGTATCAGCAGCAACAGTCGCCGCCGCTGTCTATATATCGTTGGATATGCTTGCCAACTCTCACAATTATCGTGGGGACTCCCGAAACCACATCATCGGTCTATTAAGACAGGCTTCTGTTGAGTTGAAGAAGCACGCAGTTGTCGCCGTCCACGCCGCCAAAGGTTCCGCTATGCTCGAAGGTCTTTTGCCTCTACTGGAGCAGCATGATTTTGACCGTCCTCGCACTTCATATTCCATGCAAGACCTGCTGCAGCAGCTTGCAGTAGCAGATCTAGGCGCGCCGTCCAACCCACCAATCGACTCGGGTCCTGTAATCGACGGCTTGCCTCACGTTAGCAACGGCGACACCATAGGTGTCTTTGATGGAACTGAAAACACAATCGACGGAAATTATGCAATCACAGAATGGGACCATGTATTTTCACATCTATAGCGTTTTATATAAAATTTCGCTGTTGTACTGAGAAACCAAAACACCACCACGAGCACACTCTCAGTACGGCTTGACTCCCGCCAATTTCAGTAGTTTGTCCGTCAACTCGGGCTTCTCCAGCGGCTCAGTTCTCTCCCAAGGATCGATCTTACCATCCACCATGGCTTTGCCTTGTGAATGGATGTTGATGTGTGGCCAATGTGTTGTTGCTTCCCATTTCTCGAATATCTCTTTCTTCTTCTCCAAATCTTCCTTGGATGCCATAGCCGCTGGTGTATAACAAGCATATATGATTGTGCGGATGTTGTCTGTTTCGGGGTATACGGCATAATGCATCTGCCGCGAATCCCAGAGGATCAAGTCACCAGGCTCAGCGCAGACCTTGACCAATTTGCAGCCATGCTCCTCATACCACTTCACATCGGAGTCTTGGAAGGGGTAGAAGTCGTAATGAAGGGCTGCCAATGGGCCCTTGGTTCGGTCCGGTGGGTGTTGCTTGAAGAACTTGTCGAAGAGCTTAGCACTGCCCTCCATGACTACTAGGCCTCCGTCTTTAGGTCCAGCCTCAGAAACTAAGAGTTGCTGTCAGTGAGGTGTGGTGTTATCGGAAACGATGATAACCTACGATTGATGATGCCCTGCACACATGACAAGCCTTGTCGCTCAGGTGCCTGATCGACGTGTGGCCATGGCTTGGAGCCGCCCATCTTCGAGGCGTTTGGCAGTGTGAGGTTGATGGTGTCATAAGATACAATAAGCTCGTTTGTGTTCCAGAGTTTCTCAAAAGCGGCCAGAACGCCAGGTTCCCTACGGCGTACGATATTAGTAACTATCGCTCACATGGACATTTCGAGCGAATGTGTCGGACTTACTGCCTCGCCTCCCAGACATATTTCTCGTGTGCAGCACAGTAGTTGAGGTACATGCCGTTCTTGAAACTTTGGGGCAAGTTTTCCTTGGTCCATGTCTCTGGTTTGTTGGCATCGAAGTCGTTGGGGAATGTGCCGAGCCAGTCGATCATTTTGTTGCGGTACTTCAGCGCTCGCTCCTTGGGAACTACACCCTTGAGCACTACGTAACCCTTCTCGTAAAACTCATCTCTCCAGTCGCCATATGGCTGCTGGACGGTTTCTTCGTCGTTCAGGTATGGAGCCATGATTCCAGATCGAAATTAAGAATTCAGTGTTTTCTGGAAGGAGTTTGATGTTCAATGTGCTACTACGTACACGACGCTGCTCATACATATACAGTTCTATGGCTTCAGCAAATTACACGTCCAGGCGCGTTCCCGCCCGTTCACGGCCGCTCCAGATGGGGCGCCTACAAGCCCCAGTGTCAAGAAAGTGGGCCGCTGAAGGCATCTCGGTCGAGTACGGGCGGGAATTATATGTGAGTGGGACCCGCACCCCGGCTTCTCCAGCATCTCTCCAGCACCTCCACATACCGAGACGAGATGCATTTGCCACTTGGGCAATACATACCTCGGCCAAAGCTGTCGGTATAATGATTGCGGCCGAGCTCGGTCAAGAGGACGACGAGATAGATTCACCAACAGATGTGAGCCTTGTCAAGACTGCGTCACTTTCCTGTTCTGGTGTGTCTGCACACCAAGCTGATATCAGCTCTCTACAGAACCAGTCACGTCTCTTGCTTTCCAAGCCACCTATCTCGCCGTCAAGCCACCCAAAGTAGGCGAGAATGGATACCAAGGTTTCAACCCTCGCAAAAGAAACTTTTCCAGAGGGTTAGTAGAGTCGCTAAGGCGATTGCGCACTCTCAGAAGATATGGTTGTGGGGCATGATGTAGCTATCAAATTCAGAGATGGACATCATATCAATCCGGATATACCTTTTGCCAAAGGGCTCCAGACAATGATTGCAGGCACCTTGGTAGCATAGTGCGCGTCACTACTGCAAGGCCGATAGACTTCGTAGTATAGTGGGCATCCATGGTCAGTCAGAAAAAGCAACCTGAAATTTGATTCATGGCTGACAGCTTATAGGTCAAATGAAGCTTCGGTGTTCCTGGAGATTACCTTACTGGTCTTGGACGCTTCGAAGGGCCTAATCCTACGTAATACTGTCCTTGGGGCTCGCAGTCGTCGATGTTGATGCGTGAGGGGCAGGCGACTCGGAGGGAGATATTGTTATTATGGGAATACAAGAGGGTGAGGACGGCCACGATGTGATCGAGAAACTCGCAAAGATGGAGTGATAAGGCTTGTTGATTACAAGACAACAGTAGGAATTAATAAACTTTTGGGTGTAATAGCTCAATCAGAGTTGCTGACAGCTCGCATCTCAGGATCGTGGAGTGGTTCATCACTACAACACATCACTTGTCTCGCACGTAGCCTTCGCACTTAAATTCGACAAGTCCATACACAATATACTGTAGCCCGCAACCCTCTACTTCAAAGCTTCGGATATACCTAAATCAGATGATATCAACCTGATAATATACTGTGACTCGACAAGCATCCTGCGAGCTTTGCACCGTAAAATCAACGCTACGAAATCGATGCATCCACAGTACCCCTCTCTCATGCACTGTGAGGCGCAAAAGATACCTCCAGGTGAGATTGTGAAGCTGGAAATTGAGCTGTAGGCTATGGCCATAGATTCGGAAGCGGATGAAAGTATCAGTTTTGGAAAACTTCAATATCAAAGTAGCATCAAGTTGCGTCATGTATCATTTTCTGTGCTCAATATTCATTCTTACACTCATTGATATGTGGCAGCATCTCATGTGAGGGCGCTGCGAAGTGAAGTTGCTATTTTGAGACTTGCCACTTCCCTGTGACATGGCCATCGTGCTTACCCGCAACTTCCACGGATCAGTCTTGGGAGTAAACAAACACCCCTCCTACCATGTGAAACCCGCATCACGTCTCTCACCCACTAGAAACTCCTTCCAACGCACATATACACAAACAACGCAAGAAAAAATGCCGCGCAGCGTCTCTGAGAATGCAACCCACTCGGACGGAGTGAAGCTAATCAAGCGTGAAGACAGTGAGTTGGAAGAAGGCGAGATTGTTAGCTCCTCGCCTTCACTACTCCTTGATGATTTCGATCACACGAGTGTCACCCCAGACGATAGTGGACTGCATGGTAGGTACCTCCATCCTGTCAACAGAAACATCACTGACTGCTCCAAGCTCAACTGCAACTTGCTTCTTACGAGTACGAAACGCTTGAGCAGCGCTATCGAAAGCTTGTAACAAGACATGAGGAGCTGAGCAAGCTTTGCTGGGCATACAGAGATGTTATCTGCGGCTTCTCAAGTGGCGAAGAGCAGGCAGCTAGCATTGAGCAACTACGTGCTGAAGCTGGCCGTGAGGGCATGCGTGCCAAAGCCCTCGAAGCCGACGTGCTTAAGCCAATCATCCGAGAAGCCGGAGGACTGCAAGCGCTCGTGTCGCAAATGCAGTCTGTGCGGTCACTGATAGAGAAGGTCGGTAGTCTTCCGGAGCTTGAAGAGCTGGTCTCGGATGTGAACTCATTCCGTATCGGCTTGGATGAGGTCGGGGGTCTCCAGGGTCTGTACGGCCTCATCGCCGAAGCCAAGAATTTACGGGAGCATCAGCTTATGTTTCGAGAGACGAAATCCAGGATCGATGGACCTAATGGACTCACTGCAAAGGCGACAAAGTATGACAAGCTTGTGCAGGCTTTCAGTGATGTGCAGGCTACAGAGGAGCGCACCGCTACAGCTGGGACCGCAACGATTAACCCTGCACGAGCAACTCTCATTGCCTCTGTACCACTCGAGATGGACCCATATCGTGATCTGTACGAAGCTCCTTCGGTCGAGAAGCCACACAACAAAACCGGTTCGAACAGTATCCCCTTGGGGCCTGCACGCGTACATGGACGAACAGCCAGTCACATTGATGAACAATCATCGTTGAAGCGAGAATCGCTACAAGATATGGAGGAAGTGATCAGCAAGCGCCCTCGAGTTGACATTCAGCGTTTGTCAACTCGGATACAAAAGTCCATGGCGTCGTTTCATATGCAAAAGCCAGTATATGATCGTCACAAGCAACTACCCGAACATGAGGTACAAAGTCCTCGTGTCCACAACCGACAGTCTGGAATTCCACCCCTCTTAGCTGCTGCTACTGAGAACATTCAATTACCTAAACCCATGGTTGGTCGTTACCCGATTGCCCTTTGGATAGGTGACGCGGATCCCTATCTTCCGGAATGGGCTGGGCAGATAAAAAAGAGTAGCAATATTCCTGGGGAGCTCGGTAGACTTCTGACTACTGAACTGTCCAAGTACATCACCGGTGCGGCCAGTCAGCTCTTCGACACGATGCCACCGAACAGGGACACATGCATACTCCGATACATTCTAGATGGTCATAGGCCTTCAGGCCAACCGCAGGCGCGCAAGGCTTGCCCTTTGTGCTCATCAACATGGGTTAAGCATCACCGTCCATGCGCTTTGCTCCTCGAGGTCGATGGTGTTCGTACCGTGGTGTTCATGCCAGTTCCTGGCAGACCTGGTGAGCACACACACTGGACCGAGAAGAATCATTGGGTAAAGGGCACTGAATAGGCAGTGGATTTGGTTCAGGATGATCGGTATGGGATGGCATGAGATATATGGTACAGCCTATTACCAAGTCAGAGACTATGGACACGTTGTTGCAAAGGCTGTTACCCACTTGATAGGTAATGGAAGTTATGAGTATAACTCGGCATCATCCGGTCTTCTCATTCCATGCGTCTCACCGTGCTCGGGGAATTGTGGTCTTTTCAAGGCTGTACCTTCCTTCAAGTAGAGAATTAATCTAAACGCTGCGTTGCCATTCAGATAGTACCGGTGCAGCCTCTTGCTTCTTATAAAGCCTAGCCTTTCATACAACTTCAGACTTGCGGTGTTTGACACTTCTGTCTCCAAGACTATCTCATCGGCGTCGCGTGCAGTCATGGCGTCGACGGCCAACCGGACAAGCTTGGTAGCTATACCGCGGCCTCGGTATTCCTCCTTCGTTGCGAGCATTGCGACATAACCCCGGTAGGTCCCTGAACGGTGCGGTTCGAGCTTGCATGTGATTACGCCAATTAGAGCGTTGGTGGGGGAGAGCGCCTATCAAGGAAGTTGTTAGCGAAGGTTATTGAAGTAACAAACCAAAAAGTCTAGATTTAGAAGAGTGCGCATACCATGTAGCAAAGATCGCCCCATTGGTACAGGAAATAGCGGTATACATAGATACTGTAGGGCTCAGAGAGGTCCTTTGAGATTAGTTGGCGGATGGCGGGGAGATATTGCTCTTCCTTGGAAGGTTCGTATTGTATATACTGGAGATCCGAATCTTTTAGGTCTTCTGGATCGCCAGTCTTTGGCGCATCAGCCGCAGTCAGGCTGTCGTCATTTCCGGCCATTTCGCGCGTGGAAGTCGGTGTTGAAGGCGGCGGCAAGTGGAGGTAGGTTGGACAAGGTTGCGGAGAGACCCCCGGCTTGGCAACAACGGGCGCAAACGTGCCTTTGCGAAGGACCCTTGTTGTCGATCGTTCCGTCACATGCCGGAGGATTCGGACATTTGCGACCCTTTGTGCAGGGAGAAACTCTGCTTGGTTTCTTTCTCACCAACCTTTTTCACCTTGGATACTCCTTTTACTAGTATCTGCACATGTCTTTTCTGAGACGTCGCTTTGGCGGCGGCGGCGGCGGCGGTACCGGCGGCGAAGGAGAGGACTCGACGCCTGAGTTCTCTCGCGAACCCTCACCTGGAGCAGATGGTAAACGACCAGCGAATCTGCGGGTGATTACCGCGGAGCAACTGGCGACGTTGAAACAGAAGGGAAAGCACAAGAAGAGGAATAATATCTGGGTTTTTGTTCTTGGTGGCCTATTCGGACTGTTGGCCGCGGGGTTCTTTGCGAGCAATAATGACATGATTGACCTGACGAGTCTGGGGGAAATGAACCTGGAGAGCATCTTGGAGGCACTACCAGAGAACTTTGTGAAGAGTGCGCAACAGATGCAGGTATGCCCACTCTTTCTGTACATACAGGTGGTCTCGAAAGACAGCAGAGAGGGATGGAGACTGACTTTCACCCCTCCACTAGAAAACCGAACGAGACGCCGTAAACTACGATTCCTTTGCCGTCGGGCTACACGCGAAGAAGCAGGGCATAAAGGCTAAGCACCCAGTTATCATGATTCCTGGTGTCATCTCCACGGGACTGGAATCATGGGGCACAGAGGAAAGCTCAAGACAGTACTTTCGCAAGAGACTGTGGGGTTCGTGGACAATGATGCGCGCATTGGTTATGGACAAGGCTCAATGGAAGCGCCACATTATGCTTGATAAAGACACTGGACTCGATCCACCAGGTGTCAAACTGCGTGCGGCGCAAGGGTTCGACGCAGCAGACTTTTTTATAACGGGATACTGGATATGGAACAAGATTCTCGAGAACCTTGCTACGGTCGGATACGATCCTGGAAACGCTTTCACAGCAGCTTACGACTGGCGCATGTCATATATGAACTACGAAATCCGCGACCAGTATTTTACCCGTCTCAAGTCGCATATCGAAGTCGGCGTCCGCGTGTCGAACCAAAAAGTCGTGCTCCTCTCGCACTCCATGGGCTCCCAGGTACTCTACTACTTCCTCCACTGGGTCGAAGCAGAAGGCTACGGCAACGGCGGCCCAAACTGGGTCGACAAGCACATCGACTCGTGGATCAACATCTCGGGCTGCATGCTGGGTGCCGTCAAAGACGTTCCCGCCGTACTCTCGGGTGAAATGAAAGACACAGCCCAACTCAACGCCTTCGCCGTCTACGGCCTCGACCGCTTCCTCTCACGCTACGAGCGCGCCGAACTCTTCCGCGCCATGCCCGGTCTCTCCGCCATGCTCCCCCTCGGCGGCAATGCCGTCTGGGGCGACGAATCCGGCGCGCCCGACGACTTGCCCGGCCAAAACGAAACCCACGGCCGCTTCCTACGCTTCCGCAACTCGAATTCCACACTTACAAAGAAAAACATCACAATAGATGAAACTCTGCCGTTCCTTTTCCGCAACACCGAACCCTGGTTCAAGAAAATGATCCTATCCTCCTACTCCCACGGCGTAGCCCACACAACAAAGCAAGTAGAAGACAACCAGCTCCTCCCCGCAAAATGGATCAACCCCCTCGAAACGCGTCTCCCGCTCGCCCCCAACCTCAAAATCTACTGCTTCTACGGCGTAGGCAAGGAAACAGAGCGCGCGTATTATTACCGCAGCGACGACGATCCCGTTAGCGAACTCAATGTTACCCTCGATACCATGTATACCCAGGGCAATGTGGATCATGGCGTTGTAATGGGTGAAGGCGATGGCACGGTGAATTTACTCAGTAGTGGGTATATGTGCGCTAAAGGGTGGAAGATCAAAAGGTATAATCCTGCAGGCGTGAAAGTTACGACGTTTGAAATGAGACATGAGCCTGATCGGTTTAGTCCGAGGGGTGGTCCGAATACTGGTATGTTTTTTCTTTCTTCTCTCTCTGTCTCTCTTTTTTTTTATTGTATTTTGTGCATGAGCTGATGATGGGGGGTGAATTTAGCGGATCACGTCGATATCCTGGGTCGTATGTCGTTGAATGATTTGATCCTCCAGGTTGCGGGTGGACGCGGTGAGTTGATTGAGGAGACGATTCATTCGAATATCCGCGAGTATGCGGAGAAGGTCAAGATTTACGAGGAAGAATGAGCATTTTTTCGTTTTTAAGTGCGTGAAGCTGGGGGGTGTTTTTTTTTTGCGTAAGTAGTGAGGGGAAGTAAAGGTGGGAAACGTCTGTACGTTTATGGCGTATCTGGGAATAAGGGGGGATAGAGCTGGGTGGCTGGGCTGAGTTATGTGACTTGAGAGCATGATACCATAGACCAATAAAGTGCGTTTTTTTCCTTTGCATTATGTTTTATATATGTCTCCCCCATCATGTTGGGTCTATCATCTTACTTCTTCTCCTCTAGACTCAGACCTTCGATGGCCTTCTCACCACCCTCGGTCCCCACATCTACAGTTGCCTTGTCCTCACCCTCAACATGGCCGTCTGGCTTGGTCTCGATATTTCTCTTTGGGTGGAAGGTACCCTTGTTCTTGACCTTCTTCTCCTTCTTGACCACAGGTGGTGGTGGGTAAGCCTTTTGCTCAATCTCCTTCCACTCAGGGCTAGCCTGGAACTCCTTTTGTACAGGCTCAAGCAGGGTGATGAGGGCTTCTGTGACAGCAGGCTTGAGGTCCTGAGGAGTGAGGATGTCGTTGCGGTAGTCCTCCTGCATCTTTGTAATGTCAGTGTAGACGAGGGGCTCACCCTCGCGACGCTTAACAACAAACTTGGGTTCACCATGGATGAGATGGCCGGCGGGGAGGAGAACGTATTCGACGAAGCTGAGGACGCCGTTTTCTTCGACCACCTTTGGTGCCGCATGCGCTTTCTTGAGCTTGCGCTTGACTACATCCGCATCATCGAGAACGTCAATCTTGGAATCTGGGTCGGAAGCGCTCATCTTTCCACCTTGCAGACCAGGAACCATGGGGTTCATCAAGTGGGCGCGCTCCTTGTAGCCAATCTTGGGCAGCACATCCTTTGCGAGTGCAAAGATTTTACGTTGGTCTACACCACCAAACTGAACGTCTACATCGAGGTACTCCTCGTCGAGAGCTTGCATGAGAGGGTAGAGAAGTCCACTGAGTGGCGCATTCTCCGTCTGTTTGACGACCTCGGCACCGGCCTTTTTCGCAGTAGCCTCGCTCGTTATACTTGCCAGCCTTAGAAGATCCATTGTGTAGTCTGCATTCAATTCGTAGCTTGAGCCCAGCACAAACTCTAGTTTCTCGATTGGTACTTTGACCGCCTTCAGAAGCGCTGTAATGGTGAAGCGGTAGTATTGGGCGCGGAACTTGACAAGCTCAATTGGCGCTTTCAAGTTGTCGAGGAAGCCGTGGATGTCGGCAAGGAGAATCTTGACATGGCAGCCCGCTGCGAGGAATTGTGCAAGCTTGAGGATAGGGACGAACTACATGGAGCTTATCAGTATCACACGCGACTCAATTCAAATAACACAAGACGCACGTATCCGCAATGAGGTCGTCCTGTTGTCGCAGTACCCCAGTAGACCTTCAGGTGGCCCTGCTTCTTCAACGCCTCATCCATAATCTCTGGGTTCAGCACTTCAGCCAAGTTGACCTTGATGAGCGACATCTTTTCTTCAGCCGACAAGTTTGCGCCGGGGCCATCGTACGCAGCATCTTTGGCCTTTCGTAACCTTTCCTTTGCGTCTTTGAGTTGTGATTGCGCCTCTTCAATTCGCTTTTCGATTGCGGTAATCTCGTCTTGGATGGCGGCGGGGTCGGCCATTGTGTCGGCTATGGCGGGGTATAAAGAAGGGCGATTGGCGTGTTTTACGAAATTGAACGAAAGGAAAAGATGGAAAAGAATTCAGATACAAGAAATTCAAGATAGCGAGAACACCAATTTATGATCGTTCGAGCTCAGCTGGGGCGGATGTGGTGACTGCAAGCTTGAAGCGCGAGCTGAATGAGTCGTGGTGGGGCTGAAGGCCAGTCACCGAAATAACATTTACAGGGTCCAGTGCTGGCTGTGCCACACTCAATGTGGCTGGCTGTGTCCGCGATTCGGTAAGGCTAGCTTCTCTGCTGCGATCTTAGGCGTACTATGAATTCATACACAGGAATGTGAAAATAGGTTATTTAGAGAGGCGGCTAAGAACATAGGCTTTGGGCTTGGCTCTTCCGATGTCACTACTACTGAGCTTGTGGTGCCGCAGGGATGTCAAAATAATTCAGCCAATGAGTCATCTTCCATCAAAAGTTGGCTGAGAAATGTGGTTTCCATCAAGAAACAGTGGAATACTTGGTTGTAGCCAGCGAGAGTATGCTCCTGAGAAGAGTGAGTTCACAGGCCCATCTAGTAATGTTCAAATGCGCAAGAATCGAGTTAGCAAGGCAACGCGCCTGCTAAACAAGTGTTTTCTGATAAAAATATCTAACGAGTGTATAAACAAGAAGCCAAAATCAGTCTAATGCAAAAGCTCAAATCAAAAGAAGAATCAGTAACCAAAAAGCCCAAAACCATCCATCATTATCGTGAAAAAAAAACACCATCGCTATGAAAACTCAAATCGTGAATGCCATATCCTCATACCGCCAAACCATCTCCATCCCACTTGCTTGTCTGGGTGCGCTAGATTTACTGACGCTTGCACTTGGCAAGGCAGGTGTCCATGTCCTGAGCTAGGTTGGGAGGAATCTGCTTGCGGAACTCCTCAATGTTGGACGCGTCAATGGAGCTAGGGAATCCCAGGGTAGCCTTGAGCACACCCGAGTTGAGAGCAAAGAAGTTCTGGGCAACCTGGCTAGTACCAGGGTCCTCAGAGTTGAGGGTAGCGACGAAAGTGGCGTTGTCGCAGTTGTTGTTGAACTGGAAGTGGATGGAGCCTTGGGGGAAAACGGTGCCTTCGAACTTGTTGAGGTAGCTAGCGACTTCGGGGTTCTCGCCGGCCTTGACGAGGCCGTTCTCAAGGACGTAGCCGAATTCGAGGTTCTTGCCTTCGACGAGGGTGAGGAATTCAGTGGCACGGGGGTGGACGTGAGGAGTGTTGATTCCACAGGGAGCAAGGAAGCCAACTGTGGTGCTGATGCCGAGGCCAGTGAGGATGGGGAAGCTCTCGATGTTCTAGGCGGGGTGTTAGTATGAAGCTTTTACTGCTAAGATGTCACTGGACTTACTGCTGCAACAGCGACACCACCGTTGGCGCCTGCTGGAGGAGGCGTGTTCCTGTCGAAAGTAAAGACGACCAACTTCCTCAACGCCTCTCCAGTGAAGAGGGTTTGCCCTTGAGTGAGGAGCCTCTGGAAGCGCTTGATAGCCGTGGGGGCAGTGAAGAGGTCGTCAAAGAGGGCATCCTGGTTTGCAGTAGGAGCCGGAGGTGCGACCGTAGTAGTGGTAGCGGTAGCGTTGACGGTAGGGAAGCCCTGGGCTTGAGGAAGGGCTTGAACAGCTCCCAGAGTGAGCGCAGCGATGACGATTTTGGTGAAGGTAGACATGATTACTGATTAAGAAGCGAAGGCTTGGACAGTAAAGGAAAATGAGACAAGGAAATAAGGAAAAGAGAAGATTGTAGTATGAGTTATTGATTGTGAGTAAGGAGATGATTCTCCAAACTGCGTTCTATGGCAATATACTTATACTTCGATGCTCAAGTTCATCTTCCCAGCTTGATGACCATGTCTCGGACGGCAACTGATGGTTCCGACGATAGCGTGATGGCTGTACAGTGCTTGTAGACCGCCAACTCACGGCGTGGTTTATTCGGGAACACATGTATTCTGCTTATAGAATTTACAAGACAGAAATATCTATTGGTCAGAATTGCAGGAAACATCAGCCTTTGCTCTAGGTCGTCAGCCTCGCAGCGGGGGCGCTTGGCGAAGTACGCCTTGTTCGGGCGGTGCCACTTGTACGCAAACGGAACAAAAAGATCATGAGAATAAACAATTATTACGCCATGCCTGTGTATATGGATGACGCTGAAACAACTAAAAGATGACGTGGGAATAGTGTGTCCAGGGTGTTGGGAGGATGCCTACTCTACCGACTAGATGGAGAGGTTGTTCTATTCAGAAAGAATGGGGCTCAAAGGCCTTGGAGGCTCCTGGTGTGGCGCAGAGAAACGGAACATTGACGAGCCGTACTATTTGAGAGGCCTTGTCGGCGGAGGATCATGTTGGTTTGTTTTGTGGGGTTAGAATGAGTGGTGGTAAGCCTCCCCTGCTGGGCGTTGTTGCTGTTTAGCCCGCCCGCTTAGCGACGTGAGTTCCAAAAATAGCTCTGGAGATGGCAGGCGCCAGCAAATCTTACAAATATACAACGGTGACGATTGCCGCGCAAGACGACAGCCATGCTAGTCACAAGAAGTAACACAACGCACCTCGCTTGGTAGTCAACGCTGAGCAATACAAAGGTAAAAACAGATTCATTTG
Organism: Bipolaris victoriae FI3; assembly: GCF_000527765.1. NCBI lineage: Eukaryota > Fungi > Ascomycota > Dothideomycetes > Pleosporales > Pleosporaceae > Bipolaris > Bipolaris victoriae. The sequence goes on along the minus strand of NW_014575367.1, from coordinate 81,211 downwards.
GAGACCCGATCGTAACGCTATACAAAAGACAACGCCGCACAAACTCCTCGCTGATGAACGCCATGGCTGGAGTGCAAAGATAGACTAATTATGTGACAAGACCCCGGCCCGATTCTCATTTCGCGTAAGTGAAGCCATGATTCCTTTTACTCAAAGATACTGTACTCGATATCGATGTTGTCGTGAGCTGTCCAGAAGGGAAGCTCGTCCAGAGTGAAGCCGTCGTCGCTGGGGATGGAGGGCGGGCCTTTTGAGTGCAGCACTATTCCTTCTTCGGGTTCCTCGACTTCGAGGATGTTGTTGGTGTTTGGGACGCCCCGATCTACGAAGATCAGCGACTCTCTTCTTGGCCCGCGTACACGTCGACGAAGCCGGCGTGCGCTTGGATCCATGTCGTCCAGGGGGTCGTTGTCGGAGTAGTCGCTATCGCCTTCAACGCTCTGGCTGTAGCTGCGTTTTTTGAAGATGCCGGCGCTCCACCGCTTTTTCTTCTGTCGGTATTTGAGCACCCGCTTCTCGTCGTCTGACGAGTCTTCCTCGAGCTGCAATTCGTTCATTCTGGCGAAGATCTCGGCTTTCACTCCGTTCCTTTCGCTCTTTGCGTCTTCGCAATGGTCCGGCTGGAGTACCTCTACATCACAGTCGTAGCCAGGGTCGTCGTCCAGCTCTTCGAGGATGAATTGGGCCTTTTCCACGCGGCGCAGGGGTGGCTGCTCTTCCGGTTCGCTTTCCTGGTCCGAGTAATTCTCGTCGTCAGAGTCGCACTCGAACTCGGAATCTTCGCAGGTGGTGGCAGCGAAGGCTCGGTCAGAGTCCGAGGACGGGCGGGAGCATGGCTCGCATGATTGGGGGCGGGTGAAGCTGAATTGGTGGTTGAAGCCAGTGGGCTCGATGTACTCGAGGGGCGGTGTCTGGACGCAGCTGGCCATGCGCTTGTACTGTGGAGAGGGCTGGCGTGGTGGGGGTGGGAAGCGACTGTGGGCTTCGGGGCTGGGCGTCATGGGCGGCGACTGGAGGTGCCCGTTGAGAGTGGTGACTGGTGGCTGGTGGTAGTGTTGGGCCATGGTGTGGAGAGAGATATGGGGTTTGGTGTGGATGGGAAAGATTGCGTCAGGCTGCTTGCAGCCAATTGCGAGGGCGTACGTATCAGTGGCACTGTGGACAAATTGATGCGAATTGCTCAGGGGATCAGAGTCCGACGGGCGTGTCTAATCTTTGAAATACGGAAGAGAAGTTGCGCCGACTGTAGCATTCTGGAGGTGGCCCGAGAGTGTTTTACTGGGATATCTGAGCGGCGAGCTCGAGCGCAGAGGTGGAGAGGTTTTGGCAAGTCGAACCCTGCAACGCCTTGGCTTATCGTGCAGGAAGTCGAATGGGAGGTGCTACTAGAGGGCAGCAATGCAGCAGACGTCGCTCGCAGAGAACCGGTCAGTTGTGGCGCGCAATGCGGACAGTGTGGTGGACGGTGTGGGTGATGTGCACGAAGAAGAAGAAGAGGAGGAGGAGGAGGACAAAGACAGAGCAAAGTCGTGGAGGTTGGAATTCCCGGCAGCGCTTGAGTGAAAGTGCGTGGTCGGGTCGCCAATTATCAGCAGCGTTTCAGCAGTGAGCTGGCCGGCCACGGAGCGGGTCTGCATTGCTGCCCTTCCCATGTGCAGCATCGCCTTGGTTGGATGGCTCGGGCGCTGGCACGCAATGTGGTCGCGAACGATTAGTCGCAGCAGCAACTCGGGCACTCTCTCCCTTGCGTCAGGCAGGATGGATGCCCAATGAGGTCAGTGAGCAAGATTATCCTGCACTGGGCGGCTAGGTGCTGGCACTGGCTGGCACTGGCACTGGCACTGGCACTACCACTACCACTACACTCCACTACACTACCACGGCCAGCTGGCACAATCGTCGCATTGCTAACTTTGGCGGGGCCTCGTTGCGCTACTACACAACCGCCCGCCCGGCCCAGGGCTGCCGGCCAAGGGAGATTTGCGACGACGCGGCCCGCCAAAGTGAGGCTCTGCCCACGGACACTCAGGTGCAACGTGTGCTGTACTGCGCTGTACATATGGGTAGGCATTGCACGTAGCAGTCATGTCGTTGAGGTTCCAGAAATTGAAACACGCTTCTCGACCGGTGGCCGATGCACACAACCATACTAGTCGCTCGTACTAAGTACGCATACCATACCATGCCGTGCCATGCCATACCATGTCCAGGGGGAGACGTCTCGAGCCTGCTCACGTGACCTTTGGTGGGGAATGTACGCTAGCACCCAATCCGGCTAAGCGCACTTTGGAGGACAATCCGAATGTTGCGTGGCATATCGAACATTGGCCTGAGCAGCTCAGGCGGAGGCAGCCACAACCACTGATAATAGCAAACACCGTGTTTCTTTCTCTTGTCCATATACCCCGGCTCCTGTGCGCCCGCCGTCTCTTGCATTGACTCCTACGTGGCCCACACAGTGAAGCGGCGGCTTCGTCCTCAATCCCGCCATGTCGTCGTCTCCTTCCATGTTGACAAAGGTAGACAGCTCTGCGCTTCTTGTATGCGAACACGCCAGCTGACCCGCATCAGTTCGAGTCAAAGTCCTCGCGTGCAAAGGGCATTGCCTTTCACCCAAAAAGGTACCTGCGCCCGCCACTATTTGGCCCAATTGTTCTCTGCTGACCGCCCCAAAAGGCCATGGATCCTCGTATCGCTGCACTCGTCGACTATCCAGCTATGGGACTACCGCATGGGAACCCTCATCGACCGTTTCGAAGAACACGACGGGCCGGTCCGCGGCGTTGACTTCCACAAGACGCAGCCATTGTGAGCATTTAGCACCACCTGGCCATTTCCATAGCCATATACTGAGACGCGCAGGTTTGTCTCGGGCGGTGATGATTACAAGATCAAGGTCTGGTCGTACCAGACGCGGCGTTGTCTCTTCACATTGAACGGCCACTTGGACTATGTCCGAACCGTCTTCTTCCACCACGAGCTGCCATGGATATTGAGTAGCTCCGACGACCGTAAGCGCATGTCACCGTCACCCGACATGCTCACTAACACACACCAGAGACCATCCGTATATGGAATTGGCAAAATCGTAAGTCTCTCCAGCCCCTTCTGCAAACCACTGCTAACATGTCCAGGTTCACTGAGTAAGTTCATCTCGAGTCCCCGCAACCGTCTAATCTAACCCCGCCCAAGTCTGCACTATGACCGGCCACAACCATTACACCATGTGTGCGCAGTTCCACCCCAAGGAAGATTTGATTGTCTCCGCCTCGCTTGACCAGTCGGTTCGTGTTTGGGACATTTCAGGATTGAGAAAGAAGCATTCGGCACCACAGGCCATGTCCTTTGAGGACCAAATGGCACGCGCCAACCAGAACCAAGCAGACATGTTCGGCAACACAGATGCCGTTGTCAAGTTCGTCCTCGAAGGCCACGACCGAGGTGTGAACTGGGTCGCATTCCACCCCACATTGCCATTGATTGTTTCCGCGGGTGACGATCGCCTCGTCAAGTTGTGGAGGATGTCAGAAACAAAGGCGTGGGAGGTGGACACTTGCCGGGGACATTTCCAGAATGCATCTGCGTGTTTGTTCCACCCCCACCAGGACTTGATACTCTCGGTTGGCGAGGACAAGACAATCCGCGTATGGGATCTCAACAGGCGAACATCGGTCCAATCTTTCAAGAGGGAGAATGACCGCTTCTGGGTGATTGCAGCACACCCTGAAATCAACCTGTTCGCCGCTGGTCACGACAATGGAGTAATGGTGTTCAAGCTGGAGCGCGAGCGACCCGCATCCGCCGTGTACCAGAACAACCTCTTCTACATCACCAAGGAGAAGCATGTACGCTCGTACGATTTCCAAAAGAACCTCGAGTCGCCGTCAATGTTGTCCCTCAAGAAGCTAGGAAGCGCCTGGGTACCTCCACGAACACTTTCCTATAACCCTGCCGAACGCTCTATCCTGGTCACATCTCCAGCGGACAGCGGAACATACGAGCTCATCAGCCTTCCACGCGACGCTTCAGGAGCAGTAGAACCCACCGACACCAAGCGCGGCTCTGGAAACTCTGCTGTATTCGTGGCTAGGAACCGATTTGCAGTCTTCAACCAATCCAACCAGCAGATTGATATCAAGGACCTCAGCAACTCCACCACCAAGACCATCAAGCCTCCTCATGGAACAACTGACATCTACTTTGGTGGAACCGGCAACTTGCTCTTGATTACACCTACCTCTGTTGTTCTTTATGATATCCAGGCCAAGAAAAACCTTGCTGAGCTGTCCGTTAATGGCGTAAAGTATGTTGTCTGGTCATCGGATGGACTGCATGTGGCCCTCTTGAGTAAGCACAATGTCACAATTGCGACAAAGAACTTGGAGCAGGTTAGCACTCTGCATGAGACGATCCGCATCAAGAGCGCAGTCTTTGACGATACCGGTGTCCTGCTTTACTCTACCTTGAACCACATCAAGTACAGTTTGATGAATGGCGACAATGGAATTGTCCGCACTCTTGAACAAACCGTATATCTCGTCAGGGTCAAGGGCCGCAACGTATACTGCCTGGACCGAGCCGCGAAACCCAAGATCCTCCAGATTGACCCTACTGAGTATCGATTCAAGCTTGCCCTTGTAAAGCGAAACTACGACGAGATGCTCAACATTATCAAGACTTCAAGCTTGGTTGGACAGAGCATCATCTCCTACCTCCAAAAGAAGGGATATCCTGAAATTGCTCTTCAGTTTGTTCAGGATCCCCAGACACGATTCGAGCTTGCTATTGAATGCGGCAACCTTGAGGTTGCGGTAGAGATGGCAAAGCAACTTGATCGCCCCAAGCTCTGGCAGCGATTGAGCAACGAAGCATTGGCACACGGCAACCATCAAACCGTAGAAATGACATATCAGAGTAAGTACTTCGATCATTTGATACGAACCTCGCTAAACAGTGGGCAACAGAACTACGGAACTTTGATAAGCTGTCGTTCCTCTACCTTACAACAGGTGACCAGGACAAGCTGAAGCGCATGGCCAAGATTGCAGAGCATCGCGGAGACATGACTGCCCGATTCCAGAACGCACTCTACTTGGGTGACGTGCAGAACCGGATAGAAATGTTCCAGGAGCTCGACCTGTACCCACTGGCATATGCTACCGCTAAAGCCCAAGGCCTCGAGGAACAAGCACAGTCAATCTTGGAAGCTGCAGGTGTCTCGGAAGACCAGATCAAGTTGCCTTCGATAGGCAGTCCTCTCGCACCCGTGAAGCCCATCGTCCCGACTTACCAGGCAAACTGGCCGACGCGCGCAGCTTCTTCGACTGTCTTCGAGAAGGCTCTTCAAGGCGAGGTTGAAGGCATTGGATCCGAGGAGCCTGCAGCCAACGGCTATGGTGATGAAGATCTGCTCGGCGAAGCAGAACCCACTGGTGCTTCGGCCGACCTTGGAGGTGACGAAGAAGATGACATCGGCGGATGGGACATGGGCGACGATGCCGAGGTTGAAGCCGAGGACGATTTCGTCGAGGTTGAGGGTGCTGAAGCCGGTGCTGGAAGCAGCGAAGCCGACCTCTGGGCACGGAACTCACCTTTGGCAGCGGATCACGTCGCGGCAGGCTCCTTTGACACGGCCATGCAGCTACTCAACCGTCAAGTCGGTGCAGTCAACTTTGCCCCTCTCGAGGAGCGCTTCCAAGAGATCTACCAAGCGACACGGACATTTTTGCCCGCTACGCCCAACATGCCATCATTGGTCAACTACGTGCGAAGGACAGTGGACGAGACGGACTCGCGGAAAATCCTGCCGATTATTCCACGAGATTTGGAATCTATACTGTCTAATGACTTGACTGCTGGCAAGCAAGCTTTGGTCAAGAACAAGCTGGAAGATGGTATTGCGACATTCAGGAAGCTACTGCAGCTCATCATGGTCAACGTTGTCTCGTCTCAAGCCGAGCTCTCTGACGTAAGTTTTCTCAAGTGCCCTACACTAAACCTGCAACTAACCAACTATTCTAGGCAAGGAAGGCGATCAACACTGCTACCCAATACATTCTGGCCATGACCATTGAGCTGGAGCGCCGCAAGCTGCTCAACGGTGCTACGGACATCTCTGGTCTCTCTGATGCGGACAAGAAGCGTGTCCTCGAGCTGTCAGCCTACTTCACCATTCCCGAGGTTGAAGGCCCACATAAGTCCATTCCGCTTTCTGCGGCCATGAACTTTGCGCACAAGAACAAGCAGCTGAACACTGCGCTCAACTTTGCGAATGCCCTGCTTGACCGCACTGGCAACGCCAAGATGAAGGAGTCAGCCAAGCGTGTCAAGACGATTGCCGAGAGGAATCCCAGCGACGCGATTGAGATTGACTTTGACCAGTTTGCCGACTTTGACATTTGCGCTGCTAGTCTGACGCCCATCTACGCTGGACAACCGTCGGTGACGAGTCCGTACAGCGGAGCCAAGTACCACGCTAGGTACAAAGGTACCGTGTGCAAGATTGATGGCATCAGTCAGATTGGAGCACCGGCCAGTGGACTACGACTTGTTGGTTGAGAAGTGCAAGTGGGTGGGGGTTTTGTAGTAGTGCTTGATGGGATGACAAACTTGTATGCTTAGCGTTTTCCATGACACTTTGTCAGCGGGGTGGGGGATTGAAAGGGAATAAAAGGTGGTGGGAGGGGAGAGGGAAAAAAAGGGCATATGGGCTGGCGAAGATGAGAGGGAGGAAAGAGAGAGAAAGTTTCAATGGCTTTTTTCTTGTCTTTGTCCTCTTTTTGTCTCTTGCTGAGCCTTTGTACTAGAGGGACTGAGAAAATGTGATATGAAGTATAATGTTGAATTGATGTTTTTTTTTGATGATGGTTGATTTTGCTTGGACTGGTTTGGTGTTGTTGATGCTGTTGAGAGGGCGCTTGGTTTTGTTTGGTAACCAAGTGACGTATGCAGACGTGTTGTACGTTGCACAAGGAAGCAGGTTTGCCCTGCTGAAATCATGTGAAGGTCAGAGTTGATGTGCCATGAGAACAAGGTAACAAGTTGCGTAGTAACATTCTTTTTCTCTTAGATTGACTAACTACTTATCACAATTCCATGGTTCAAGCGCAAGGGAAAGAGAAATCGCACATGGATTGCTCAAGGTACAATCTAGAGTTGAATTACGACATGAATACTTGTATTATTTTTCTTAATGGGCATTATAAGAGGGGGAAAAAACGTTGACATTTAAGCATAAGTAAAAGGAAAAGAGGTATCAAGCGTGATTACACAAAAAGAAAAAGTCAGAGAAGTCCCCCCTTGTACTCCGGCCTTTTGCCCAATCAAATTTGCCACATTTTTGTCGTCATTGTTCACATCATCCAGGTTGTTGTGAAGGCTTCGTTTGTGTCGACATGTTTCTGATCGTTTTTGGTCTTGTACGGCTATCGCGAGATGCTTAAGCCTTGGCTGGTGGAGGGCCTGGTGGTGGTGCATAGCCGCCTCCGCCGTAGCTAGGCTGGGGCTGTTGAAGCTCGACACCGTTTTGCTGACCGTAGTAGTTTTGGTTTGCGCCGCCGCCGTAGTAACCGTTGTTGTTGTTGTTGTTTGTAGCGGCGTCATAGGGCGGGGCGGGTTGGTTTGCGTAGTATGGCTGGGCGTTGTACTGGTTGTTGTTTTGGTTGTTGTAGAGACCAGGACGAGCAGCCCAGCCTGTTCCGTAGAAGGGCTTGCGACCAGCCTTGCGGCGACGACGCGCCGTTAAGCAACTGTCAGTGCGTGTTAGTACGTGCTTCCTGAGAATGAATGTGGTGATTGGCAATGGACTTACGAGCAGAGTACAAAGAGCAGGAGGAAGCCGACGACGACAACGACGAGGACTACCCATCGGACCCAATTGTTCCAGGCTGAGCTTCTGCAGCGCCTGTAGCCATATCTGTCGATATAACACCTAGCCATGGTGTGTTAGAATGATGTTTGTCGGTGTAGAAGTTGTCGCAATGCAAAAGAGTAGTAGTAGTAGTGAAGAAGGATGCGTGGAACTGGGGCTGGAAGCTTGGAGGAAACCAGGGTACAAAAACAAAAAGCTGGCTTGATATTGGCAGAGGTAGAGTATGAGAAGATGCCGATGGAAGCGGATTCGAATGACGTTGTGACGTCGTATGTTGCAAAGGACCCAAGGCGAGTTCTCATACCCTAGCCACTGATGCCGATAGCCGGGCAAGGTCGTGCAGTAGCAACGCACCGCCACTCTTGGAAACATGAAAATCAGTGGCGCACAAACTTACCTGTCGTCATCCCAGTAGATCTGTCTAGCCTGCAGATGCATTGTTGTAGCAGGAGCAAATTATGGATCTGTCGGTACTATGGAGGGAGTGAGAGAAGAGAGAGGCGCAAGGTAGAAGGAATGACGAAGTGCATGACCATATAAGCCGGAGCAGGCAAGGATCCGGCGGACGCTCAGCCACACACCAAGAGAGCAACCCCGCTTGGCACGACGTGGAAAGACTTTGGCCGCGCAGACCATCAACGGCGTCTGCGCCAGCATGGGTGACGACCACGACTACGATTGCGCGCGCATTTATGCCCGGACGGTGCTAGCGCCAACGAGAAGCCTCTAGATGGGCATTGAGGGGGGAAATGTTGGTGGAAACGTCGCTGCGGCCTTTTCGTCCAGTACGTACTCAGCCCTGCGGGAATGGTCCAGCTCGTCCGCTTCCACAGTACATACATACGTCATCTGACCAAACACACCACCGCCCCGGACCGGCGCCGTATGTACGGCGGTGGCCATTGCCGTATTGCAGCTTACGAAGCAGCGTGAAACAACGAAACACATACGTGGACAGTAGAGTAAGGGGAGCTTGTTTGGTCGTGTTTCCTCCATTGCATGCATCTGTTTGAGGTTGGCATGTATGTACGTTGTAGAGTAGTCGCATGGATCATGCTGTCTGTTGCGCTCGGGACGTATGCCGGGTCTAGTCCGAAAAGGAGCAATAGGCGTTGGAGCTGGACGCTGGTGGTGTGAGACAGTGGCGCGCCACTGCTGAGTTGTCCGTGGATTGGATTCAAACATGGACTTTTGTACGAGATGGCGTTGGCCTTGTGGTTGACTTGTCATGTTGTAAGCATTGATGGATGAGGGGGGAAGGGGAACATGGTACAATTGTACCTACACCTACTAATACAAGTAAGCTGACCCATGTTGCTACCACCAGTCGAGGCTTACATATACTACATTTACATATCACTATAGATCCCTACTATGTGTGTACTTACATGTAGGATACGTAGTTTGTACGTTTGCATACAGGTGTGGATCTGGATACTTACAGTAGTATACCGTTGCAACCCCACAATCCTTCACCCACGCCACCAGCATGCCCCAAAGCCGTTCACGCCAGACGTCCCTCGCCCCGCCAGCTCATCGGTTCCGTGGGCTACGACCCTTGGGCAGTCCGGGGGGTTGCAGCGCTCGCGACGTGTCGGCCCAATGAGGGCCTCGGAGCGCAGCGTTGGCCGCAAGACGCTAATGCAGGATGAGTTGTTCAACTGGTGCTGGCATGGATTTGCCTGGGGCCCGCCAATCTGCCAGCCTGCATTGTGCGAAATAATAGTTGTTTGTCCCTCACCGTCGCTTCTCGTCGCTTTGTGCATTGATCCTCTTCTCTCCTTGCGGCCCTTGCTGTCATCTCTGCCCCTCAAGTCGTCAAGGCCCAAGCCCGTCTCTGCGCCTCCCCGTGCCACCCAAGTCGTTCTCCCGTCAAACTGGCCCGTTTCAAACAACCACAACCCGCCGGACCGCCCGCTCTGCAGAGAAAAAATAAAGAAAGCCCAGGACCTGCTGCAATACCCGCGCCCGCAATTGCCTTTCACCCTTCATTCCCCGTTCCATTTCCACACGCTGTCAGAACAAAAACCTGGCGTTCACGCGCCCCGGCGCACGAGGCTTTCGAGTCACGAGCAAACTCAACACACGGACTAGTCACCAGAGACTACAACATTCCATTCTACCGCTGCCACTCTCAGGTCACTCCCCATGGAGCCGCACAAGGGATCAAGCACGCGCAACAAAACCATGTCCAAACCCGCTTTCAGACTCCCCCTCCCACACCTTCTCATCACTTCTCAACACCCACAACATGGTCGCTCCAATATAAAACAGTCAAAATCATGCATGACCAAACTTGGCCTGTCGCCGTAACAATAGTAATATAAAAAAAAGCCGTAAACGAGTCGAGAGCTAGGGGAACTGGATTGGCCATCGCTAGCCTGCAGAGCGATCTGCCCGTCTTTTCTTCCATCAAGTCGTAAGAATCATTAAAGATATCGTAGAAAGCTGACGACCGTAACTCGTAAGAATCAAACAACGTCGGCGGCCGTAAAAAGTTGCCATAAAAAAACACAAACCCGAACCGAATGCGTTGCGAACGTCGTGTGGCCCAGAAGACCCCGTCGGTCACGTTACCGCCCGATTGAATACAAACAACACACACATACACACATACTACCTCATTTGCTGGCCCGAGCAATCAGCCACTGCAGCACAGCGTCCAGATTCGTCTCTTCCTTTGCGCTGATGCCGTAGCAGCTCACTTCGCGGTGCGACACTGACTTGAGGTCCAACGCCTCAATCAGCTCATCCACCGAAAGCTTGTTAGGCAAGTCCGACTTGTTGCCCAAGACAAGGAGCGGGATTCCCTCCAGAGCCGGCTTTTCCAGCAGCAGCTTGAGCTCCTCGCCAGCAACGGGCAAGGCCTCTTTGTCAGCCGAGTCGACGATGAACCTGTCCCGATAAGCACAAGCCGACCATCACATGCGAACCACACCTACACGATAGCATTTACCCCGCGGCAGTACCGTTCCCACATGGAACGAAACCTAGGCTGGCCTCCCAGGTCCCAACTGTTGCCCATGGTCAGCAGATGCGCCTTGGTCTAGCTCTCGTTCCCCCCACCCCGCAAGCCTCGCTCAAACGGGAATGGCGCTGCAAGAGCCGAACCTGCGTGACCCAGGACTGAGATGAAGAATAACTTACCACTTCAAGGTGACATGGCCTTTCTGCACACGCTTCATGTTGAAGCCAACGGTGGGGATGGAGCTAGGGCCATTGTCAGCGCATGGACCCCACTACCATGACGCTCATGGTTGCGCGAAGCAGTAGCATCGCCATCGTCGTGAAACATTGTCGCCGTATGCTTGCGCACCTCGGGACAAATTCTAACTTACTCAACAGTGAACTCTCCGCCCTAGACATCAATCAGTCAGCTCGCCATCCACCAGAATGAAGCACGGCAGAATGTCATCGTCATTCTCCGCATCAGGAAGCGACTCACCGCCAGAACCCTCAGCAGCGACGTCTTGCCAGCGTTTTGCAATCCTATCATGGTGATGTCCATCTCAGTCGCCCTAGATGATGTGAGCAGTCAGCGTCTTCCATCTCAGGCCATCGCCGCCCGTGACTTTGCGTTTCTTTTGGGGGATTTGCTAGAGCCGGGCAGATCAGAGGCATCAAATAGCGCACGAGACATGCCAGGCGTACGTGGGTGATGAACAGAAAGCAGACAGGTAGGCGTACCAGAATAGGCGGAGCAGCCAGTCATAGATGCGACGGAAGAGGTTCGCCATGGTCGTTGTCGCGATGGGATACTGACTCGATGGTGTTGCAGTCTGGTTGGGAGGATTGGTGATGTACGAGCGATGGAGGAAGCCTGGGAACCTTGATCCTTGCTGCGGGGCATGTAGTAGGCGTGATCGCCAGGTAGTTAGCAGTAGCAACCGCAGAATGACGACGGGTCAACCGCGACTGGAGATGCAGAGAGGTGCCAGGCAATGCTGTGAGGAAGTAGAGAAGCAAAGCTGTGCCGCCCTAACGAAAGCCAGGAGTGGTTCACGCTGCAGCACAGTGATGGAGCCGCCGCGGCGTGTGACTTTGGGCCCATGGCGCTAGACAGGGGTCTGCCGATGTGGCCTACCGGACTAGTCTAGGAAAAAAGTTCGAGATTGGCATCGCAACTTTCATCATCCATCGCCCTTGCAGCTTGCCGTGCACACCCTCACAGCTCTGCCTGCTGCTGTCCCTCGAATTTGCTCGTCTATGACCCTGTGAGCTGCGCCATCTTTTCCTTCACTGTTTCCCAACCGCAGAGTACACCCCACTCGCGGAAACCATGGCGCCTGCCGCAAGCGCAACGAGCAAGCCACAGCCGCAGTGGTCGACAAAAGTAGGTCTTTGCCTATACTCTTTGCCTACCAGCAACCTAATTGCCCCAGTTCGACACTCTCAGGCGACACGATCTGTTCCGCAACCCGCCCAAGGACAAGACAGCCTACCCGACCCTCGCAGCCGCCGTCGATCCCCACATCAATTCGTTCAACGCCATCTTTGCTCCAGGCGGACAGCTGGCCGAGGGCATACGAGATATTGGCACCAAGGTTTTCCTTGACGGCAACCCATATGCCACCCCCGAAGAGACAGGCCCCCGCAACAGGCTGCACCTGCGCATACAAGATGTCTTCCTCGACAAGCCTGTCCTGCCGCCCACCAACAAGGTCGCCCTCAAGAATCGCAACATTCTTCCCGCAGAGACTCGCGAACGACACGCCACATACCGCGGCAAGATGCGCGCGCGATTAGAGTGGAGGGTCAACAATGGCGATTGGCAGGAAGAGGTTGTCGATCTGGGCTCAATCCCCATTATGCTCAAGTCCAATCGCTGCCATCTCGAGGGCCTCCCACCAGCGGCTCTCGTCAAGGCCAAAGAGGAGAGCGACGAGCTTGGTGGCTACTTCATCATCAACGGAAATGAAAAAATCATCCGTATGCTCCAGGTCAACCACCGAAATTACCCCATGGCCATTAAGCGTGGCGCCTTCACCAATCGCGGTCCTGGTTACACCCAGTTTGGTATCCAACTCCGATCGATGCGACCCGATCAAACATCACAAACAAACGCTCTACATTATCTTAGTGACGGCAACGTCAACTTCCGCTTCTCATGGCGCAAGGCTGTACGAACCATCATGTCCCTTGTCATTTATTCAGTTTTGTGCTAATATTTTCCCCAGGAATACCTCGTCCCAATCTGCATGATCCTCAAAGCCTTGGTCGAAACGAATGATCGAGAAATATTCGAAGGCCTCGTAGGCGCAGCGGGCTCTGAAGGTCTCGAACAAAAGCAGTTTGTAACGGACAGAGTAGAACTGCTGCTCCGGACATACAAGGTCTATGGCCTACACTCCAAGGCAAAGACTCGCGCATATCTGGGAGAAAAGTTCAAGGTCGTTATGCAACTACCAGCAGACGTCACGGACGAGGAAGCCGGCACTGAGTTCCTTCGGAAAATCGTCCTTCCCCACCTGGGCTGTGTAAACGTCACTCCTGCTCAAGATGCGGACAAATTCCGTATGCTTCTCTTCATGACCAGAAAGCTCTATGCTTTGGTCGAGGGTGACTGCGCCGTTGACAACCCAGACGCTGTCCAGAATCAGGAAATCCTACTAGGTGGACAATTGTACGGCATGATCCTGAAGGAGAGGCTAGAAGAATGGCTTAACAGCTTCCAGATTGTTTTGAGAGAATGGGGCAGGAGGACAGAGTACCGGCCTTTTACATCACAAGAATTCCACAAGGATTGGTCTTCCAAGATATTGCGACGGACACAACTGGCTATCGGTCAGGCTATGGAATACTTTCTCAGTACCGGTAACCTCGTTTCGCCGGTAAGTATTTTCTTGATGAAACTTTACACAAGTAATACGCTGACCAGGACAATAGACTGGGCTCGATCTACAACAGACTTCCGGGTTTGTGGTCGTAGCTGAAAAGCTCAACTTTCCAAGGCAAGTTACACTCTCCTTTCTTCCACTAGCGCACCACTGACTTGTACATAGATTTATCTCCCATTTCAGAATGGTGCACAGAGGTGCCTTTTTCGCGACACTCAAAACAACAACGGTTCGGAAACTCCTTCCTGAATCTTGGGGCTTCATGTGCCCCGTCCATACCCCTGATGGTTCTCCTTGTGGACTTCTCAACCACTTTTCGCACACGTGCAAGATTGCGACAACCAATCTAGACGTTTCAGCAGTCCCCAAACTTGTTGCGGAGCTAGGTGTATCGAGCAAATCGTCCGCTTCTCTTGATGCAAGTGTGGTGGTACAGCTGGACGGTCGGGTGCTGGGCTTCTGTTCGCCAAAACAAGCCAAAATTATCAGCGATACGCTACGTTACTGGAAGGTTGAAGGTTCGCACGGTGTGCCGGTCGAGATGGAGATTGGTTACATTCCAAACTCAAACAACGGTCAATATCCGGGAGTCTACATGTTCTCGCAGTGCTCGAGAATGTACCGACCTGTCAAGTACCTGCCTCTCAACAAACTGGATTATGTTGGTCCGTTTGAGCAGCCCTACATGTCCATCTCTGTTACGGACGCCGAGATTGTATCGGGAGACTCAACTCACGTTGAATTTGAGCCGACCAACATCTTCTCCATCATCGCCAACCAGACTCCGTTCTCCGATTTCAACCAATCACCAAGAAACATGTACCAATGTCAGATGGGAAAGCAATCGATGGGTACACCAGGAACTGCCATGAGATACCGAACAGACAACAAAACCTACCGCTTACAAACTGGTCAGACTCCTATTGCCAGACCTCCATTGTATAATGAGTATGGAATGGACAACTTTCCCAACGGAATGAACGCCGTTGTGGCCGTTATTTCTTATACTGGTTACGACATGGACGATGCTATGATTCTGAACAAGTCATCACACGAGCGCGGGTTTGGGCACGGTACTGTCTACAAGACCAAGATTTTAAATCTCGAGGAAGGAAACCGCAAGAGTCGATCGAATAAGTCGATAGCCAAGCTTTTTGGCTTTGCGCCTGAGGGTCTCATCAAAGCAGAGTCTAAGGAGACTCTTGATATTGACGGCTTACCTCGTATCGGGACCATGTTGCGGTCTGGCGATCCCATCGCAGCTTTCCACACTGTCTCATATGATGCAGCTACTGGCGACTACGTGAACCGTGATGGACAGACTCAGTTCCTCAAGTACAAGGAGGACGAAATCGCTTTCGTTGAGGAAGTCCGCGTCATTGGCTCAGAAGACGGTACCCAGCCTTGCCAAAAGGTCTCAGTCAAGCTGCGAACGCCGCGTTCTCCCGTTGTCGGAGACAAGTTCTCTTCCCGTCACGGTCAGAAGGGTGTCGTGTCTCAGAAGTTCCCAACCACTGACATGCCGTTTTCCGAATCCGGCATACAACCAGATGTTATCATCAACCCCCACGCTTTCCCGTCCCGTATGACAATCGGCATGTTTATCGAATCACTGGCTGGAAAATCTGGAGCGCTCCACGGCATGGCGCAGGATTCAACGCCGTTCAAATTCGATGAACAGAACACGGCCGTCGATTACTTTGGTGCCCAATTGAAAGCCGCAGGCTACAACTACTATGGAAACGAACCAATGTACTCTGGAATCACCGGCGAGGAACTTTACGCTGATATCTATATTGGAGTAGTATTCTACCAACGTCTTCGTCACATGGTCAACGACAAATTCCAAGTCCGAAGCAACGGTCCGTCAAACGCACTAACGGGCCAGCCTATCAAGGGTAGGAAGAAGGGTGGTGGTATCCGTGTCGGAGAAATGGAGCGTGATGCTCTGTTGGCCCACGGCACAGCCTTCCTGCTCCAGGATCGACTGATGAACTGTTCCGATTACACCAAAGCCGCCGTTTGCAGAACATGTGGCTCCTTCCTCAGCACCACACCTACTGTCAGCGAATATGGACGCAAAAAGGACAGAAATGGCAAGGACGTTACTATTCGTTGCAGACGTTGCGCCAAGCTTGCTGATAGCAACGATAACGACGTTTGGATGGACGCTCAGGGCTTGCGCTACTCCGGTGGCGAAGATGTCGCGATCGTGGCTGTGCCTGGTGTCCTCAAGTATCTTGACGTTGAACTGTCCAGTATGGGCATCAGACTCAAGTACAACGTGGATCCTTAGACACACATTGGTCTGATAATTTTCAAAGTTGGATGGCTTATCATGCTGCATTTCCTTTTTTGCTGTCCGCCCTCTCGGCGTTGAGAAAGAATGAGTTCATGCCGGATTACTTGGGGGAAAAAAGTTTAATGACTTGACTCTTTTTTAGCATTGCATTTGCCTGGAGTAAATGGTGCCAGATTTGATAGTTTCAATAGATTCTTACGTTTTAGATTCCTTCTTTGTTCCAATTTCCATTGTGTGATCAATCCTGACTAGTGTCTAGCAAACCGTCGTGGTGAAGGAGGTGATTTCTTTCAAATGTTTAAATGACTATAACTTGTTTCTAGAAGAATGCAGTAGTTCAAAAAAAAGGAGTGTGGAATTCAAGAAAAACTTCCTCACTACGATATGGCTCAGGTATTCGAATAGGAATTGGGTTTTGATACTGAACTTTTCTTCACATATACCTTTACGCTATATTTACACAAAAGCCTCGGACACTAGATACTAAGCCAAAGTTCAAGAGCCTCCTTGTACTTCAATACCCCAAGACCAGTAACAGCATCCCATCCAACAGTCGTCGGATAGCCAGTAGCATTACAATTTTTGTTGCTCTCCCCTTGGGTAATATCTCGAACAATCCGATCTGCATATTTATACAGCACAGGATTGATGAACCCCACGACCGGTTTGCCCACAGCTAACCGCTCGAGATTAATGCGCGTGATGAGTGCGCCAACGTATTGTACAGACACAGAGGTCCCGCCTGCTTGCCAGACGAGTCCTTTGTCGATGAGAAAGTTGGATGAAAGAGTACCGATGGCGGAAATGTCAGGAACCGCGCGTCCAGACAGGCTGCGGATACCGTTTTTACCGAAATCAGGGAGGATGTCGGGGAGTGAAGTCGTGTTCGCAACCAGCGGTGCTAACCCTGTGAAGCCGGGCGCGTTGATTGATGCCGTTTGGAGGTAATTACTAACGACATCATTCTGCCACTCTGGGCGTGGATGGATGGCGGAAACCCCACCGCCGCTCCAGTGAAAGCCTTGCTCTGGGTTTTCGCCGTTGGGCTTCCGAATATCGAGGCCGTCTTTGAGCATTGTTGCGCCAACGGCGGTTACATACGGACAATTTGCTGGTGCGACGACGGTCCAGCGATCCTTGTTGGGACCCCAGCATTGGGGGAGGATACCAGCGATGCCGCGATCGCCGGTTGCGGCAAGGACAGTTGTGCCTTGCAGTGCGAGTTTCATGAATTCGTTGCATTGTCTGCGTAGATAAGAACTAGTATTTCGGAATCTAGGTTAGAAAGAGGCGCAAAAAAAGAGGGGGCTTCGTGTCAGTAGTAGTACTAGTATCATCATCAACTTACATGGGATAGGTATCTTCTGTTCCTCCCCAAGCGCTAACAAGCACATCTGGCGGCTTCACGCCTCCACATTGCCTCTCGCCCTTGTATCCGCCTGGAGCTGGATTCGGGTATTGCCCATCAACGCCTGGTTGAGGTCCAGTGACGTTGTAAGCGCTATACGTGCAGTACGACTCTATACACAAAAACCAAATTTTCCTTAGTCAGTCCGTTACCCATCGATTATTCTCAAAAATTGTAGCAAGCGAGCGTTCACTTCTTTTACTTACCGTCAAAAGCTTCCAGCATACCATTGAGGCTGCCCGTCAAGGTCGGATCACCCTGGACAACGGCATCATCGGGACTGATAATCGTGACTGTGTTTGGAGCTACCAGCGGCACAGTCAGGGCGAGATCGACTTGGAGTTCACCGGAAGATGTTTGGTTAGTCCGTGTGTCGGCTGCACCGTCGATGAGAATTTGATGGGGCACAGTGCCCTTTGGCACTTCGGGCGCAAAAGCCGACCAAAAGACGTCGAGATCTTGTTGCTTGTACTTTTCATTTCCACTGTTGTAGATGGCGTGTGTATAGTTGGGATTCGACAGCGCAGGACCTTGCGGGACACCGTAGAGTTCTCGAATACACGCTGGTTCTAATGCGGTGTGGTTGTTGCTGCATGCTACGGTACTACTACTTTCGAGATTTGATTGCAGTTGAAGTGGTACTGGGGCACCTTGTTGCTTGACTGGATGCGCGGCGGGAATGCCTCTTTTTTGCAACAAGGTGTTTCCGGCCGCATCTTCTTCCATTTGGTGAGACAGGAGGATTCCAGGCCATATGAAATCGACATGTTCTACAATGCTTGCGGGCACGTAGTATGCTTCTGTCGCTACTACCTTACGCCCGGAATCATGATGATAGTTGTGGAATTCGGTCCCGAGTAAGTTTTCCAATTGCTGTATTGTTGCTGAGAATTCGATCCAGCCTTTGTTTCTCGACTGCGTGATGGGGTGTGCAAGATCGGCAGCGGGAAGGGATTCTTCGAGCCACTGCTGGACCGTCGTAACGGATTCGTCGCTTGGGCTAAAGAAGCTATGGACTTCTTCTTGTGTCCAGTGCTGGCCGTAACGTGGCGAGTCTGGGTCTGACACGGCCATTAGGAGCTCTTCGCCTTTCTCCAACCCGTTCTGTGCAAGTGCAATCCGGACAGAATGAATGATGCCCGTTTCCAGGCGATCGCCTTTGTGCCATCCGGAGGGCAAAGTGCGGCGTTCTCCATGCAAGACATGGCCGCGCTGTGCTAGGGAGGCGCAAGAGAATGTAAGTCCGGTGACAAAAAGCCACAGAATCTGGTTGGGACTAATCGATGCCATGCTTTCTTGTGCGTACCAGAGAAGTACAAACAGCTGGCTTGTGGTTGAGAGGAACCTTCGCCCGCTCTGCTGAGGTTCTTTTGTGTTGGTGAGTGAGACTCAGAGATCTTTGCAAAACCTACATTGCTTAATTTAAGTAGGCGGTCAAGACGACTTGTGCCGGAAAAATCTAGGCTCGTATTCGGGCATTCATACTATCGTGAGCGTGCTATCCTTGCTCATCGGAGACGGGTGGGCTGACTATGGGTATTAAAGCCGATGCAATAAACCTTATCCCACGCGATATCGTAGTTATGCAATTCAATTTCATATAACAATGGGCTCTCTACTACAGTGGCTTAGTATTGTTTGGATAGTACAACTAGTTACTACAACGAAACATCGAATAAGAAAAAAAAGTAAATACAAACATGTTGCAAAGGCTTATGCTTAAAGAGCTATACTTCGGTAACGCCAGGTAACGATGTTGTATTCAATAGAGAACTGAACTCTAGGCTACGTAGCTATTTATATAGGAGACAGGCAAATAGACTGGTTGCTGTTCAAAGTAACAAGAAAGGATCTCTTCTTAACACAGGTCGCATGGTAGCAGACCATCGGGCGTCCATGTCAGATCGTGATAATCTCCACGGTGCGGTCAGGTGATATGCCATCACGTCTTGAAAGCGTCAGAACAAACAACTGAGAAAATACTAAAGATGTGTGTAATTCTCATGTCTATTATTCAGAATAATGTTTTATGCGTGATTCTGTGCAGTACAGGAGGGTATCGTAATGACTCGTCCCATAGCCGATTTTCCATAAATGGCCAAACAAAAAAGAACTCCTGTACTATGCTGCCACCCAAATCGTACGCCGTTGATGCTACTTTTTCTCGTGCTCTCGTCGATGTGCCAACGCTGTGGCTATTCTTGTTCTTCGGCGAAATCAGCCGCTTCCTTCTGCTCCGCCTCGCTTTCTTCCTCAACCTTGGCAAGGAAGGGATGTTCCAAAGCCTCAGCGGCGGTGATTCGCTTTGCTGGGTTGCACTCCAAAAGGCGGTACAAGAACTGTACGGCTTCCTTCTCTTCTTCCTCAAGCTCCTTCTTGGGCTGGGTCTTGTCGCCTGTCCGGCCTGTGCACCAAAGGATAATCTTCTCTAGGCTATGACCGCCTTCACTGTAGCTAGGTATGTTCGTCTCAAAGACTTGGCCATGTAGGAGTGCTGTCTCCCGCATTTTCTTTCTTCCAAATATAGTGGTGATCTCGAGTAGTGCATCAATGTCGTCTGCGCTGTGAAAGAAGGGAAAGCGATGCGAGAGCATAGTCAAAAGTATGACTCCCACACTCCATACATCGATAGAACAGGTCTGCTGAGTGCATTTTAGAAGCACTTCAGGGGCACGGAAGCCACGAGTGCCTGCTCGGTTGGCGCGTCTGCTGTTGCGAGTGTCGTTCTTGGGATAGGCGGAAGCGTTGTGACCTGCTGATTGTGTCTGGGCGTAGACGCTGTGGGATACCCTGTAGCGACGATCCTCTTCGTTCAAGTGGCAGGCACAGTTGTGCCAATCTGTGCCTTCTCGTTCCGCAAGGCCAAAATCGACCAAGACACCACGCGATTGCGATGTGTTGTAGAGGAAGTTGGTAGGCTTAACATCACGGTGAATAATACCTTTCTTGTGTACTGCTGCAAGGGCAGTGAACAAACTTCGAAAATAGAAGCGCATATCGGAAATCTTCATGTCGCGGTAGTAATCTCGAAAGTCGCGATGCTGAAAGTAAGGTAGCACAGCAGCCACCTGATCCAAATGACGGAAAGCAGTGATGAGGGGGCACACTGAGTCTGAATCTCTCAGGTCGTAGAGAAGCTCGAGCTCATTGAAGATGCGTATCGGACTGCTGGTAACGTAGATCTTCTTGATGGCCACATAGTGGGGGCGGCGGGCGGACTGCTTCCTGCGCAAAGGGGACATGCTCTTGTTCTTTTCTCGTTCGTCAATGTCCCAGTCGTTGTTATATTTTTCGTACTCGAGATCTTCGGCTTTGTAGACAGTAGAAAAGGTTCCTGTGACGAAGTGTGAGCGACCCCCGGTACCCTGCATGACTGCAAGCCAACGATGGGGGACATACCCTCTCCAATGCGGTTGATCAGTCGAAAGCGCTTGCTGATACCGACAAATGTCTCTTCGAAGCGCGCCATATCTTCTTGGACGGAATCCTCGACTTCCTCGTCGCTGCTGTCGACTGTTTGCCCACTCTCGTCGAGCGGATCCATGCTTTCGTCCATAGTCTCTTCAGACTCTTCTGCCTTTATAGAGTCTTCGTGGACGTCAATGGCCTCTGCATTCCGCAGTGAAGTGCGCGCCTTTGCCATGGGAGGAGGGTAAGTCTGTGAGTGGCCTTCTTATGGGGTGCAGAATGATGCACGAATCTCTGCACAGCGTTTGGGAGACGCGTTCCGCGATTGAACCCTGGACGATTACTAGGCCGGAAGGGGAAGCATGATGACAACGCGCACGGGCCAATAAACACATGCAACGCGCTTTCCCGCCAAGTGAGACGACGGCCCGCATTTGTCCCTTTCACCTTAGCAAATAACCCCACCCTCGACGACCCTTTCGTCGCTTCTTTTTGTTTTGGCCTTCTTGTCTTTTGATTCCGCAAGCGATTCTGACCATTATGGATGCGCGCGTGGAATTCGACATCAATGAGGCGGTCAAGCTGTTCGACAGCGACCCTTCGACGATCCCCACGCCCGAGGCCCCGCAAGCGCTACAAGACTGCGAAGATGAGCCAGAAGCGCTGTCGTCGCCCGGATTGATCAACAGCGAGCTGAATCCTGTGGTTGATGCCGTGGCAGAGAGCCCAGATGCGATTACTCGCAGCTCTGTTTTTGATACTCTGCAGTTTCTGCTGAAGTGCGTTCCCGCATATCCAAAGCACGTAAAAACATATGACACAGAACCTAATCATAAACTGTTCCGGCTCTCTAGGCACTCATCACAGATTCCTCCCGCAATTCTCAGCAAGATTCTCGACCTCATATCCTCCGCATTGTCTACTCAAGCCGACATAATCCACGCAGACCTTGAGGCTGAAGAGCAGGATGCGATACCTCACCATAAAAATTTGCTCGAAATGTATGGCTTTCTTCTTCGCTGGACCATCTCCGCAGTCGAAACAAGAGCACTAGAGAAATCCGCCTCTGCCCCAGCAGCGCGGGGGCGGGGTAAGACTACAAAGACGAAAACCGGCGGAGGCAAAGAGAGCGCCTGGGATGCCTCTGCCCAATTAGAGACAGCATTGGACCGGATGAGCAAGGTGCTTAGACTCAAGTTGGGCCGTATATTTGTCACTACATCAGAGCGAGACACGTTCATCGGTCTGTTCACAAAGCCGGTATACCACATCCTTGAGAATGAGGCAAGGGTCAAGAACAATGCCATACGGAATCATTGTTTCAGAGTTTTGTGTTTTGCCGTCAAATCGCACGGACATGCATACAGTAAGTACACTAAGATTCCACTGAGTACCTCTGCTGACAATTATGATAGCCGCACAAACATCCATCAACCAGAGCTTGACATATTTTGAGCATCTGTCAGAGCCTATGGCGGAGTTTCTCTTCACACTTGCAGATGCGTTTGATTATCCACAACTAACCGAAGACGTCTTGAAAGACATCAGCAGCAAGGAGTTTAGTTCCACCGATCTCAAAGGTCCAAAGTCTATCTCGACTTTCCTTACCAAGATTTCTGAACTCACACCACATCTTGTCATCCGACAAATGACACTGCTTGCAAACCTGCTAGATAGCGAGTCGTATACCTTGCGCTGCGCCCTTATCGAAGTCTGCGGAAACCTCATAACTATGCTTAGCAAGCTGAGTCAAGACGACCGCAGCGAAAACCACAAGGCGCAGATACGAATTTTCTTCGATGTGCTGGAAGACCGCTTCCTCGACATTAACCCCTATTGTCGTGCTAGGGTAATGCAGGTTTACGTTAAACTTTGTGATCTAGAGCAGAAGTACCCCAAGCGCAGACAAAAGGTCGCCGAACTTGCTGCTCGCAGTCTTGAAGACAAAAGTAGCAACGTTCGCCGAAATGCGATTAAGCTACTTGCCAAACTCATCTCAACCCATCCCTTCACGGCGTTTGATGGAGGATTGCTGTCGACAAAGGACTGGACTAAGCGATTGGAAGAATGTGAAGCCCAAATCAATGCCCTGCAGCCTCCAGAAGAGTTGAGGGAACGCCCACCGAGTGATCAGACGGTCGATGAGACACTGCTGCAGGATGCAACACAGGCTGATGTTGGGGATGAGGAAGGACCGAAGCATCCATCTGAGATGAGCGAAGAGGAGAAGGCTGCCGCCATCGAAAAAGCTCAGAAAGATGCAGCCACGGCACAAGAGCTGGAAAAATTCCAAGCAGTACGCAAGTTCCTGCTAGAAGCACTCAAGTTCATTGAAGTCATCAACGATGCTGCTGAGATCATAACTCAGTTATTGTCATCCAAGAACAAGAGCGAGGTCATCGAAGCCATGGACTTCTTCACCACCATCGATGCGTACAAGATTGCAAATGCAAAGCTTGGTATCCGGAGAATGCTACGACTCATCTGGACCAAAGGCAACAGTGACGAAGGCAAGGGTGTGCAGACTCATCTGCTTGAATGCTACAAAGGCTTGTTCTTTGACGCACCGCCCGGTTTCGATGACAACGCGGTTGCAAACTACATTTCAAAGAACATGATCAGTTTGACTTTCGGTACAACGCCAGCAGAATTGACGTCCCTCGAGCAGCTTCTCAGTACGATGATGAAGCAGGGCCTGGTCAATGGATTAGTCATTCAGAAGCTCTGGCAGATCTATGGCTACCAGAAGAAAGACATCTCCAAGAACCAGCGCCGAGGAGCTATCATCGTTCTGGGTATGCTGGCACTTTCCACACCAGACATTGTAGTGCAGGAAATGGAGACCTGCCTTAAAATTGGTCTAGGAGAGCTTGGTAGGCGAGACCTGGGACTGGCCCGGTACACTTGCATAGCTCTTCGCCGCATGAGCCAGCCGCCCGGAAAGCAGGCCGCCAGTGACGCTCCAGCTCAAACTGTGAAACTGCCAAACGACCACGCAGTATTGGTGAGGCTGGCTGCAATCACAGAAATGACTTCGGACAGCAAAGAGTGGTATGGAGTAGCAGAGCAGGCTATCAGTGCCATTTATGTCCTATCCAAGCACCCCGATGTCTTGTGCTCAGAAATCATCCGCAAGATCACGAAGCGTGTCTTTGCTGGACAGCATAAATCCGATTCACGCCCTACATCAAGTTCAAGCGCTGTTGAGCCGAAAGGGGAAGATGAGGAAATGCCAGATGCACCTCCAATCGAGGAGCCGCAACCCAAGAAGCAAAACTCTGCCCTCGCTCTCTCGCAGCTGCTTTTCGTTGTCGGCCATATTGCAATCAAGCAGATTGTTCACCTTGAGCTTTGTGAACTTGAGTTCAAGCGTCGGAAAGCTGAAAAGGATAAGAAAAACGCATCTGCTCCTCGAAAGTCGATGGCATCGTCGGGCGATCCTACCCCCTTGAAGAAGGGCCGCAAACGAGGCGCTACCAAGGAGCCTACGCCAGCGCCTGAGGAAGCTGACGAGCTCGATCTCATGGCTGGTACTACTGAGGATGATTTTACCGAAGCCATTGCGCATGTCCGTGAACGCGAGCTTCTATATGGTCCGCAGTCTCTTTTGGCGAATTTTGGACCATTGGTGGCGGACATTTGCGCCAACAACACATCATACAATCATCCGACTTTGCAAGCTCAAGCGGCACTCTGCTTGGCGAAGCTCATGTGTGTAAGCTCAGAGTACTGTGAGACTAACCTTGGCTTGCTGCTCACCATCCTCGAGAGAAGTCAGGATGCCGTCGTCCGCAGCAATCTTGTTGTAGCACTTGGCGATATGGCAGTGTGCTTCAACCACCTCATTGACGAAAACACCGACTTCCTCTACCGCCGCTTGAACGATGGCGACCCTAGCGTCAAGCGCACTTGTCTAATGACGCTTACTTTCTTGATCTTAGCAGGTCAGGTCAAGGTCAAGGGTCAACTAGGCGAGATGGCCAAGTGTCTCGAGGACAGTGACAAGAAGATTGCCGACATGGCACGCATGTTCTTCACCGAGTTATCCACCAAGGACAACGCTGTCTACAATCAGTTCATTGATATGTTCAGTGTGCTTAGTGCAGACACAGGCCTTAGCGAGGAGGCATTGAAGAGAATCATCAAGTTTTTGGCTGGATTTATTGAGAAGGTATGGATTTACAATAGACTACACAATCTTGCAGCATCGATACTAATACTGTGTAGGACAAACACGCCAAGCAACTCTCTGCCAAACTTGCTTCGAGGCTTCCAAGGGCCGAGAACGAGAGGCAGTGGAATGACATCGCATACGCGCTGGCTCAGCTACAGCACAAGGATGAAGAGATTCAGAAACTGGTATCGGAGGGCTTCAAGGTTGTACAGACAGCTGCGTAGAAGGTTGTGTTGTTTGTTCCATTGTTGGGCTTGGTCACGATTGTATGGAAACGATATTGATACCCTGGGCATTGGGTTGGATTTGAATTTGGCGTTGTGGTGAGTAGGAAACATGGTATCATGTAGAACGTGATGACTCAAACGTTGCGTGCAATACCATGCTTTCCAGCGGTGGCCTTTTGGGGCACACAATAATTTTACATGTCCATCTCTTGTGTATGTCACTACACAGTCTGCTTCTTGACATCCTTTACTTTGTTTTCGGCCTTGGCCTCTTCCTTGGTCTTCTTCCCCGCCTCGACTCTCCTCTCCTTTGCCGTCTTTTGCTGTCCAGCCTGTCCACCATGCGCTTCTAGCCTCGCCTTTTCATTCGCTGTATGCACCTTCATGCGCTCCATGGCTTCTTCCAACGTCGGTATCCGATACCCTTGCTTCCTTGCCTGTGCCAATCTCTGCACACTGACCTGCCTCCCCCGCGCGGCACTCCTCACATCCTTCAATAACCGGTCCTTGATGCGCTGCTCGTCTAATTGGGCCTCGGTAAGGACTGGTGGACGTTTCTCGACAGGCTCGCCAAAGGGCGCAACAATCGAGGTTACGACATGGTGAATGGCTGTGGAGGTACGATGGCCTGATGCTATGCGGACGACGTCGCCTTCGACAAGGGAGTTGTTAGGATCGCGGACAAGGTAGTTTTTGGGCGCAGGAAAATGCTACGACTATTTGTTAGCATTGGAAAGATTTGTATGTGTTTCAATTGACCAATCTTACTTTTCTAAACTTTTTATTCCATTCTTGTTCTGCGACTCGCACTTTTACTGCCTTTGACATCTTCCCCGCCGAGACTACGACACCAATTTTGTGACTCGCAAAATACTCTTGCACAATTGGCTTGCCAGCCTTGGCTTTGTTCGCTATTGACGCCATGACGGGCGGCTATGTGGTGGTGGTGGTTCGGGTCGTGTGTGGTGGATGCGGAGGTCTTGCGGAGGTGCACTAGCGCTACAAGGGCCTTTGTGTATTAAGCCCGAGTCCGGACAGGTCAAGACAGCAACTCAATGCGTCGTTTGGGGGTATCTGACGGCGGGTCGGGGGACGTGGGGAACTGCTGCAGCCTCGATCAACGGGTTCGCGCCAGCTCTTCCACCGCGCACAAAAAGTCATGTCGGTGATGCCAAGGCTTAACTCCGATTGGTCGCATAATCTACGTTACTGCTATCGTGTCCCGAACCCTACTACTTTACCCTTCACTCGCAGCCTCTCGTATCAACTTGACTTTCCCCCTCCCTTCCCTTTAGTTTCGAGGTCGCCCGACCTCGTTAGACGTTTGTGAATTTCATGTAGACAGTTGTTCTCGTATTTATCTCGGATACGCACATTCCGTCCACTCACTTTCCCAAGTTCAAAGTCGCCGCTGGCGCACTTCATACTGCACCATGCTTCTACGGATAGCGCTGTTTTTTGTGGTCGCGTGTCTGGCGCTGCTAGTTATTGGCGCAGAAGACTATTACAAGGTATGTAGAGTCTATATTATGCGTTTCATACTCTTACCTTTATCGCAATTCCAAGTGCATCGGCTAACCAAGTCGCGCAGCTACTGGGTCTTGAGAAGGATGCCTCAGAGCGCCAGATCAAGAAAGCGTACCGAAATCTGAGCAAGAAATATCATCCCGATAAGAACCCGTACGTCCAATACTACACTAGTCCACCAGCAGCCTGCTAACTTGTCACAGTGGCAACGAAGAAGCAAACCAGAAATTCGTTGAGATTGCAGAAGCCTACGAAGTCCTCATCGAGAAAGAAACACGCAAGATCTATGACCAATACGGCCATGAGGGCATTCAACAGCACAAACAAGGCGGTGGTCCTCGCCAGCATCACGATCCCTTTGACCTCTTCTCGCGCTTCTTCGGTGGTTCCGGACATTTTGGACATCATGGCGGAGAGCGACGAGGGCCGAACATGGAAGTCAAAGTATCCATTCCTCTACGTGACTTTTACAATGGCCGCAAGACGGAGTTCACGATTGAGAAGCAAGCAATCTGTTCGGCCTGTGAGGGATCAGGTTCAGAAGATGGACACGTAGAGACCTGTGGCACATGTGGTGGACGAGGTGTTCGCATACAACGACAACAACTTGCACCGGGACTCTTCCAGCAAGTCCAGGTACATTGCGACCAATGTCACGGCAAAGGCAAGACAATCAAGCACCCATGTCCGGTCTGCAGCGGTAGTAGAGTTATCCGTGAATCCGAGACGCACCAACTCGAGATTGAGAAGGGCATGCCCAATGGCGTACGCATCACCTATGAGAATGAGGCAGACGAGAGTCCGGACTACGTTGCTGGCGACCTTATCGTCCATCTCGCCGAAGCCGATCCTGCATTTGGCCAGCAAGAACACGAGCGCACAGATGGTACCTTCTTCCGAAGACGGGGCAAGGACCTCTTCTGGCGCGAGGTTCTGTCTCTCCGAGAAGCATGGATGGGTGACTGGACCCGCAACGTCACGCATCTCGACGGCCACATTGTCCAGCTCTCGCGCAAGCGCGGCGAAGTCGTACAGCCCAACCTCGTTGAAATCATCAAGGAAGAAGGCATGCCCGTCTGGCACCAACAGCTAGAAAACAACGAGGGTCTGCAATACGGTGACCTGCACGTCGAGTACGTGGTCGTCTTGCCCGACCAGATGGACAAGGGCATGGAAAAGGACTTTTGGAGCGTCTGGGAGAAGTACAGGAAGAAAAGCGGTGTTAGCATTGATGCTGAGCTTGGTAGGCCACAGGAGCCGATTAAGATGCCGGAGCCTGATGCACATGATGAGTTGTAAAGCATGTTTTGGTTTGTTTTAGCTAAACATGCAACTGTGAAGGGGGAACGAGACAAGGGGGGAGAGAGTTTTGTATGAATTGACGCGCGCGAATACCCGTTGGTGGAATGAAGATGGTTGTGCGGAGTTGGGGAGTCAATCTTCTGTGAGATCAATGAAGGATGGGAAAAGGGAAATTTATAGATGGGTTTTTTTAGCTCTTGAGTTTCTTGGTATAGATGGCAAGATTATGCAGTAGTACTATGTGCAAAGTGTTCTTGTCTCGTTTCGTGTGTGTATGTGGTGATTTTACACTCTTCTTCGCGTATCAAGTATTATGGTGGAATACAGTTCTAGTTCTCATGGCCTTGAACGTTGTGTATTTTGGAGGAAAAATTAGATGGTTGGATTACAGGTCAGTATGTTTGCAATTTCATTACATTACTATTCATGATGTCATTTCTCTCAATTCAAATGCCTTGTTTTATTACAAATAGAAAACGAGTATTGTGGGATCATGGTCTAAGTAATAGTTGAAGGAAATTACTCATAGCCCATCCTGCACCTTTGTATATTGTGAATGCTTATGCATGGCAATAAGTCAGTAGGTAAAGAGTTCGAAAGAGACTTGGTATAAGGGACTTTCTGACTAGCAAAATTTGGTACTGGGTAGATGTGGGGTGTAAAATAACTTGATGATATGAACACTGTGTTGATTTCATCTAATACATTTGGTATTAGTTTGAAGAGAATAACAGGGAATGGAAGATTTTGAAAGTGATGGTTTGATGGGTTTCATCTATTTCTACAACTTTTAATCGTTTGTATTTGGCTGGTGTATAGCGTACTAGATTTTTATTTTTCCAGAAGAGATTGGCAGGCCATTTGTTTCCAAACCAAGATTTGGATAGTTTCCTGTATCATGACTCTTCTCTGTTGTAATGCAAATACCCAGTGACAAATTCCCATATTTGTCATTCCACCGATCGTGCAGTTACTCGAAGGACTTTTCTCTCTGTTAAAGAAGGGATAACCCTAGTATCCCGAAAATCACAAGATGCTCAAGCACACATGTGACTCATCCGTCACTTATTCCCGTAGTCTAAAATTCTGACCTAGGAAGATGCAACCTCCACATACAACCAACTTCTTTTCCCCAGATATAATCTCAGCCACTCATGCATTCGCCACGCGGCCCTCCATCGCTAACCCGCTTGCTTCACAACACGAACATATCAATAAAACGGTCATGAACCCCGAATCCACTCATCACGAAATCCTTCGCCGGGTAAATCTAGCCGGACCACTGATATATGGGGGGGGAGGCTGCCACTTGGGTGGTGAAACCACCATCCCCTCCAAAGAATCCTTCAGATCCTGCAGCAACAGGAGTTCGGCATAGGGCTGCATACAATCACACGTGGCGCAACAAAAGAAATTCCCGGGACATTGCAATCCTGCCTTTCCCTTCTTTCGGGAATTGGAGCATGAAAGGCGTGGGATGGGAGGAAGGGCGAGAAGAAAAAAATCCTCCTTGTCGCGTGCACCCCGATGTGTACATGTCTCGGCAAGTGGATTTTCGACGTCAGTAGTATGTAAGTAAGGGATGGGCTGAACCCCCTCCCCCCAATCTTGGCAGCACTTGTATAGTGGAAAGAAAGGAAGAAAGCAGAAGGGAATACGCCGTGCCGCATTGTACATACGCCACATTAATCGTGGAAGGGGTGGTGGCATTAGCAGGATCTGGGCCGCCTAGCCGGGCCCAGCCCCAAACGCACGGTAACACACCATGGTTCCTCCCCGCGGAAGGGAAAGACCCAGAAACACGCACTCGGAAGGGGGTACATTCATCGGTAAAGTACGTTACGTGTATGTGTGATTGTGGCTTCACCATTCTCGCTTCGAAAGAAAAAAACCCCCCGGGGTTGTTCCTTGGTATAAACCCCCCCCCCACCAAAATGGCGGTTATGGTGTGTTGTGGTGTGACAACCGACGAGCTGGGTCCGGGAATTGGGGAAATCCTTATTTTGCGTTTTTAACACTACTACGCATACGCCGGCTGTGAACGAGGAGAAAAAGGGGGAAAAATTATGTGGAAACTGCCCACCCTCCCCCCCCCCCCCCGAAAGGGAAAATTCCGGTATCACACACGCAGAAAAACACATTCCACGGATATAAACCGCGTATGGAGCACAAGCGAAGGGGGGAAGGGAACTGTTGGGGCAGCGATTAATAA
The DNA here is from genome assembly GCF_000527765.1 of Bipolaris victoriae FI3. Classification (NCBI taxonomy): domain Eukaryota; kingdom Fungi; phylum Ascomycota; class Dothideomycetes; order Pleosporales; family Pleosporaceae; genus Bipolaris; species Bipolaris victoriae. Next base: position 50,944 of record NW_014575367.1, on the reverse strand, counting down.
TCTTGATACCGATCAAATCAGGTAAATTTCGCTACTACTACTACTACTACTACTACTACAGTACACCAACCCATTAGTATAGGAATTGTTATGTTCCGAGTGTGAGGGTCAACGTCAGTTTCACACGGTGGCTTTTCCCTAAATCCAGAAAACGTTGAGTAGATCAAGATTGTACGCTTAAACAACCCTTTAACCATGCCCTCGGTACACACACACACACACACACGCAATGGGGGGCCCTTCTATTTCTCGCACGAATTACTCACTTAGTCTAATCGCCCCACCCGCCCATTGACCCATTTTGTGTTGATTCCCATCACAGCTTACCGCCATCCGCTTTGATAACATCTCTAACGAGCTTGAGCGCCTCAACCGCAAAAGCCACCATGTTGCCTTCCCTCTCTGAGCTGCGCGTCTCTGCCTCTCTCGTCGCCGTGTCCCCACCCTCGCGTGCCACTGCAAGAGCCACATATCCCGGCGTGCGGTTCCTGGTGCTGCCGCCTGTGGGGCCTGCAGTCCCGCTCTCGCTGACAGCATACGTGCTGCCCAGCTTGCTGCGCGTGTGCTCGGCTAGACCTGAGACAACGGCTGGCGTGGGGCCGCTGTAGCCAGAGACGGTTTCTTGGGTCCAGCCCGCAAACGCAATGCGCGATTCGAGCGTGTAGAGGGTTAGGCCGCCGCGGTAGTAGGATGATGCGCCGGGGAAAGACAGGAGCGCTGCTGAGATGAGGCCGCCTGCTGCCTGTGAGGTGGTCGTGGGTAGTTAGCTTTAGGTGTGTATCACATATCCATTGGTAGGTAAAAAGGGTCCACAGACTGTTTCTGCAACTGATATTGTTTCTTTGCGCTCTTTGAGAAGAGTAGCCACCTCTTGAACTATCAGCCGGAGCTCTTCGGGTGGGAAGCTTGGGGGTGGCATTGTGGAGCTTGACAACGATGCCAAGGGTCTCTGCGATGTTCCGGGGTATCTATTGAGTTAGTCTCAGCTACTACGGAGAAATCGATGTTTTTTGTTGTTTGTTTACAACGTTGTTCCAGACAAAACACATTGGGATGTTGTTATGGCTGACATGGACGTTGCGAGTCAGTGGGGTAGCTTCTCCAAAGTGACGTGATGCGGGGTAGCTCCTGTTCTGAGCACCAACAATACATAGATAGAGATAATACTTTGTACTTCATTTACCTCTCATATTTGGTGAATGAGTAATTGCATATAAGTTCAGGTGCGTACTACCCCCTTGTCATGCCTAAACTAGTCAAAAGCGAACCTTTCTTCTCCTCTCTTCATCAACCTGATAGGTATAGAAGTGCCCCGCAGCTGTAATGTAATAATGGACGCAACTTTGTATCGAAGCGCATGCTGGGCCCTATTTACAGCTTTGTTGTATACCTCTCGTCGCTCTTGGCCTCCCTTTGGCATCTTGTCCACCTCTTCGTCAGAAGCAAAGTCATCGACGGCAAGCTCGACACTGTACTGCGCGAATATAGCAGCTAGCACTGCGAGAACCTCAGCTTGCGCAAAGCGTCGCCCTATGCAGGATCGGCCACCATCACTGAATGGGATATAGGACCCTCTGACAGGTTTAAAGAGCTCCGATGACGTGTCTTCGCCGGATGGTCCACGTAGTGCCTCGTCGTCGTAGTCAACTTCGACAAAAGATTCCGAAAGATTGTTCTTTGTAAACCAGCGCTCAGGTCGGAAACAATCCGGGTCCGACATACCATCATCGTTTGTGTCATTTTCGGGTGCGGGCCAATACCTCGGATTGCGATGGACAGACGAGCACAGGAAGACGTTGGCACCTGCAGGGATAGTGTATGACTTGCCGTCCACCTGAATGGTCTGGGATTGTTCTGGCGTGACTGATTTTGGAATGTTGACAATTGGCTGCAATAGCCGGAGCACCTCGTTCATGACTGCAGCTGGCATGCTTGCGAAAAGCTTAGGAAAATGCTCCTCGTACGTCCATTCACTGGTGGGTTTACCATTGAATATCCGGTCAATGTCTTGTTGTAACCGTTTCTGGGATGCCCAGTGGATTGCAAGATAAATCAGCGAAAAATGTAGCGTGTTTGCTGTTGTTTCGTGGCCCGCCAGCATGATCAAAAAAGCGTTACCGAGTATATCGCTCTTATCGACAAGTGGGGCGTTTTCACCTGTAATACCACTACCGCGGATTAAAGATTCGAAAACATCCATTCCCTTCTTGCCTTCACCGGAAAGAAACTGAGTCTTTTTGGTCTCGTACAATTCGTTCATGTAAGCGCCCCACTCGGCAGCTGCCTCGGCGACTTTACGATGTGCCGCAAACGGAGACTTTTCTAATAGAATGCATCAGTGTCATTGTTTCGATTACAAGTGGTATTGATATATCTTACCAAGCCATGGGATAGGTATTATCTGGGTCCATATGATATTATGAAGCAGCTCACTGAGCGCTTCTCGATAGCTCATAGTATGGCCAGGAGGCGCTTTGGAGCTGAAAGAAATGGACTGCTCTGTATTCTTGCTGACTGTTTCCTCCTTACCTTCTTCGTGCGGCCAGGTAACCCGTACATCGAAGCCTGCGCTACTAATGATGTACAAAGCAAAGTTCATTGAAGCTATAGAAGGATCGATTATGGTCTTGTTGCCTCTTCCCTCGGGTCCCGCCCAGAGACTAAGCAGCGATTTTGCGTGATGAAGTGTTTCGTTGAAAACGAGCTCATTGTTGCGCTCACCGAAACTCGGTGCTACAAGTTTGCGATGGCTGCGCCATTCGGTTCCTTCGGTAGTCACGAGATTCTTACCATATATGTTGAGGGATTTGTAAATCTCAAGAGGCTTGGGAAAGTCATTACGACGGGTAGTGATTTGGGTGATGGCTTCTGCATTAGCGACATAGACATCGATTCCAGAGGGGGCGACGGCGATGAATATGTCTTTGCCAATCTCCTTGAAATATTTGTATCCAGTGACATGGCTCCATTCTGCCTGTAGGATTCTGCAAGGCAATGGTCAACACATGACAATTGGCGCTATTGTCCATACATACTCTAACCACAGGCCCGTCAGGGAGCTTGGGAGAATTTTTCGCAGCAGCAGCGTCCAGAACTTGAATGTGGCCAGCCAGAAACGATTGTAGATATTCCAAGGCACCGAGACTACAGGCAGCCCTGAGCTCTTGGCGAGTGCGATATTGCGCTGATGGCGGCGATATCTCCAGGTAGCTTTGTAGATGGTGTAGGCTACGATGGCGCTAAAGACCCAGGTGGCAGAGACCATGGTGAGCGAAGGTGTAGAGCAGATGCTATGCTATGCAAGAGAAGGGAATTAGACGACGGTGCACGAGATGTTTGCTGTTTGCGATGTTGTGCTCCTCATGAGAGGAAGACGTGACGTCGCCATGTTAGCGCTACTGATCGGCCACTGTGGCGTTTCAGCGCTCAAACAGCCTTTCAGGGGCCACCAAAAACAATCACAATGTGCGCCTTCCAGTAAATGTGCACCTTGCAGTAAAGTACTGATCTAAGCCAGATGGGTTCATGTTGTCAGCTCTGGTAGCTATGCAGGCCAAAATAATTATACATGTGGCGCTGCCGCTCGAAGGATTTTTGTGTAACGAGCAGTCATCATCCAGGTACAAGTCTTGACAGGAGCTTCGGGGTATTAGCCGCCACCTGCTGTATAACAATACACTGATATAGTAGTCGTACTCACTCGGCCGCCGTAGAGACGACGGGATTTCCGATGCATTTGAATCACCGGCTGCTTTGATCGAATGTGAGGCTGCTTCGCTTGCATGCAGAGTTTGCGTCTCGTACGACACCCCTGGCACAACGCTCCGTGGAGGCAAGGAATGCGCACGCCGCTTGGTGAACAGTAGTGGGACAGAAACTTGATGTTTTACGTACTGGCATATCACTATATACTACTAGATATGTACATACCTAGTACACGCTGCCAGCCTCAACGTCACAAGCCGGGCTCTGGTTGTTTCGTTGGACTGGGCGCACAAAGTTTCCATATTCCAATAAGCTTTGGAACAGCAATGCAACTGTTGTGCCGCTTTGCTGTGAGCTCCAGCTTTCAACCGCAGGCCAGGGCATGTCATCGCAGGCGGCACGTAAGGCTAGGCGCGAATCATGACCACTGACACGGCCTGCCCTTCTCTAGGGCGCAAAACTTTGTGTAGGAGCAGCCCTGATCCGGTCAAGCAAGCAGCGCGACTACTACACCGACTCGATGGCGACTTATCGGCCGACTTTGACTCGTCAAGAGGGCGTGTGAGGAACTCCCCAAGGGATTACTGGACGCCTCCTGCCTTCCACGTGGAGAAGCTACGGCCACCAGGATGACGAAGCCAGGGTTCCCACGAGGGTTGCAGGCCGACCTTGTTAAACACGGCTCGGGCTGTGGGGGAGAGGAGTCGTCTATCGGACATGGCTTTGGCAGCAATCATCGAGGTTGAGGCAGACCGCAACTTGGCGTAGCGTCGGCGGACAGGACCGGGCAGAGTCGGCTGGTCATCTGACAAAAATGGCTTCCATGGCCACTGCTGCGACGGGCTTAGCAGCAGCGGCCACTGCTGTTTGGGATTAATGCCTTGCTGGCAGCTGACCATGCCGAGGTACGGTCGAGCAGAGAATGTGTGTGTGTGCCTGTTGGCAGAGGGGCATTAGCAGAGACTTCCCGTGGTGCAAGGGTGACTGAGCGGCGGCGGCAGCGCAGCGCAGCGCGGAGCGGAACCAACGTTGTGATGGAGGGGCAGGTCAATAACGCCGTGGTGATCCTGGCCTGCCCTTCTCTCATGTCGACTGGGAGCCTACTGTTCCTGACGCCATTCTGGCGGTCGCATCTTATGGCGCGCTAAATAAAATCCAGGATTTTCCCGAGAGTGTTTTGTCATGGTGAAACTAATGTGGTGATGCTACCACTACTACATACGTACCAGGCCGAGAGCCGCGTTTTCCCACCGCAACCGTACGACGCGGTCAAATGGGTAGTGCAGGGAGTATACGCACCATTTGGCCATGTGCCACCAGGCTACCTATAGGAGTTTCGCCAGGATCCGCAGCGTGCGAGTGCAGATCTTTGGGCAGCAGCAGTGGCAGTAGCGGTTTAGTGCTATGTAGCAGCCATGATAATCGCACATTTTCCACGTCTGTTTTGAGGGAGATTGGGGACCTAGGGTTTGAGGGCGGCATGCAACGAGGGGCTGGCGGGCGGGAGCGAGTGCGAGCACGAGGGTCGGTGGCAATGGGCAGTGGGCAGCATAGCCCGTCCATCCTTTGGCAGGCCGAAAAAGATAGGGCATACGAGCTGTCTGGACGCCACCTGCAGCGCATCACTTCCACGAGTCTTCTCGAATGCCTTGGTGCCGCAGTAGAGTGGAGGCTGGGAGGACTGGGCATGTTGACTAGTGCCTCGACGAGCTCGGATCAGCTTCCTGAGTCTTTGAGGCCAGCAATTGGGCGCAAATTGTCCGACTCAAGGCCCTCATGACAGGCTTGCCTCAAGCTGCACCAGGGTCGCTGCGGAGAGAGGCCTGTTGTTGGTGGTGAGCGGAGAAGCGCGCAAGCCGCACGAAACAAAGTGCCCAGCGACGGCCAGCCACAAGGGCCGGGGCGGGACAGGGCAGGTTGTGGTGGACGGACGAGGCAGATGCAGATTGCACATGGATATGGAATGGACATGGCTGCGCGGTTGCCATGGACGGGAGCGACGTTTGCTGTCTGCAGCGGTTGCGGTAATGCCCTGGGAGGGGGACGGGCGACGGGCGACGGGCGACGGGCGACGGGCAGAAGAGAGCGCCATTGTTTGATGGAGACAGTGCGACTACCGCGACCTGCTACCACTGTTACTACTCTAATTACTCTACTTGCACATGGTCCTGCCCGCGGCCGCCCTGAAGCATCCGGCCATGCGTGGGTTTGGCTGCATACAGACACACACCACACACATGCTACTATACACTCACACGCACACACACACACACACACCACACACACTCACACACCCGCCCCTCTAACATATGTATGTGTGTGTATACACGCACCCACACTGCGCGTCTGGTGGACCCCCCGCCCAACCCTGCGCGGGCTGGGCGTGCACAAGCGAAGCTGCAGAAGCTCTCTGATGTCTCTGACCGTCCTTTGGTGCACGCTGCTCGCCCATTTGCCTTGCGCTAATCGGCCGTCTCTTCACCTGCCTTTGCCCACGGCCGCCGCCGCCATCGCCCTCTTCGTAGTCGTAGTCGTCGTCGTCGTCGCCGTCGCCGTCGCCGTCGCTGTCCCATGTGCGCTGGGCCTTGGTGTCATTGACTGCTGCTGCTACTACTACTGCTACTGCTGTTGCTGCTACTCTCTGCCTCTGGCCTCTCGTCCACCTCCCCCCCTTGTCATCACCACCATCAAACACCACCCTTACCAGCCCTAATATTACTCCCATCACCTCCACCATCACCTCCACCTCCACCACTACCCGACCCCCTCGGCAGCGCGTGTGCCTGAGCCAGTGCTGGGCCGCCTCCCGCGCCCTGTCGCATCGCGCCCTGGAGCTGTTCCTTTTTGCGACTGATGTGGTTTCGCGCCTTTTCTCATTGCGCCCTGGCCCCTTCGTTCGCACGGCCCGTCTTAAAAGCGCCACTTTTCGCCGACTGAGCGACAAACGTCCTAGCATTGACCGCGCGCGACTCATTCATCTCGCCTTTACCTGCTTCGGATAGTTGTCTCCGGCTCCATGGTAAGGTCGTCCTGCCCAAGACTAGGTCCTTTCTTCGTGCACGCGGCATAGGAAAGCTCCCGTCCTGCATCCCACTCTGGCCTCCGAGCACTTGCCCTGCGACGCTTTCCAAACTCTTCCCCTCTTCCATGCGATGACGCGGGTTGGGCTGTCATCTGCAAATCACTACTGACCAACCAACTTGCTGCCTTTTTGGTGAATTGGTCCCTTCCGCCCCTGCGACTGCCGAGGCCGCTCTCCACCAGCTGCACCCCCCGCGACCTTCCTTCCTGGCTTTTGCCGTTTGGTGGTCCTGGAACCATCCGTTGTGCCCAGTAGTGCTCTGTCATACATAGCCGCATGGCCATAGCGGATTCTGTCTGGCATATGTAAGGATGGCTGATCCTGACGCGCCCGCCCATAACAAGAGAGCTCGTTTGGGCTCCAGCAATCTTGACTACAACGGCCACGGATTCCCTCCCCCTCCTCCACCGCCTCATACCCAACCCACCCGCCCTCCGACACATCCCACCTTGGCCCAGGCTTCTCCGCCCTATCCTACTACCCACGGTCTATCCACCACTCCCTCTCACCAGTACACCGCTCACCCCCAAGCCTACCCAGGCCCGCTACCCTCGCCATCATTGCCACCCTCTGACATCCGCGCCCTTGCGGATCCGCGCAACATACCCTCTCCCCGGCAGCATCCCAATGGCGTCACAGGAGTCGCTACTGTGACAATCCCCCAGGACCGCATTTCAACCTACCGTCCTCCACCGACGCCTCAGTCAGCATCGGCTCCAGATCCTCACAGCTCCCGCTCCACCAGCCTCAGTATCAGTACCGACGTCAAGGTCCAGCCCCAACAGCCTCAACCTCAGCCTCAACCACCCATGGAGCATGGTGGCCATCACCCGTCGTGGCCCCCCATGACCGCCGAGCACCGGCCAAATGGCAACATGGCGAATGGCTATACTCATGCCATGAGTCCCTCTCACCCCAACGGACCCCCGCCCTACCACGCGCAGCCACCACCACCGCCTGCTCAGCAGTATCCCCAGCCAGTGACTCCCTACGCGCCCACGCCTTACATGAACGACTATGGCGCCGCACAGCAAATACGAAGGAAGCAGGTCCGAGCCACGCAGGCTTGCAACCACTGTCGTTCGCGAAAACAAAAGTGTGACGAAGCCCGGCCGTGCCAGTTCTGCAGAGAGAACAACTTTGACTGCCAGTACAAAGATGTCCCACCACCAAAGTGCGTCGCCTCCACTCTACGTTTGGTCACCCCCTCCTCGCTGACGCTTTTTCCAGGCAAGACAGAAGCATGATGCAGCTCCAAGAGAGCGTCAACAACATATCAGACGTTCTATCACAGTTCGTAGATCAGTTCAACACGTGGAAACAGGGTGTCGAGAGCAGACTCCCACCTACGCGAGCCGACATGATGTCCAATCATGCTTCACCCGAGGCCTCGTTCTCTACAACCCAAAGAGATCAGAGCACATCCAGATGGCCAACGCCTGCTCAAGGAGCAAGAGGCCAAATGGGTCGTTTACACAGCAACCTCAAGATGGAATCACCAGTTGTCCCCCATTCGAGCACGTTGTCGCCTCTTGGCACTCATGCCTCTGCTCCTATCAAGCAGGAGTCGCAGTTTGCTCCTCCTCCGCAGCAACCCGCAACACCTGCCGAAAGTGTGAGGACCGAACGTAGCCACGCTACCGAGACCGGCCCTAAAGAACAGACCGGCCTCCAAGGAGACCACACTACCCCTGCACATAAACTGCTCGAAGAGTGGACCCAAATGAACATCTTCTATCAAGGTATTCCATACCTGAAACGACTAATCGACAATGGCCGCGAAGTGTCAGATTACCCGATGCAGTTGGAGCAGGACCGTGGTTTGCTGCGCGTTTGGGGTGTTGGTGAGGGCCAAGACCTAAACGACGGCGCCCAAGGCCCTGGTAGCCCCGAGAGCAGCAACGATTCCGAGGCCGCATCTCCAGCGCCTGGCAAAGATGGCTTGTGGGGCCATCCGCCTTACGACCACCAAAGCCCCTCTGAGCCCAGCAGCACACCGCGCGAAAGCTACCAGAGCGGCCTTGGCCCAGATGGCCGCCCTGACTTCCGTCGTCATGTCATGTTTGATTTGCTCAAGTCGTACATGGACAGCATGCACATGTTCCATCCGTTCATGAACGAGATCAAACTCAAACGCATGTTCAGAGAGTTCAGCGATCAGTACAGTCCCGAATCGCGAGGCGCAAGTGTTAGATCACCTGCTGTCAATGGAGTGCACCAGCTCAATCCTGGCGTCAAGCGAAAGCGCTCGGCGAGCGGGTTGGACGGATTGCCATCGGCTCGAGGCGAGATTGAACGCTCATTGCGCAATGCCATTGTTCTACTTGTTCTTGCCCTTGGCAAGGTTTGTTCATACACAGACCCCTTGCCTGCACCGCAAAACGACCGGAATCCCTACATTCACTCCGAGTATGGCTACATCCGCAACTCTCCAAATGCCAATGGCAGTTTTGCCAGTGAGGCGTCTGAAGATAGCCGCCCGCGAAACATTGACATTCTCCCTGGTATGGCCTATTACGCTTACGCGACTGACATCCTCGGAAACCAGCAAGGTGGAAACACAACCGCCCATGCGCAAGCCATGCTTTTGGCCGCACTCTATCTCAGTCAGTTCGCACGAGTATTAGAGAGCTGGAGTTGGATCAACAACGCATGCCGTATCGCTCTGGTACTGATCAAAGCCGACTACACCAAGCTCCTTCGTGTGAACAACGAGAAAAGACAATTCTGGAGTCCCAAGGAACGATATCGATTAAATTTGGTCATGTGTGTTTATTGGACAGCACTGCAGCTCGAGTCGTAAGTCGCTTCTACTGTCAAAATCGAGATCCCAACACTAACAGAGAGTTTTTTTAGTGATATTCTGGCGGAGATGAGTAACCTGCCACCCTCCGGTATCTCCGCGCACCAGAGTGACATTATGTACCCTGAAGGTGTCAACGAGACCTGGATCCAAGAGGACAGCAGCTCCGCGCAACTAGAGGACATCACTTCGGGTCCGCGGAACGACCTGATGATGAAGCTCTACTCTACCCAGACGTTTCTGCGAGTGATTCTGAATGTGGCACACAACGCCTTGTACGGACCCAGCGGACGAATGAGCTTCGACCCCACTAGTGTCAAGGAAGTCGCTTATCACGCGCTCACGCACGTGGGTGTATTGGAAAACTGGAGGAAACTACTTTCGCCCGAGCTTGCCTGGGACGACAGCGAGTACCCCTCGACCGATCTCAACATTGCCCGTGTTCGCGCCAAGTACTATGGTGGCCTCTACATGATGTTGCGACCGTATCTCAAGCTCGCGAGTCATGTTTTGGAGTTCCCGCCCCCACCTCCAGGGAGCACGGGCGCCTCTCAGCACAACTCACCGTCCCCATACGGACAGCCCCTTACAAACAGGAACGTGCAGATGGTCGAACTGAGCGAGGACCAGCAGAAGATTATCAAGGTCGCTTGCCAATGCATCAACAGCGCGATCCACAGCACGATTGCATTCGATCGTGTAGGTGAAGAGCCTGGTAGCAAATACCAGTATTTCACCCCAACACGCAAGAAGAGGCTCGTAGTCACAAACATATTCGGTACACTTCACGCGTAAGTCTATGACTCCCCTGGTCTTCTCAATAGCATTCCGCTAACCCAGCATAGACAATTCGGAAACATGCTTGTCCTCGCCTCAGTGTACAAGTCGAAACTCTATCCTCTTCTCCCAAGCGATACCTGGCTCACCAAAGCGACACTCTCCGCCCTATTTAAGCGCACCATTAACGTCATTGAAGACGTTGCGCCAAACTCGCCCATCTTGCGCATGGACCTCGAAATCCTCAGGAATGTTCAGCGGCAACAGGGTCTGGAGTGATGTCAGGCGTAGAGCAACAAAGGAAAAAAGCAACGTATGGTGGCGGGTTTCCAAACCTGATCCCGTATCTACATCCTGCCGTATGGAGCGACACCCGCATGCGCCGACGCATGCTCGTACACCCTCCCTCTTCGGATCTTGTCGCCATCCGTCACGGACGATCTGGTCCGACACAGATCTGGGATCGTGCATAATGACCTGCATATTTTGGCCCTGGCGCATTGCTTTCTGTTAATTATTTTTTTGGATTATTTTTTTTTCTCTCGATATTCCCCACAATCGACGGCCATGACTATACATGCAACCAGACGTATGCGCACGTAGCAAGGAGAACAACTTCATCATCATCATTGGGTGGCTAGCGCTGACATAATTCGTATGCATTTCTAGTCATTTTCATCTCTCTGTCCGTTTCGCCGGAGAATCAATCAATTGTTCTATAGTCTTACAAAGCCTGGGTGGATGATCTGTCTGTTACCGTTTCAGGTAATCCTAACGTTCTGTTCTATTTTTCCTTTCTTTTTGGATCTCTTCCTCTATTCTGGGTCCTGATTTCGATATCCCACCTGTCAGGAGAAAGCGCGCCAATTGCGACAATGGGCATGCCCTGAGGATTGGACACTACCGCAGTTGCAGCTCACTCACCGATCAGACTAGTGTGTACGGGCGCTGCGAGATGTGGGGTCTAGATCTACGCATGAGCAAGACGAAGCACAAGGCGTGCCGCCGGCAGAGCTCTAGTTAGTTGTCTGATTCGACAGACAGGTGTTCGAGCTGATGGGATTTGGTCGTGTCAGATCTACACCTACCAACCATTACATTCCTCTTCACCGATTTTGCGTTGCGCATCCTACCGATTTCTTTTTCGCTACGTACGTGAATGCTTTTCCTCATATCTCAAAGACCCTCACACACCGTTCACGCAGGCTCGCCTATCAATGGGAGGCGGTACGCTTCTCCGCCTTCTCTCACCCAGTCGCTGCCACCTAGATCCTTCGGTGTTTGCTTTTTCTTCCGTCCTCCGCGGCGTACACCTCGTAACATAGGTCCCTTACCAAAAAGACCCATGTTTTGCGCGCGCATTAGCAGTCATATTTCTCGGTCAGTGTTCCTGTGGGGCTTCTCGGAACGGCCGTGTACGGTAACACCCTCCGACCACATGGCTGGGCGACATTTTTGACAACTTTTTTTCTTCCCTCTCACGCTGTGTAATCAGCGCCTTAGCCGTTCCGCCTGCTCTAGTTCGCATATTTACTTTTTCTTGTGCCACCGTCCCACGACACGTGATGCGACAGCACCCAAGAAAAGATGCCGATTATCCGGATAGTAGGCGTTTGATGCTCTGGCATCTCCTCTACCTTACTCTACAGGGACTCATGTAACGTGAGGTGACATGATTACGCACTAATCTCACCACACAATATCTCCATGATCGGTGAGTTGGCACATCCCTGCTGTTGAAAACGCCCGCCTACCTTATCGTGCGCCGCATGTATACAGCGATCCTTGTATTGATGCCTTTGTTTTTTGTCGTGATTACTATTCTTCAACTCTACATTGAGGATGCAGTACGGCAACGCAAAGGAAGATGAGGGCCGATTCTCAACAGTACTCGCCACAAAGAGTGCTCTCGCTTCGAGTATCTGGCCCCGCTGACAAAGCATGACGCATCTGCAATGTCGACCAGAAAAAGAACTTATACTCTGTATATCTGCGCGGGTTTTGCCGCACGTAGTATGTACCTGCACCCATGTGTAAATGTACATGTGTACGTACGTATTACAACGTAAGTACTTTACAAAGTTGTCATTGGCACGCAGAGTGCACTAGAGGTTCCTTCGCATGCCCACGAGCTACTAGATGCGCAACATGCAGACGTGCATGGAAAAAGTTCCATGATGTCTTTTCACCACGAGCCCTTTCTGCACACTACATCTCTGCTGCTTTGTGAGCCCGTCTTGATGTGCGTACGAAATACATGCGTAGACGTGTAGGGCTTAGCGACATGTGCAGCCAATCAAATGCCCCCATCTTGTTCCACACGTCTGGTCCATCGCATCCCGCCGGAGATTTCCCCGCCGCATCGCCAAGGCGCTCCAATCTTTGGTGTCCCCTCCCTTTCCACCCTTCATTTCTCCACCCCCTCTACGTTGTGGTAAGTAAGTTGCCGGACTGCTCTTAGCGACCTCCAGCCGCACTGGGAAAGCCCAAACGAAGAACAAAATCAGCACACCGCAAATGTGACAGCCGCGGCAAGCGGTCTATCCCGTACATGCGTTCTGCTACTGTTTCCAGCCAGCCGCGTCTAAACCGTCGCGAACCGTGATTATTTCGGTATACCGCGCCCCACTCGCACGCCAGCCAAAGTGAAAACCACACATCATAATGCAATCCGGCAACCCGACCCATGTGCGACATCACATCACACTCTTGCACCATCCGAACACGGCAACCCGATCGTTGCGACAATGTGCAAAGCAAGACAAAGCCGCGTACAATCAGGTGGGCGGATGGCGACCAGTTGGGTCGGTCAATTATTGCCAGCTGCCCTTGTTCCTGTTGCTCATGGGCTAGTCGGACCTCTCTCCGACGCCATGTCATTGGTCGAACAGCGCAACAGTACTCTCCGGTGAGTGCATAGCTTTGGACCCTGGAGAGGTGATGATATTATCCACTATTGAAACGCGGGCGTCATTGCGACGCGTGACGTCTTTGCGGCCAATACTTACTCGACGAGGCTGGGCGAAGGCGGTCTTAACAAAAGCTACGTTCAGTATACGGTAAGTCCAACACTCGTACGAGTATTGGCGATTCAGCTGGGGGTCCGCTGGGTCCCATTGGTGATCTGTCCGAACAAAGTCATCTGCTTCAGAGTTTGGAGTACTAAACAGTCAGCCTTGGATTATTCCGAAATGCACCCTGTTAGTCGCGTAGATCATGCTAGGAGGGCCGGGGATCTAACGCCGAGATAAGGGATATGGCGTCTCCTTAGCACTCGCAAAAACATGCCATTTCAACTGACTCGAATCGGCTGCAAGAGCATGCACTCCGGGTCGTCGTCTTTGCAAAATTGCGTGTACTATCTATGTACAAAATAAGATTCCCGGCATAATACGGGTGACAGTGGACTACGGACATTTGCTCCCTACCAATCTTTGATCTGATAAACCTGGATTGTGGCACAGTAACGCGCGAACCGCAGCAACCTAAACCTGAACGGCGAACGTTGGGCAGCGTTCAAACGTGTCGTGGACAATGGCGGGAAGGGGGGGGAGAGCTTTCACTCAGACGTTGCGGAGTATACTCCGCAGATGCTCATGAGCTGGCTCCCCTGTTGGGCACACGGAACGCAGATCAATTCTGGGGCCTTTTCACATTGGACGCCGACTTGAATGCGTCTTCTTGTGCGAACAATTGGTCACCGGTGCGGAAACACAACATTTGCGAAAATCATAAGGTTATCATCATGTAAAATCGTTGCTGCTAATGGCCCACTAGGCTCAGAATGACGACTTGCACATCAAACCATGTTGTGTAAGTAAGATGATTGTTCAGCCCCCGCTATTCCTGGACATGCTTTCTTCTGTGACAAAAGTGGATACATATATACATTACTCACGAGGTTTTCGCTAATTCGCTTCGTGTTCGTGATGGCCAATGAGTTTCACAGCCACTCTAGGCATGTCTGGCCTCACAGCCTCGGAATCATGCCTCCCGCCATCGCATCGACTCCCGTAATCAGACGTGCGGCAACCTGAGAGAACCTGTGGTCACGATCTCCATCCCCATCTGGACACTACTCGTAAGGAGCAAGCCGGTGCGCTCCCAAGACCGAAAGAGAAAGTTTAAACCCATCCACATCGACGTTGGAAGCTTAGATTCGGGGAAAGTGAGGCGCGAAGCGCGTCGCCGTTGATGCGGGCCACCACCAATGTTGCATGGTTGGGGTAGATGACAGCCTCATACGCATGCGGCGGATTGAATGAACGTCTAGACCCCGCCATCAACACATACGCACACCTCAGCCTTTCCGGCGTGGCACTAAGACCTGTTGTATGCAGTCACAATCACGTTGCCAGTCGTCGAATAACATCTCGAAACGATGCCCAGCCGAACAAGGCAAGCCACAAAACATGCTGTGGTCCTCTGCCGCGGCCTTCCGCGCGTTCCCCGTCTTCGCCAATCGAGCATTGTACTCCCTTCACCGATCAGGGTGGCCTTTGTAGCATCGGCTAGAGGCACATCCCGCACGAGATAAATCCGCCATGTAGCATCTCCAGCCGAGATTACGACGGCGACAGCATTGGCAAGATCAGCAACCCCAGCAACACCAGATGTCGGAGAAAGATGGATGTAAAGATGCGCACAATGTATCTAAGATTAAACGCTGTCTTGGATGGGATACTGCATGTTCAGTCGGAGATGCTTCCAGGAAGGTCGGGCCTTTTTTTCTGGTTAGTTCTCGAGATGTTGTTATCTGTGACCGCCTGTTGCTATGCAATCCGTGACACGTTCGTCCGATAATTCTTCGCTCCGAGATGTACATATACACGCACGTACGTTGAGCAACTGGGGTATGGGGTGGATATACGCTCGGTTGGCAGCGTGGCCGGTGCCTCGTGTCGCGATAGGAGGAGACGGCCGTGGCCTTGGTATTTCGGACTTCGAAACTCTGATGGATTCAAGTGTCAGGGTTGGCACATGATTAGATTTGGGGAGAATGTTCTGAACGTGTTCTTTCACGCGTTTGGTCTTGTCTGTGCTTACCCCAATTTCGCGTCATGATCCCTTTTCCTCCCATGTCTCGGCACGGGGTGCGACTCCAATCCGAGGGCTCCATGGGTTGCTTCTATCTGCCTAATTTAACGGGCCGGTAACGACCGTCGCAACGAGCACTCCGAAAGGATCGATATTCCGCAAGGATGATACATTCGGCCCTTTAAAGACCATCTTTCGGCACATGTCCAACGACCTCAAGCCGGAGTCAATCAATAGTGCAAGAGATGGAATTGAGTCCAAATAGTCACATCGTGTTCGTCAGCAACCTTGGAGGCTGTCCAATCATGGCCTTGTTCTATTGTCAGCAGTTCAATTACAACGGCAGTTCTGGACGTGCACCCAGGGCTATCCAATATATCTTGGTTTCGGGTGCACTGGACTACCATTTTCCGTCCCATGGAGACCGTTCGCCAAACGCAAGTCAGATCTCCTCATCGGCCCTTTGTGTCGTAGACCATATTTCCGGATGGTCGGAGCATTGCCATGTCTGCCTGCGTATGTTGCGCCTGCCCCACAGAACGAGACGTTGGATGTCGTGGGGATCGTTGAAGCACTAGGTAAGTATGTTGGTGGGTCTTTGCGTTAACGACGACAGGCGTCAAAATGTCAGATCCACTTTGACGCACGACAAGTTGGTATACCCACTGTTTTGGGGTAGCGCACGGGCTTATCAGACGCTGGAAAGATGCTGAGCTCCAATCTTGTAAACCAATGCTTGATCCTCAAGCATATTGCCAAGGTATCTGAGGGGGTTTGCCTTGGAGCGGTCTGCGAGGTCGTCTAGACAAGACGCGAATACTACACCATACAATATCGCCGCCCAACCCTGAGCGCGGTTGCAAGTATCCTGAAGCCCTGAAAGTATACTACATGCACGAAGTTACATGCCATGTTCGAATCTTACCCAGGCTTTTTTCTTACCGCACCACCCTAGAAAGCGTATGGACCGTATGGACCATGTTACCGACGGGATCAGCGACAACAATGCCAGGATGAATCCGAGTGATGCCCAACGCAGGCGACATAGACGCATACGGATAATCCGCCGGGCATGCTTGAGAACGCGTCAAGGCCTCTTCCTTGTTCTTCATGGATGGGACAGATGGGCTCGGTAGGTGAGCTTTGAATAGAATGGCGCAACGAGTCAAATGTCGTGCAGCGGTGGTCTTGACAGGGCCCACTGTAATAACGCTCGTCATGAAAGCTTGATCAGCGTCTAAGCTGCCTGGTATTAGTGAGTAGTCCGTGTTGTAAGGTGTAGAATTTTTGTCAAAATCAGAAAAAAAAAGTGGTTCCTATTAACGTAATCCATTGCTTTGCAAAGCTTGAAACTGTCGTTGCTACAATACTTGTGATTTGAAGACTGTAGTCCATGAATGGAAACTTGTAGACTTTTACGTATTGGGGAGTCTTGAGCAGGCTGATAAAAGCAAGATGTATGACTAGATATTTTGTATAATTCAAGTGTTCGCTTAGACTAGCATACGAATGGAAGAGCGATGTAAACCAGTGAAGTGAAAACTTATTGCTGCTGTACCGTCCAAGGCAAATTTCAAGTTTGCTTTGCTCACCCTTCACTACTGTCGCCCTTTCCTCCGTTCAAAATTCTTCCTGCATGCCACTATCTATCACTCTCCTTTTCTTCTAAGCTATATTTCATATTCGCCGTATATCCTCTGTGTCATATTTTGATGTTCTTAAACTCTTCAAAAACTGTATATGCAGCCTCGATAACTCATGCTGGAATTCCAGCACCCATTTCTAACACTGGGCTACAACATGTGTAATCTACCTCTTAGACACTCTGCGGGGAATGAATGACAATACCTTGTCACATGTACGGCTGTGAATCTGCGAGCTACGACTGCCTGGCGACTTGCCCAGAAGCACTGTCGCACGAAATTCTGATCACAATGTGCTACCGTCGGCCTATCTCGAGAACTCATAGAAACGAACAAACGTATCTGGCCTATACTAAAGTACCTCTTCCTTCTAAACGATAGTCTTCTCGTTGTACATGTCATAACATCAAAAGGCGGCCTACCTTCACTTGGGAAAACAGCAGAAAAGCGAGGCAGTAGCGACAACGCATCGATACACTCCTGCCCTTCCACGAACTTCACATCCTTACTTCAACCCTCTATACTATCCTCACAGTATCACAGCTCAGCCCTACGGCACAAATTACATGTCTAGGCCTCACTACGTAGAATCCCATCGCCACTACTCCTACTTCGAAGCATCGTTTCCACCACCAAACACTTCCTTCCGACCCATACAAACACGCACTTGGACGCACACCAGCCCGGCGCGAATACCACAGTACAACTACCCACCATACAAGAACGGTTCCAAGAAGGCGGCAGTCAAACACGTACACTTCGACCTGCCTGACTCGCGGCAAAGCACAGTCAAGATAGCCATCGAACAAAGACAACAAGACATGCAACTGCAAACCCCAAAGCAGCAAGAGAGAAACGAACGACCAGCTTTATACCGCCAACCAACCCCATTACCTCACAGACACGAGCAACACACCTCAAGACCGTCCTACCCACCACCCCCATACAATCACCCCAACCACCAGCAGTACCACCAACACCACCACCAACAATTCAACAACACCCTCCCTATCACCCTCCCCCATCCCCGCCCAACAATCTACATAATCTCCTACTCCACAGCCATCACCCGCACCGAATCCGCCACCCTCAGCCTCCTCGCATCCCAAGTCCCTCTCCGGCACCCGCCAATCCCCCACCTCTACACCATCGACGCACGCAACATACAACCTCCTTCCCCCTCCCTCTGCGCCCGCTACTCCGGCCTCGCACCTCTAATCCAAGACATCGTCATGCAAGATTTAGCCGCGCAGAAGGCGGTCGAGACGGCGGTTGGGGAGTTATTGCTGCGGTTTGGAAATGGCGAGCAGAGGGGGAGAGAGGTTAGTATGAGTGTTTGCTGTCGTGCGGGGACGCATCGCAGTGTGGCGATTGCGGAGCGGGTTGCGCAGTGTGTTAAGTGGGAGGTGGGCAGGACGGGGGGTGCGGAGGGGGTTAGGGTTGTGTGTAGGCATGTTCATCGGGTTAAGGGGAGGGGGGATCCTTTTTGAGAGAGAGAGAGAGAGAGGGTTTGTGTTGCTGTTTCTTGTCTTCTTGTCCTTGGTGAATACAATTAGAGTGGTTGGTGATTGTCAGTGACAATAGCTCGTGAGGCTGCTTTGTACATATGGTTAGCGTAGTCATGTATAAGAAAGTCAGTGCTTGGTACTCCTTAATTGATGACATTGAACTCCGGTATTGATTCTTGTTACATGATGACAAAAACATTGCGACATACGCTCACTTTCTAACAATACTGAACCGCGCTCGAAGCTAACCTCCAGTGCTTCGATCCCACATCTTTTCTTTCCTCTTCATATCATAACATTGCACATGCTCGTACACACCTGTCCCTTCTTCTTCTATTTTGAACTCCTTTACGCCGTCTTCTTCTTGCCAATGCTAGTATCGATGCTGCCCAAGACCCATGTAACAGCAAACACAGCAAACATGCCTAGAGTAATGACAATAGGCTTCCTGTATCCCGCAATCCAGGGATAGTCATAAGTGACAATGACATCACGGCCCCTGAACTCATCTACCAAGTTGATAGATGTCAAAGTCAGTGCAGTGCGGCCCAGAGTATCCATAAAGGTCTTGTGTAGCGTGACCTCGTCGGCTACAACAGGAACAGCGGTCGAAAACTTGACATTGGTAGCGCCCTCGGGGAGGATGATGCGTAGGCTGACGCGACCGTAGGAAATGCCCTCGGCAGCGCGGGGGCCCTCGAGGAAAGGAACCTTGAGCACATACGTATCGCCAGTCGAGAGCTTGCGCAGGTACGTGGACAGATCGGCGTTCCAACCAACACGGAAACTGTACTTCCAGGTTCCGAAGATGGGGTACCTGGGCTTCAACTCCAACAATGCCTCCTTGTTGCCAGGGCGGAACCTGGAGGTAGAGACGTTACCGATGTCGTCGGTGAAGTAGGGGTCGACAGATCCAGGAGCCAGAGGGAGGTTAAGACCCTTGACAGCGAAAGTAGGTGGGTTCATGTAAGATTGCCTCTGCCACTCAACGCGCGAAAAGTGGTTCTTGAGTCCGGCGCCCTGGTTCTCGAGCCAGTACCTCTCCTCAAAAGCCAAGTTACCGCCCCAATGCGAGACTTCGACATCGCGCTCCAGGCGCGTGGCGTGCGTCACGGGCTTTGTGAATTCGTAGCGCACGCTTACGGGCTGCTGAGCGCCAGCTGGCACATTGTTGTAAACTCCATATGTGAAGGTGGAGCCCTGTTTCTGTGGGTCGGCCTTGTTCTCGTCATTGAGCTCGGCGGGGAGAGTGGTGTAGTCTGGCACATCGTTGTTGGGGAACTTGACCTTGGTGCGCTGCTTCTCGGTCAGGTAGGCGGAGGGTGCGTATGCGCTAAAGTCGTATTGCAGGTACTGCTTCGCTGTCTGGGGGAGTTGGGCAGGGACCGGCTTGAGGGAGGAGAGAATTGAGTAGGAGATGCTGAGTGTCTGCTGGGCGTTGGGTGCGAGAGGTTCCGGAAGGTGGATCTTGTAGAACTCAACCGAGCTGTTCCAGTTAGTCCCAGTGCTGTGCATACCCATTACACGATCTATACACACCTTTCCGCATCAAAGCCAACAATATCAACCTTAAAGGTGCCCTTCTCAGCCGCCTTCTTGTCCCTCACCTCGAGCCCGCCGACCTTTGACAGCAGGGTTGAGTCGAAGGGGAGATAGTATTCCGACTGCGCCTTTGAATCAATGTTTTGAATAATGACATTGATCGTCTCCCTGGGGTAGGCCTTGTCGAGATTGGTGGTGCGGACTAGATTGGCATTCTTGAATACCTGGGGTGGTGCGAAGGTGCTGGGGAGCACTTGCTTGGACAGCAGTGGTTCGGAGAGGTTTAATTCGGCAGCGGCGAAGGTTGCCAGAGCTGCTATGCAGCTTGCGAGGGAGATGGGCCTCATTGCGAATAGCAGTCAAGCTATCCCGTCATGTGCGAGGTTGGTGTTTGTCGACGGCTCACATGCGGCTATGCTATTGCGTCGTGTTCTCTTCGGAGTTGGCTGGCACCTCCGCGTCTGTGCGTGAACACCCATAGTTCCACCACCCCTCTATGCCTGGCTCCTCCACAAACGCCCCTCGACAACACCACAATGCGCCTGTTGGCAACCTCAATTAGGCGGCCCCGCATAGCCGCCACATCTGCTGTCATAGCTAGAGCATCGGGGAGGCGTCACCTGACCAACAATGGCTTTTTCCGTGTCTCAGATGAGGTGCGAGAAGCACTGAATTCAAACAAGCCCGTAGTCGCCCTGGAGACGACCATCTACACGCACGGTGAGGGCGCATGTTAATGGCACATATGCACGTGACATTAACTAATTGCCTGTGCAGGCTTCCCATACCCTGAAAATGTAGCCCTGGCCTCCCTCCTCGAAAGTGTAGTCCGGACCAACGGTGCCGTCCCGGCCACAATAGGCATTTTGGATGGTGTAGCGCGCGTCGGTTTGGATCCAGAGGAGCTCATAAGACTGGCTTCTTCTGCTGGACAGGCAAATACGCTGAAGCTCTCACGTCGTGACCTCGGCTATGTGTGCGGCACGCGACTCACCAACAAGTCCTTCAATGGTGGCACCACCATATCTGGCACTATGTTGCTGGCACACCTCGCTGGTATCAAGATATTCGGAACAGGCGGCCTTGGTGGTGTCCACCGCGGCGCCGAGTCGAGCATGGACATCTCCGCTGATTTGACGGAACTTGGAAGAACACCAGTCACGGTCGTCTCCAGCGGCTGCAAGAGTTTCCTTGACATACCGCGAACAATCGAGTATCTTGAAACCGAGGGCGTGGGAGTGGGTACATTTGCCGATGGACGCACAGGGAAGGTGGACTTTCCTGCCTTTTGGTCCAGAGACAGCGGAGTCAAGAGCCCGGTGACTATTGCGGATGAGATTGAAGCTGCTGCTGTCATACGTGAGTATCCACTGTCCTCCGATGATCCTTTCTAACGCCAATCAGATGCGCAACACACTCTCCAAATCTCATCCGGCCTCCTTTTTGCCAACCCTGTTCCTACAGAGTTTGCTATACCCAAAGAAGAAATGGACGTGGTTATCGAAGAGGCCTTGCGACAAGCCAACGCTGCAAACATCTCAGGCAAAGACAACACACCGTTTGTACTCGCCAAAATCAAGGAGCTTACCAAGGGCAAGAGCATTCCTGCCAACAGGGCACTCATTGAGTCCAACGTCAAGCGAGCAGCCATTGTAGCACGGGAACTCGCCATTCTAGAAGCAAAGCAACAAGAAGCCCAAGGGTGAGCCAGCACTCTGGTAGCTCAATAGTAAACTGGCGCTGATGTAAGTATCCTAGACGTACTTCTTCTTACTTCACACCCGTTCAGTCCAGCCCGGCCTCTACCGCTCAAGAGCGGCTGCACAATGCATCTCTATCGCCTTCTGAGCCTCCTTCTACACCTGCTACCAGTATCTCGTCTCAGTCCGAACAACAGCAAGCTGCCGACATCATTGTGGCAGGCGCTCTCGCAGTAGACTTTTCATGTGATTTTGCTCCTTTAACACCTTCAGCCAGTCAGATAGATCCACTACCACATACGTCAAACCCTGCTGTTATTACCCAAACACTTGGAGGTGTAGCTCACAATATTGCCAAAGCTTCTCATCTGCTCGGCTCGTCCGTTCGATTGCACAGCGCTGTGGGTGACGATCTAAGTGGCCGCGCAGCCGTCAGCCAACTACAAGAAGAAGGCATGTCAATCTCTGGCATTGAGACGATGCCTGCACCTTCCAGGACGGCACAATATGTTGCAATTAACAATACAAACAAGGATCTTGCCATGGCCATGGCAGACATGTCTATCTTAGAGACTATACCCAACGACACCATTCGCCAGCTAGCCAACACCGTGTTCGATGACCTCTCCAGCCCACCCAAAGCTTTTGTCGCAGATGCAAATTGGTCCTCAGCCGCCTTGCATACCTGGCTCCAAACTGCTCGTCAAGCAAACACAATCACTATCTTTGAGCCAGTCTCTACCGCTAAAGCGTTACGAATCTTTCCGCAAAAAGCTGCCCCCACTGTTTTCCCCATCCCTCTCGTAGACATCACAACACCAAACACGTACGAACTCAGTGCTCTGCACGACCACGCACACCAGTCCGGCTACTTTGACAGTCCTGAGTGGTTTAGTGTCATCGACGCACTGGGTATTCCCAATGGCGGCCTCCGTGTCCCCCTGGCCGTCACTGTAGGCAGTGACGTAGTCGACCAAGGCATCCCCCAGCAAGCGATCAAGCTGCTTCCTTTCTTCCCCACTATATTGACCAAACTCGGACCTCAAGGCGTCCTCATGACCAAACTTCTTGCCGCTGACGCACCCGAACTACACTCTGAGGCTGAGCGCCAGTTTGTACTCGCACGCAACAGTGCGCCGTCCAGTGCGCCAAATGCGCAATCAAGTGTTGCAGGGCTGTATGTGAGACTGTTCCCTGTGGAAAAGGTCCTCTCGCCCGAAGAAGTAGTTAGTGTAAATGGCATCGGAGATACGTTTTGCGGGGCTCTGGCCCACGGTCTTAGCCAGGGTAGGCGAGTCCAAGACGTGGTAGGTTTTGCACAGAGAGCTGCAGCATTGAGTCTGAAGAGTCGCGAGGCAGTTAGCGGCGAGTTGAAAGGATTGAGAGGTTCACTGGCAAATATTTGATCTCCACTTGCTCATTATTTTACTACAAAAGGGATGAAAGTATAGCAGACTCTGTATTTATATGTATGTTATTCGTTGAAAAAACCGTGTTGTTCCGTTGGTACTCCAAGTCCCTAAGAATATCATGTCATTTCCACCTAATCCGTAGGATTCATGACACGCACATACACGTTCAAGGAATAAGAATGAACTACATGCTTCCTCTCTTTCTCGCACTCTCTTACTATCACACACATACACAGCATACACACAGAAAAGCCGCAGATGACCAAAAGTTTAACAGAAAAAAAAAGAGGTGTACACACAGACAGACAGATAGGCATGGTAGCATAGAAGCCCACCTTCTCATGATCCCCCCACCCCTTTCCAAGTCACCATGCACACAAGAGAAATGACGAAATAAGCCTCGAAGGCTGGCCAGCCGAAACACAAAAAAACTCCAAAAAGAACCCCCCTTTCCAAAAAAACGCCATGGGCCCCGTTTATTCCTTCAGGTCCAGATTTCACCATGTAGCGGTGGGTTAACAATGATGATGATGACGGTAATGGCATTGCTATGTAAGTTTATCTTTTGGTAAACCGACAAACCTCCAGGGCGGGATGTGTGGGTGTGTGCACGTGTACGTATACGTGTGCGCGTAGTGGAAAGGTTATGATACAGAGAGAGAGAGAGAGCCCTGGATCCGCGTCTCGTGACCGCCTAAGACGCCGACGTTATAAATAGCAAAGAAGGGGGACAGACATGTGACTGATCGATTAGGATACGATAAGAGTATTTGCAGAAAAAAGGGGGTTATGACTGATCATGGTCATGGCATACCCGTGTGTCGTTGACGTCGCGTTCTCCTTTTGGTCCAGACCGCGTGTGCTGGCGTAACAATGATATGCGTGAAGTGTCCAATGTTTGAAACTTATGAGGGCGCCATTCCCTCGATAGCCCCTCGTTCAAACTCTGCTAGCCTCTGCAGCTTGGCTTCTAGTTCAGCAAAGATGTCTCCCATGTGGCAAGCCTGTTGGAGCAGGGGTGCACCGCCAAATGGCCTCATCCGATGACGCAGGAAAAGCGTATTTACACAAGACTGTGAGTTCAGTTAGCATTTCAACATCCAGCCACGAGAATGCCTAGAAACTTACCTCGATTCTAGAAATTTGATGCTCCACAAAGTTTACCAAGAACCGATCTGTGATTTCCCCGCCCCGACTCTTCATCCTCTCCAACAGGGCAGTCTCAGGAGGCTTCAACTCAGAACATCCTGGACTCTCAAGAGAACTGCAGAGCATCTCGAGACGAAGACTGATATTCCAAAGATCCCAGACATCTTCAGTGTCAATAGTAAGCTGACTACCAGCCATCTTTTGCCCAACTGTGGCTTCGGCTTTGGGATCGGCGGGCTTTGCATCCGTCTGTCGTTGAACGGTGAGACGGCTGGCAAGCGAGTGTGGGTACATGAGGTAGATGTATTCCGGATTTTCGAGACCTTTGAGGCGACGTTCGCCCAGGTCTTTGACCTCGAAACCTTGGCTACTAAGGGAGCGCAATTCGGAACGAATCATCTGGCTGTTCAGATCGTCGCCGTAGGCTTCTTCGGAACCTGCCGAATTGTTGCGGTCTCCCTCGATGTGCGTCTCGAGCAGGCGTTGGATCTCGGCAATGAAATCAGATGAGACAGTGATCTGACCTCCATCGGCGACTGACGAGATACGCGAGGCGCGATTGACCATGGGTCCAAAGTAGTCCATGCGCTTGGTGACAGGATCGACTTCGCACACTGGGGTACCCCAATGGATACCCATACGCACTGAGAGACCTCGGAAGATGACATTACCATCAGCGTCGACCACCTCTTGTCCGTTCACACTGTTGAGTATTTCCTGAGGCCATTGAACCTCGAGCAACTGGCTCTGGATAGTAAAACACCAGAGCAGTGCCGAGGTGACGGTGCGGAAAGCAACCATGAAGGCATCACCTTCCGTCTTGACTTCATAACCACCAATGATACGTAGCTGTCGGCGCATGAGTTCGTTGTGCATCTTGATAGCGGATCGCATGGCAATTGGGTACGTCTCCCATAGTATTGTCGAGTTCTTGATATCAGTGAAGACCAAGCTGACTTCTCCTGTTGGGGCGTCCACTTCATTGTCGAGACGCGCCAGTTTGGAATCGCCAACAAGATTGCCCTTCTTTCCACGTCTACGGGATGCGCCCCAATCAGGATCAGCACCAGGAGCAGGAATCAAAGACATGCTTTGAGTGCGGTACCGGGCACGTTGTTTGCTCTTAAGGTCGCTGACTCCGAGCAACATGACCATGATCTTGTTCGTAGCGCCAAATGCAATCGCCAGATCACGGAGTTTCTGTGCAGCTACCATGAGATCATTGCGCTCGGATCGTGCCACATCGACGGCGAAATCTGGCGTAAGATATTCCCAGAGCTCTCGGGAAGCAACCAAGACCATTTCATCGGTATCTCCTAGAGTCATATTGAGGATGTGAGGTGATGCAATGACTGAAGGCGACATTTGCACATATCCAAAGGCTCTTGAAACCTCAAGGACGTCGTTAAGCTTGCCCTGTCGCGACACGAAACCTCCAGCCTCTCGTATTCTTGACCTTTCTCCAGGCTCTGCGGGATCATGTTTGCGTGTGAGGATTTTGTGTCCTCCTTCAGATCGGATCAAGAGTGCCTGCGCATCGCCGACATTGGATATGTAAAGCTCCATTTCTTTCAGGAACAGTACAGTTGCCACACTTCCTGAAGTCAGATCATCGTCGCTGAGCTCAGGTACCGAACTGCGTTGTTGAGTTGGTGACGCAAAGGCGTTCTTATCGAGTGCTTGGCTGGCGGCGGTAGCCAGTTCTTTGTTGAGACCTAGGTAGGTCCGTCGCAAAGCATCCGAGGGAGTTTCTTGCGGCCGTAAACGCTCCAACTCGTCGGCGAACCGATTCTTGAAGTTGTCGTACAAGTACTTTGCGATTTTAGCACCGCCTCCAGCAAGCGGTTGTGCGTCGAACATTCCCAACAGTTGTTCATCATCATGACTTCGGAAGCGGGGCACAACCATATCCATAGTCGAGATGTGCTCATTGCGACCCAGAGAATCCGCCATACCATACGCCATTGTACCGACAGCCGAGCCTGCTGTACGGACTCTTCGGTCCTCTGATTGCTCTGGAACTGAGGGTACCATCATCGTAACATCCATGAGACCAAGCACTCGTAGATTGATCAGAGAACTGAAATCTGTAAGATCACGCCCTTCGCGCATGCTCGAACCACTGCCGCTGTACGATCCACTGGGCTTGATCTCCAAGCGTTTGTTGCCAGACAAATTCAGGTACCGAAGCTTGTGGTTCCAGTTCCAATTCCAGTCGTATGGCCAATTTGACACGTTGTACTTGAGCGAATTGCTCGCGACATCGAGAACAGCCAGTTGCGCAACCTTGCCGAGTTCCGCAGGCAGAACCTGAAATTTGTTATTGTTGATATGGAGCACTTTGAGTGAGCCGACTTCTTCAAGGTCCTCTGCTGGCAAAGATGTGAGATCATTGCCAGATAGATACAGCTCAGTGAGATGTTGCCATCTACGAATAGTACGGGGCGGTATGTCGTAAATGAGATTGTAGCCCAGATTTACAATCCGCAGCTCAGGCAGAAGGCACAACTCATCAAAGACGTCGTCGTTGAGGCGGTTGTCAGCCAGAAACACGTGTCTAAGGGAGCCTGCGAAAGTGGTCACCATGCGACTGCTTAGACTA
Source organism: Bipolaris victoriae FI3 (assembly GCF_000527765.1). Taxonomy (NCBI): domain Eukaryota; kingdom Fungi; phylum Ascomycota; class Dothideomycetes; order Pleosporales; family Pleosporaceae; genus Bipolaris; species Bipolaris victoriae. The sequence continues at coordinate 23,984 of NW_014575367.1, read as the reverse complement.
GAATCTTTGCGGGACATAGGAGTTACAGTTCCCTCGGTTGGCGCACGAGAGGCTGTGGATGGCTTGCGTGTGGTACTCGTTGAGTTGTAAGAATTCATGGATCCTGTTCGATTTGAAGGGGCAGGTGAACTAGCAACGGTGAGCCCACCTGACGCCTGGCTAGGACGACGATTCTGGAAATCTTCCAGCTTGCCTAATTCCTCGAAACTTGGAGTAGCCTTCAAGGCATGTGTATTTGTAGGTCCATCTGTTTGGGCCTGCTCACCATTGGTTACTTGAGGAGGCGCCGCACCTGGCTTGGGGAATGCATCAAGAACGTTTGACGATACGTTGAGTGTCTCCAGCCGACGTGCGTACCAAAGCTCCTGAGGAAGTACGCTGAGGTTGTTCTCACGCACATCCAGATAACGAAGTTCGACAAGCCGCCCAATCTCTGCAGGTAAGACGTCGAGCGAGTTTCGAGCAATACTCAAATGCTCTAGTTTGTACAGCTTGCCGATGTTTTTTGATATGGATGTGAAGTGATTCTTGTCTAGGATCAGCTTGGTGAGTCCTGTGAGTTTGGAAAAGAGATCGTCAGGTAGCTGAGCTAGTTTTGCAGATGCAAGGTTGAGTACAGATAAGGACGGCGTTGGTTGTGTGAGACCAAACCGTGTCACGGGGTTGTGATTCATATGAAGCACTCGAATCTTGGGGAAGTAGCCCTCGAAGGCCGAGATTGAGTTGTGACCTATCATGAGGTATTCCAACCGCGGCAGTTGGGACATGACATCCATGCTGTCAAGCGCATTGAATCGCAGGTCGATTTCTCGAAGGTTGACCAGGTTGCTGAGCCCTGGCGGAAAACTGCCGGTCAACTTGTTGTTCGTCGCCCAGAGTCTCTCCAGACAGGTCAGTTGACCTATCTTGGGCAAGCTGGAGATTGAGTTGAAGCTGATGTCGAGATCGACGAGTGTGCGCACTTCACACAAAAAGTCGGGGAATTCGTTCAACGAGTTGGAGCTCAGGTTCAGACTGCGAAGTGCACGGTACTGTCCAAAGTAGGGTGGTAGCCGGGTTAGCCAGTTATTGGAGAGTCGAAGACCTTGCAAGCTTTGCAGTTTGTACAACTCAGCCCGGTCGAGTGACTGCAGCCGGTTGTTCGAGATATCCAACATGGTCAAGCGGCTGGCGAGGCTAAGACTAGGAGGTAGTCGTCTGGCATCGTTGCTGGTGTACTTGATCTCTCTCAGGTTGGTGCAAGCAAGGATAAAGTCTCTGGGGACATCCAATGATAGGTTACGGGAAAGATTGAGTGATATTATCTCGGTCGCCTTCTGGTACAAGGTGATAGGAATGGTAATCAAATTGCGGCCTTGGAGGTCAACGTGGGTGAACTTTTGCATCTTGCTGAAACCAGGGTCCCGTTCCAGACTCGAGTATCCGCTCATCTTGGCAGGAAGGAAAGTGAATCTGCAGAGATAGCTATTGTCCTCTCGGCCAACATCTTCTAGACGATCCTTATCCGTATATCCGGCTAGCTCTAGGAGCCGTTTCTGTATGAGCAGCGGGCGTTCATTACTGTCTAGCTGTCGCGAAGTGTCGTGCTTACGCATCACGATGTGGTAATTGTCCAGTTCGTCTTGCAATACCGTCTTTTTCCCTAGTATTTGAATAATCTCTTGCACAGTAGTGTTGAGGGTGGCCGACAGCGTTGCAAAGGTTGAGTCAACTCTGAAAATGCGCAAACAGTACGTCTTGTTGTCGTGCTCTTCTTTTGAAGGCGTGGGAATGTCCTCGACATCGGCCGGTTTCTCCACCTCGTCCTTTGTACGCTTCACAGCCCAGGAATCGGGTGCGTCCCAAGCCGCTGTACCGTCATCCTCGGGCGGGATCGCAATATCTTCACGCAGGGTAGGCTGTTTTTGTAATTCTCCAACAGGCGGTGTCATGGGCGGTTGCTGCTGTAGGTTAACGATACCCTCCATATCGTCGAGATTCCGGTCCAAGAAGAAGACGGCATCGTTGCCTGCTGTGCTAGCTATGTTTTCGTTGGGGTCCCGACCGGTTGGTTCCATCATGGGCGCGCGCTTCTCCTTCCTAAAAGTAGGCAGCCGGTGGTGAGGGGCCCGACCTCTCTGCTCCTTTATCGACTTGTCATCAGCGACACCGCTGGTGGCTGGGCGCTTGGCCATGTTCGCCTGTGGAGGTAGTTCTGGTCTGGTAAGTCGAGCGGGGGCAATACATGGGTTCAAGGAGGTGGCCGAGGCAGTCCCAGAAGACGTAAGGTTCTTAAGACTTTCTGACTGAACGTTGCGATCTGATTTGTCCTTGCCTCGCAATCGTGCAAAGAATCCATGGGCTGGCTTGCTGGCACTGGGTGATCGTTGTGCCATCCTATCATCCCGAGTCATGTCTGAGTATGAGCTTGGGGTAGGGCTTGATGGACGGCCCAAGAGACTCGACTTGGAAGCAAAGGCTGAGCTGAGGGCTGAGGGCTGGTTTGTACGAGCACTTGCCTCCTCGCGGCTGGTGGTGGGTCGCAGAGCATAGGACTGACTGTTGTCAGCTCGTCCATCTAGGAACTTGTTCTCTTCCTTGCTGCCTTTGTGTCGATGACTGGTGGTTCCCGGTAACCTTACGTGGAGTTTGTGATGTGATCGGCCAGACTTTGCTGAATGCTGTTCAGATGACCGGCGCCCCCCGCTCTCAGGCAAAGCAGACATGTCCTGTCAGGAGTTAGCGATGCAACGGCCAGGATTGGCGCGAGGTGACATAGGGTATGTGAAGGAGCGAGGGAGCAAAAGTTGTGGTAAAAAAAAAGGCAGGGCGTCTTTGCTTTGGCACTGGTTTCCGCAAGCTAATGTTGAGACTCACCTTTGGGTCTTGAAACTCCCATGGGGTGACTTCCGAGGACGCCTGCGGGGTGCGCGGGCGCGAACTGGTAGGCGACGTGGGTCGGGAGTGATGGCCACTGCCTATGGTGTTGTTGAGGGAGTTGCCGCGATTGCGCTGTCCACGGATGGATTGCGTGTCGGGTGCATATGGCATGTTCAAACTGGTATCCGAATTCTGGCGGCCATCAGCAGGAAAGTCCTCGCCAAACACGTTCTGGAGTCTTTTGTGGAATCCTCGGCCAATGCTCGACTTGGATCCGGTGCTACTGACAGTGGTGGCGCTGGCTACAGAGGGCCGTCGATCGTCTTTAAAGGGAAAGCCCATGCTGTCCTCGCGACTGCCGGTGCCTGGGCGGAAGCCGGGCGAGGACTGCGAAACATCTTCGTTGGAATCATTGAAGAAGCTGCTCCAGACCCCGTTGGCCATGCTGTTGCCGTTGGAGGCAGAGGACCAGGGTGTGGCTTGGGAAGTGGCGCTCGTAGCCGTGGGAGGGTTTCGTGATATGGCAGGCACTCTTCCCCCAGAGGTCTCCAGCACAGCCAGCTGTTTCCGATGTTCTCCGAAAGGGCTCATGGCCGCGCCGTCCCTATGGGAAGACTTCCATGGGCGATGCGAGGGGTCTTTGGGCGGCGGGGCTGGAGGGACGGTGCCGGGCGATATCTCGCTTTCCTTCTCAGCGCTAGACGAGGGCGTAAGCAATGGGGCCGGGACAGAGGTGAGGATGCCGGCTGGGCAGTGAGACGGGGAGGAAGGATGAGAGTCATGGCTGGGGAGGGAGACGGGCGGGCAGACGGGCGTGTGTGCGTATGTGTATTGCATCAGCGGGAATACGTACTTGGAATTGAGTGTTTTGTCCGTCTTGACCGTCACGGGAGTGCCCCTCAGCGAGCCCGCGCGTCCATAGGGCCGTATTGTGTCGCCAGAGCGCGAACTCCACGAGCTCTCCACCGAAGCATGACGGCCGACCGTCTCATTCCTCGTCATGGTCACGGCGGGGTGTGCAGCAGTATATGTGTCGCGCCAGGCCCGCGCAGATGCGGCGACGGTAGGCGGGTTGGGTGGCTGCTTGCGCAGAGGTGCCTAGGACGGCTGCTTCATCGAGGCGGGACAGCAGCTTGAGGTGTGCACATGGGCGGCGGCGGCAGAGACAAAGGCGGAGATGCAGGCGAGCCGGGGCAGGGCAGGGTAGGGCAGGGTGAGGCGAGGCGAGGCGAAGCAAAGAGCGCGACCAGCAGCGGTCAAGGGCCCAGCGGACAATGGGGGGGGGAGGGGGTTGGACGGGCGAGGGATGCGCGGTGGAGGGCGTGGATGGTAGGTGTGGGAGAGGGAGTGGGTGGGAGAGCGGGAGTGAGGGTGCGTATGTATGCAAGTATGTGTATGTGTGTGTGCGGTACGTGGGAGGGGGCTGCAAGGGGATGCGAAGGGCGGAAGAGAGAGAGAGAGAGACAGAGACAGAGAGAGCAGCAGTCGGGGATGGGTAAGCGTGGCGCTTCAATGCGAGGACAGGCGCAGGCGTTTAGGCGGGCGCGATGGATGGGATAGCGGAAGTGTGCAGCAGAGTGTTTCTCTATCTTGTGGTTTCTGAGAGAGTGTGTGCCACTCGCGGTGTCTATGTCTCTGCGTGGGCTGGTGGTGGACAATGGGGCACTGGGGCGGCGGGCAGTTGGCATTCGGCTCGGCATGGGCATGGGCATGGGCGCAGGCCCCACTCTGTATGGAGAGCGACATGCTCACCTGTTCTCGAGCAGCATTGCGCCACCTGCACGCCCTCGTCCACTGCCCTACCCTTCCCCTCCCCTCCCACCCTACCCACCCCCAAAGACACTACGGAGCCCTACCGAGCTGCCCGTCCAAGCAGCCCACCCCCGGCCTAGAACACCGCCCATCTTTGGCATGCGCGGGACTTTATCCTTATCCAGCAGCCCACCTCGACCGACTGCACTTGTGCATGGCTCCATGCGTCGACGGCCGGGTGAATGATTTGATGCGTCTCCTACGCCTAAACAACCACGGTCTGTTAGCCGTCGCACTGCTGCTCTACTGCTCCGTGGCACTGTGGCGCTGTCGCACGTCTCCCCGCTTTTGCAGCGACGTCTGTTCGAGCATCTCATGCCGCAAGACATCGCTCGGGCACCGCCATTGCTATCGCTATCCTACCCTCGGCCTCCACCACGGCTTGCACTTACGCTTGCTAGCTCCTCCTGCATTGCTCTCGCCACTCCACTTTCGATAGTTGTAACAATAAGCAAAAGCAAAATCAAAATCCACCCTCTGACGCCCGCTGCCCACCAGTCTGCCCACAACAAAGCTCGCGCATATTCTCCGACGTTGCACGTCTGCCCTAGTCACAGCACCATCTCTTGCGACCTTCCAACCACGGCTCACCACCCACTCCCACCGTTTCACCACGGCCCCCCCACGAACGCCTGAATCCTACCGCCAATGGCAATAGCATTTCATCCTCATCCACCAACACACACACACACGTCCCCCCTGACTCATCACTGCACCGCCTACTACTACCTGTACATACTACGTATGTGTACTTACGTCTATGACCAAATGCTGACAAGAACCAACCGTTACCCGTCTATGCCCCTACCCCCGCATCTTCAAACCTTCTTCCAACCAACACACAGTAGTGGTACAATATCGTCTGCGCCATTGCCCTGATTAATATTTACACTTTGATACTTCAGCACCCATGCTTTTTCCACCTGACGTCGACGCATATCACACCAGCTCATCCCTCCTGCTGTACGAGTAATATCATTCTACAAGACGCCATCCCAAATTAAAGAAAATACCCTGTGCGCTTAGCCAAAAAAAAACTACACCAATACTCGTCCGTGACAAACTAGCCCCCTTCACAGTCTCACAAACTTCGTAATCGCTCCCTCTCGCTGAGAAGGCTGCATCTGCATCGGGCCCCGCCAATCTGTCCCTTGTCCTACTGCGGCGCCCCTCCACCTTGGAGAGCCCGCAATATATCCTGCAATGACTGCGCGCTAGCCTGCCCATTGCCCGGCTGCGGGGCATTCATACCCGGTGCCTGGTTCTGCCCATATCCTTGATAAGGATACGAGTACTGCGCTTGAGCAGCCGGCTGTGGCGGTGGCGGTGCGGGGGCCTGTGCTGCCAGTTGAGGCTGCGGTGGTTGCTGCCCGCTCATCGCACCCACAACCTGGAACCACTGTGCCCACGCCGCCCAATTGGCCGCCTGGTTCTGCTGTGGTTGTGCCTGTGGCTGCGCCGGTACTGGAGGCTGCGGCGTGTACGATGGTTGAGGAGTGTATGATGCTGCCGCTGCTGGTGGAGGAGGCGGCGGGGCTGAAGCATATGGTATCGCAGGTTGTGATGGACCTGAAAATGGTACTGGCCAACCTGCGTTGCTGTTGTTTGTATACGCATTCGAGTTTGAAGGCCCGGAAGGTGCTGGAGAAGCATTCTGTTGTTGCTGCTTTTGCGATTGTTGCTGCTGCTGCTGCTGTTGCTGTTGCTGTTGTTGCTGCTGTTGGCGTTCTCGCTCCCTCTTCTCACGTTGTCGCTGCTTGCGGTTCTTGTTTTTGCCGCCACCTCCAGAGGGGGATTGCTGCGAAGGGGGTTGCTGAGGATACGACTGGCTACGGTCCTGTTGCTGGCGTGCCGGAGATGCAGAGGCAGCAGATCGGTTGTCTTGGTAGGGCCCATTCCTCTGCTGCTGGTTGTTCTGTTGAAACTGCTCCTGTTGCTTGCCGCGGTCAGACTGATTCTTGCCCGCGCGTCCGCCCTTTTCACCCCCTCCTTTGTCGCCTCGATTGTTGCCCTGAGCCCCGCGGTCGCCCCGTTGTCCTGCACGATCACCACGACCTCCTCCAAAATCACCACGTCCGCCATTGCCGCCACCGTATCCTCCTCGGTCGCCGCGAGCACCACCAAAGTCACCGCGTCCGCCAGCGCCTCCCCGGCCACGGAATCCACGACCTCGATCGCCCCATGGACCCCTGCCGCGACCCATGCCTCTTCGCACATGGCTACGATCTTCCAACGGCGCACCCTGACCAACAATTTGTTCAAAGTGGTCTGGTCGGGCAAGCGGTTTGTACATGCCCAAATCCTCATCTTCATCATCACTGTATTTAAGCCCACCACCTTGGTACTCCATGGGTCGGTAGATAGGCGGTGCTGGAGCATCGACATGTAGTCTCGGGCCAGTGGGTATGTTCACAGGAGCCTGCTCCTCGTTGGTGTCCGCTCTGGCTCGCTTCTTGGCTTTCTGCTCGCGCTTGTATTCAGCCTCCTTCTCGTCGTCCGAAAACTCGACTTCGTTGGTCTCTTCATCGTGAAGGTTTGATGCATCAGTATGCTTTTGCCGGCGGATGGGCTCAGTCTCGGCGAAGGTTGAGTGTTCGTCAACATAGTAAATGGGCGTGTCCTTCTCGATACCTAAAGTTGTAAGTTCAACTGCATCATTGAAGCCAAATGAATAGCGAGGTTCTTCAACACGGCCAATTTGCTCAGACACCTTGCCGACCACAGTACGGTTCTGCAGACAGAGCGCCGAGCCAGATTCAAGCACTTGCTCATCTCCAGCCATCTTGGCCTTTACAACCACCAGATTTCCAACAATTGATTCAACCTTGCCGAGTTCTGTGATTTTAGTGTCTTCTGTAACAGTGATGTCGGGCTTTTCGAATTTCTCATCCATCTCATTGAGCGTCTTGACCTTCACGGGGCCCGAGGCGCCTGCATCGTCTGCGACTTCAGCCATAAGGAGGCGCACCTGCTCCTCTGGATCCAGCAGCTCGCCCTCATCTGAGCTGTCATCAGAGCTCGAGTCGGAGGAAGAGTCTGAATCCGAGTCTGAGGCGTCCGAGTCCAGCTGCCATTCAGCATTCTGGTCACCCCTGTTTGCTTCCGCCGCGCGCAAGAACTCGGCTTTGCTGTCGAATGTAGCGCCTTCAGGTGAAGCATCTTCAGTCTCGTTTTGTTGGTCTATGGCTGCAGTAAGTGCCGCGTCGAGCTCGCCGTCGGTGTCGGCGGCGGGGGTATCTGCTGCAGCGGCAGCATCTTGGGCAGACGTCAAGTTTGCACCAGGCAGCTCAGAGGGCGACGGCATGCCTTGCTGTGGAGCATCATGCTGGGCCTGCGCTTGATTGGCTGCAGACGGCTCGACTGGGATGCCGGTCTGCGCGTTCGCGTTGGCATCATCGTAAAAGGCCTCCCCATCCGAAAACTCGCCGTCTTCTGGCTCATCTTGGGCTGCCGCGCCGTCGTGTGGTTGCGGTTGCGGTTGCGCAACCGGGGCCTCGCTCGTAGAGCCGAGTCCTGGAAGGTGAAAGGCTGGCGCGGGTGCAACCGCTGCAAACGAGGACGCTGTCGTCCCGTCCACAGCGGTAGGCAGCGCAGAAGGTTTGACTGGCGTAGTGTCGTAAAAATCGTCGTCCATGTCATCGACAGGCGAGCCAGGCGCGTCCAGCGCAGATGCAGAGGATGCTGAAGTGCCATACTGTGTGGGAGCGTCCGCCTCCAACCGCGCCCTTTTGGCCGGCGGTTCCAGAGAGTCGGACATGTTCGAGTGTCTCTCTCTGCAGTCTTCTCTGAAGCGCGCGTGATCACTGCGGTATATCAACTGCGTTGTCTGCACCCGTTTGCCTTTATTGCGTGCGGTGATTGTTCTGGGACAGGAGAGCGGATCCAGGGAGAACGTCGCCTTTTTCGATGCGCGCTAGTATGCTTGGCGGGCAGGCACGACCTCAGCCCTATGACGCGGGTGAACGCGGAACGGGCGATCTCGTTCATGCACCGCCCTGGACATCTTGCCGTTATTGTTGCTCAGAGTCGACGGAGACAGTTGCTGCCATTGCCTCACCGCCATGTCTGCCACACGCCCTAAGGCGGCGCCCCCGCAAGCGGCCAGGTACGTCTAGACACCACGGCTCAGGGGGCACCCATTCCTGCTGACATGCATCCACTGACCTACCCACAAGACCCCCTTCACTCACTGCTTTCGGCGCCTTCTGCGTCTTTGCCGTGGCCAATCTAGCCGCTGCCGCCTTCTCGCCCATTCAAGACTGTGACGAGGTCTTCAACTACTGGGAACCCAGCCACTACCTCAATCATGGTTATGGTCTCCAGACATGGGAATACTCCCCAGAGTACGCCATCCGAAGCTGGACCTACACCGCCATCCATTCACTCATCATCTGGGCCGGCACGTGGCCTTTGCAATTCCTTGGCATCCAAGAATCAAAGGTCATCGAGTTCTACTTCCTGCGCGTTGTTCTGGCCCTCTTCTGCGCTCTATGCCAGGCTCGTATGTATTCCGCTATCCGGAAAACATTCCAGGAGCGCATAGCCATCTTCTTCATGATCATCATGACCGTTAGCCCAGGCATGTATCATGCTGCTCCTGCATATCTGCCGTCCAGTTTTGCCATGTACTTTGCCATGCTTGGTTTCGCGTCTTTCATGGACTGGTATGGTGGCTCGATCAAGACTGCTCGTGGAATTACGTGGTTTGCTATTGGCAGCGCTCTTGGATGGCCCTTTGCAGGCGCCCTTGCCTTACCGTTCATCCTCGAAGATGTAATTGTGAGCTTCGTCACAGGCACAATTCTGCAAAGTCTGCAACGTTTGATATTCCAAGGCGGATTGAGTGCTTTGGCCATTCTCGCCTTGCAAGCAGGCATCGACTCATTCTTCTATAGAGAGCCAGTATGCGTGCCGTTGAACATTGTCCTGTACAACGTCTTCAGTGGTGGCAGCAGAGGTCCTGACATTTACGGAGTAGAGCCATGGCATTTCTACATACGTAACTTGGCTTTGAACTTCAACATTTGGTTCTTCCTTGCCCTGGCTGCGCTGCCATTGCTTCTTATCCAGTACCTCGTGTTTGAGAAATCTGTCTCTCAACATACACTAAGGCGATCCGTGGTTTTTGTCAGTCCTTTCTATCTATGGCTGGCAATATTCACTGTCCAGCCTCACAAAGAGGAACGGTTCATGTACCCAGCATACCCAGCGCTAGCCTGGAATGCCGCACTATCGTTGCACATATTCCTGGCCAATTTTGGCTCCATGGATCCACGACACCTAGTCAGTCGTATTCCTCCCATGGTGAAGCTCACGATCGTTTGCATCCCACTGCTTCTGTCGTTCAATGTGGGCATGCTCCGCACTGTTGGTATGTTGCATCTGTTACTCTACCTGCCTCCAGCTTCAGACAACCTGATTGTTACTCTTGGAATGGTGTCTACCACGTCTTGAAATATTACTAATTAATTTCCTAATCAGGTCACATCACGGCTTATTCAGCGCCACTGAACGTCTACAAACCATTGTTTGACCCCAAGTTTGACCGCATCGAAGGCATGCCAGAAGACATGGTTTGCTTGGGTAAGGAGTGGTACCGCTTTCCATCCTCGTTCCATTTACCATCAGGTGTTCGTGCCAAGTTCATCAAGAGCGAGTTTTCCGGACTCCTGCCTGGTGAGTTCAGCGAGGGCGAGATGGGATCAGAATTGTTCCCCGGCACATGGATGGTACCAATGGGAATGAATGACGAAAACCGCGAAGATCCCGGGAAATATGTGAGTAGCCAGTGAAGTTCCATCCCAATGGACCTACTAACCGTAACGTAGATTGATATTCAACACTGCGACTTCCTGGTTGACTCGCGATTTCCGGGAATGCCACCAACAAAGCTTGAACCTGACTATATTTCCGATACGGAACAATGGGAAACCCTGAAATGCATACCATTTCTTGATGCAAGTGAGACGAGTTTTGTCAGTCGCACGCTCTGGATTCCGGATCTGCCCTTTATACCCGCAAAGTTCCAGCGGAAATGGGGCGAATATTGTCTATTACGACGTAAGAAATAGAGGCAATTCAATGGCGAGCAAAGAGATAGCTATCTGACTGTCGGGGGAATTGCGGTACTACCACGCCGTCGGATACTCTGAGGGTATATCCGAGCCAAGCTACTTGGGATACGGTAACGAGAGCGCGACATGGAACATTCTTACTAGCCACGTGCGCAATGCTCGAATGTACACAAGGCATTTGATGTTGAGAGGCCTATCACCTGCTCCCAAGAGGTCTTGAGTTGCTATCGCAGTGCATGCCTGTCCACCCCACTAAACCGAGTAGGGTATTGCTTTCCCCGCTCCGGCATGTAGATAAATGGACACTGACGACAGTGGTGCGGGCAACCCCACATTGTGACAAGTCTTATCTCAGCAGACCTGATATGCACTGGTATCGAATCGGAACGTAAATAATAGAAAAAGGAAGTTGTACAGCATGTCGTGCATGACGATTCCGCCGTGATCTGTAGTGTGCTGTCTCTATTTTTGCTTATTTGAACCGACTTGCTCTCTGACTATTTCGAAGATCAATTGATATCTCGTCTGATTTTAGCTATTAATTTTGGAACTGATTGTTCCACTCCCGCATTTTCACCATGTCTAACCTGGGCACTCGGCTTGGAGAGCACGTCGGACTCGTCGCTCGAACAGCGCGACACCACTGCTCCAAAGCCAAGACTGAGTTGCACAACATATTTGATGATGCAAAACTATCGCCAAAAGCAATCCTATACACTGGCCTCGTCTTCGTCACGTGTATCTGGCTCACTCTAGCATTCACCCGTCACGTGCGCAACACAACAAGAAGAAACCAAGCAAACACCAACGAACCCAGCACCCCGAATCTCGAAAAGCGATCCCTATTCCGAGCACCCGAGCGACCATTCGGAGGTAAGTAAACCCACCTCACCCACCTAAACCACCTTTACTCCCCCCTCCCCCACCTCTCCTCCTCACATTATACAATTCTAACGCGACCCAGTATGGCACCCCCACCCCTTCACCCGCCCCCGTGCCTCCCCTTATCCAAACTGGTCCCTAACCTCCACCCCCCCACTCCCCTACCGCCCCTTCCGCTACGGCCCCAAATACAACATCACCATGGGCCTCCGCAGCATGCCCTGGGACACCTGGATCGAACTCGATTCGGACTACCTGCACTACCACTCGCTCAAAGCCTCACGCATCGCATCCCGCGGCACCCAATGCATTCGCACCGCGCCCGAAGCGGTGGATGCGGCGCGCGAGCTCGCTGAGGAGTTGGTGGCGTACTTGCCTGAGCGGTATCCTTGTTTGTTCGAGAAGACAGAGAGCGGGATGCGGAATCTAGCGACAGGGGAGCAATTCGATGTGAGCCGGATGGAGAGGAATGGGGAAAGCGAGGATGCGATGACGCTTTGTGCACGGATGGTGCAGGATGATGTTGCCATTATGATGGAGAGGGGGGATGGCCAGTATTATCTTGTTGCTGGGGCGATTTTGCTGCCTGGGTTTTGGAGGCTGGGGGATAAGTTTGGCATGGGGTTGAGTGAGATTCATACGAGTGGGGATGTGCCGGGGTGAGTTTGTTGCTTTTCCTTTCTTTCCTTTCAGTTCTTGTGGGGTGAAATATGGATGGATGTATAGATGGATGGTGCTAACGGCATCATGCTAGGTTCAAGGAGAAACTGGAAAAAGGCATGGTCAACTTTTTCCGTCGGATTCAGCCTCAGAGCCCCATGCTACGCAACAACTACTTTATTCAGGTGGATGATAAGCTGGCGTGGAGCGAGAGTATAGGAAGTGAAGATGCTACTGCCGAGGGAGAGGTAGGATGGTTTACGGCGGAGAAGAATAAGGCGATTGAGCATCACTACTTCCGGAGCGAACGACAAAGTTTGAGACGGTACGTTGCGATTGTTATTTCTTATTTTATTTTAGTTTTTATTCTTTCACTTTGATCAATTTTGCAGATTGGCTCAAGGTTTGAAGGCATCACGTCTAACTTTGAACAGACTACCAAGATCCGGTGGTGTCGTGTTTACCATACGAACCTATATGCGTCCAATCACAAGCCTTGCGGAGGAGCCATATGTCCCCGGCCGACTGGCTAGCGCCATCCGGTCTTGGGGCGACGATGTCAGCCGGTACAAGGGCAAGGACAGGTATGGCGATGTTTTGCTCGAGTACCTGGACAGAAAGCATGCCGAGCAAATAGAGCGCGGAGTCGTTGTTGAGGGGGAGGAAGAGACAGAGAGTGCGTATCCTTTCTAGAAAGGGAAGGGGGATAAAGTTTAAAGTGCCGATCTGGGCCACCGTGTAATTTGCGATGCACATGCGTTTTGCCGCGACGTTGTGTGTAACAGGGTCTCATGGCAGGTAGTAGTGTTATCAAATTCCAATGGTAGACGACGGATAGTAGGTTGGATAGTCAGTTACTAATGGATAGTCATCCGCGCCGACGTCGGTAGCCAAGAAGTCCATGTTTCCGGAGGGAGAAGCATGTCGACTTGATTTGGCGAGGGGGTGTTTGGCTGGTATTCGGGCCGGACCCTTTTGGAGCGAACTCGAGTAGTTCTGCAGCTTATGCCCAAGGCAGGCCAGTTGGGCTACCTGGCGCAACGTGGGCCACAGCCCCAATGCATAGTGTGGTTGCCATAGATAGTACATGGTCTGTCTCACAGCGTACGTGCGTATGAGCTGACCGTGGTGTGTGTGCGCATGGTTTGTAGCATTACGAGTGGACTTACGTAGTTATGCGCAGTCAGAATGAGGGAACTTGTGGCGACAGGCCTGCGTTGGGGCGTAATTGGAGTTTAGTTGGGTTAGGAGGAGTAGTAGTAGGAGTGTCGGTAAGAGTGTACATGTGTAAAGGTGCATGTGGGTGTGTATTGATGCTCCGGCCTGACTGGCTGAGAACTGGCGGTGTTGACAGCAAGTGTACCATGGTTGATGTCGTGCAGTAGCCTTTGAGGCATGAGGAAGGTGCAGGGTACGACCCTTGAGGGTATTGGAGAGAGTGTGACGCAACAAGGGCAATCGACAGCTGCTGCCGAGTCAGGATAGATGGAGGAGTGGAGTGCTGACTAGGGCGGTTCACTGGTCTAGGAGATTGCGGCAGCGGGTTTTTTCTTGTTGAAGTCGAGGACAGCCCTGCTTGTGCGGACGGGCAGCGGGGCAGGCGTGACGACGTCTCAGCATGGCAGGCAGGCAGATAAGTAGGCATGGATGGCGCTTGGGGGAAATGAGCCGGCTTGGTTGGTGTGCAAAGACAGAGGGATTGCGATAAGTAACGAGCTTGTTAGCATGAAGGGCTTGGCGAGATGCTGGGGCGGCCAATCGCCCGTCACGGCGGCGACGCACGTGAGAACGGCAGGTGGAGGCGTGTAGTGTACGTATGCAAGCACTGCAGCCAAGTGTGTATACAAACACGACGCCCACTCGCCGGCCGGTGTTGCTGTCGATGGTTCTGCGGGACGAGGTGTGGCAGTGGAGAGTTAATTGCTGCCCTGTGCTGGTGGCCGTTGTGTCCAAGCAAGGCGGGGGTTGGGATGAACCTGCCAGTCCACGCGGCGAGCGACTTGGTTCCCGACGTAATAGCGCACCAGTTTATAGCCTCGACCAGCCGGCGACTAGTCTGCGCCGGCGACCTGACTGGCACTGGCACTGGCAACTGGCGAGGCGGACGGGGGGAAGAGCAGCAAGCAGGCGCAAAAGCAAAGAGTGCGACGGGGGGCGCGATGCAGCGGCGTATGCTTCGGGCCAAGCGTGGTATGCGCAGTGCCTGGCCGTGGTATACACGGCGAAGCCATAGTACGCATGCCTATGTATGTATCCAAGTAGTAGACGGTAGCGGGTGGGTAGCAGGTATGTATGTAGATGCGTACATGTACACGGACGCGCAGAGGATTATGTACACTACTTCCTTACCTACGTCCGGATGGGCAGCGGGGGCAGCGGAGTGATCCGAGAGGAACGGCAGGGCCAGGCAGGGCCAGGGTAGGGTGAGAGCGAGGGCGAGGGCGAGGGCGGGCGCTGCATGGTGAATGGGCGCTTTGGTGTGTGTGATGGCGTCTGGCGTCTGGCCGGGCAATGGTCAGCCCTGAGAGCCCTGGCTCGTCCATGTATTGCTCGTCGTGTCCGGCCAAATTCACTCATCTTCCTCTGCCCTCTGTGCGTCACCCGTCGACAGCCATGCCCATCGCCTTCTCCTGACCTCGTCTTGTTTGTTCTACACATGCTCCTCGCCGCGTCCAGGCCGACTATGGAGGACAATGGCCCTACCCGCCCTGCCTCAGAACAATAGTGACATCGCTGCACCGTGCTCGCCCGTTCACACTGCGAAACGCGACGTCCTGCCCGCCGCCGCCACTGCTGCTGCCACCCCCGGTGCGGCCTCAGAAAATGCCAAACGGCGCGCAGACGACTCGCGCCGCCTGCGACGGGTCAAGGACTCGCGCGAACAACTCAAGAGCAGGACACGGGCGCGCGGCACCAGCAATGCCACCATTGACACCACCACCAGCAACTCGACCGCTGCTGGCCGCTCCTACACGGTGGCCAATGTCCACAACGGCGTCATCTACCTGAGGTACGCAGCCCGTAATACACGCAGTATCCACAGACACAGACCACCGCCCATAGTGACATGACATTAATCACAACCACAATGGCGACAATGACGACGACGACGACAATTGCTACTACTTACTCCTAATCGCGCTGACTCTCTATTCACAGGCCCGTGGCGCGCCCTGGCAACCAGCGAGGCCGCCCGCAACCAGATGCCTTCGTCTTCCCGCCCCAGACTCCCCCCGACAGCGCCACTCGCGACACGCTGCGCCCGCTGAGCGATGACCTCGACCATGGCTTCTACGGCTCTTCATCTCCCCAGTCGGAGCCCTCACCACCGCTACCAGGTCTGAGCGAAGACGAAGTCGCTGCCCACTACTCGCACCATTACCACCACAACTACAACCACCAAAACAACAGCCCTTACCACCCCCACTCCGCACACACGCGCTCCCATTCCTTCTCCATTGCCGACGACCATATCCCCGCTTCCCTCACCAACGAGCCAGGCACCTTCAAGGTCGTCATCGAACGCCCGGGGCATGTTCGGCCCAAGACGGCCGACACTTCCTCTTTCCCCATGCTGCAGGTGCCCATTCCGCATTACCGCTTGGGCACTCCGCGTTTCAGCACACGCGGGACAGTCGATTTGCGCAGCTCAATTTACACAGGAACCTCGGGCACCGAGGACTTTGCCAATTCCCTCCTCGTCACCCAGCACAGCGCCAGACAATCGTTCCTGTCGTCTCGCACTCGTTCAGATGCCTATTCGCCAGTACCCCATCGCTTTCGCGCTACCATGGACCGCCCGCCTATTCCCCTCTCAGGCCCATCTTCTGCTCGTGTATCACACTTTCCAATTGGTCCCCGCCTTTACGACGCGCTTACCCTGAACCCCGACGACAGGGCCGTGGTACGCTTCAATGCTAAGGGTGACATCCTTGCAGCCACGCCTTCCCGACTAGTCGCTCACATCACCTCGCCAAGTTTCCTCGATTACGAGTTGCTGTCCGATTTCTTTCTTACCTTCCGTGCCTTCCTGTGCTCCCGCGATCTAGTCGCATACCTCGTTGCCCGGTTGCGATGGGCTGTCGACCGTCAGGATGACTTTGGTCGCATTGTCCGCGTGCGCACATTCGTAGCTCTTCGTCACTGGATACTCAATTACTTTGTCGATGACTTCATGCCACTCTACCGCCTACGGGTCATTTTCTGCGACCTTGTCAACAGCCTGTACAGTGATCTGCGTGCCCGCAAAGACGGAGGCGGAGGAGATATTAACATTGTGGGCGAGCTGAAGAAGTGCTGGAGACGTACTTGTGCATTATATTGGGAAACCAATGACCCTGTGGGCCGCAATTATGCAGACGATCCATTACTTCCAGGTGGTACCGACGAGGGATCGCAAATGTTGTTTGAAGAACCCCCTGTCATCCAGCCCATGCCCAGTACACCTCCGCGAGCTGCTGTACGCGACACCAAGGAGACGATCGGATCAAACCCAAGCGATCACTTTGCTAGTCGGTACATGGACTGGGCGCAAAGATCTCGCCATACACCTCAAAACTCAATGAGCACTCCCTTTCTACCATCACAGGACAATGAAAGTGCTCAGGTGCCACTATCTCCCGCAAGTGAGCGGAGCATGCACGTTTTATCCTGCTCAATCCCAAAGCGGGGGGTAAACAAACACGACCAGAATGTCGAACTGCCTCTGTATCCACACCCTGTACCAGCAGTCAATCCTCCTCCTACTGCCACGGCTCGTTTAGCAGGCAGCCCGCAGCAACCAGTGTCTATGAAGAACAGCCAACGTCCAGCCAGAGCCCACAAGCGTAGCGGCAGTTTCTCTGACGCCCTCAGAGACAGCAGGGCCCCATTGTCCTTACCTAAAAATGCACCGGCTGATTACACCATTTCTGCTGTAGCCAACATGCCCGGCACTCTTGTGCGCGGCGGGCTCATCCAGCCAACCACTCCGTACTTCCAAGTCAAAACTCTACGAACCGCGCCATCTCGCCATTTCCATGAGTCCGAAGACCTCGACGTAAGCGAACTCCAAAGACAAGGACAGGCCAACTCACCAGGCATGAAGAAAATCTTGGGCAGTGTACGACGTGCTCTGAGCACTCGTCAGCAAGTGAGCGTAGGTTCGCATTTGAGCGGATCTTTGCAGCAGCGACAGCCACCTTATGGGCGATCCTCGAATCCAGGTGCCGCCCCAGCCGTCTCGATGTCAGGGGGAGTACAGAAACGACGTACTACTCGACCGCGGCCTCAGATGCGTGTCGATGTTCTAGCAGCTACAGTAGCTGAAAGTTTTCGAAGAGCGGTAGAAGAGCAACTGCAAAGCGAGGGGCAAGACCTCGATAACGGCGACGCTCCTAGTCTTAACGGTTTCGAATTTGAGTTTGATGGACGTGAAACTCCAACCCAGAACGACCATCAGCAGCCACACCGTAAACCAGACCCTCGCGTGCACAGCAACATCACTAGCGGCAGCAAATCGATTGTCATCATTGATGATACCGGGGCGCCACCTCTACCCACTACAGGCGCCTTGCCCACTGAACTCGACAAGGTAACGGCAAAGCTGGACAGTCACCAACGAGGCATATCAAATGATGCATCCCAAGCCGATGACGCCAACTCGATACAACACTCTCATCTTTATGATGATCCAGACCCCCACACTGCCACAGAAGAGTACCGCCGCTCACGTACTCCTACTAGACAGTCTAATGCGAGGGAGAGACGGTCCATGTCCGCAGGTCCAGAAGGGATGCATTCTTTCCGGCGCAAGGGCTCAGTCAAGAATTCGTTAGCACGTGCAGGCTCTCTTCGGCGCCATGCCTCTTACAACAGCGTGTTGAGTAGACGACGAGGTCCCGCAAGTGTGGCTACATTCCAGACCATGTCATCTGATAACGATCCCTTCTTTCTTGATCGTCAGCCGACAGTCGAAGCAGCTGTACCAACACGACAGCTTCGCCGACGACCAGGTGGCGACCTCCGTGCTGCGGACAATGTGCACGATCTCGAACAGGTACAGCGACCGTACTCTACCGGCTCCGTGTCAAATCACACACACTCAATCACTAATTCTGTCATCCTACGCGCTGACCGTTTTATCGATTCAGACCCTGAATTGTCTCATGAGGTTCAGGGACCACCCGAAGCGGAAACTCCAAGAAAGCCAATCTCCTTAGTAGATACACACTCATCCCAACCCAACCTCAGGCCGTCTTTTGAGGCCGAAGTAGCAAAACTTGCTGCCCTGCCCGATGATACCGACGATGAAGGTGGAGTCGAGTCAGCGTTAATGAAGTTGGAGGGGCGATACGAGAAGAAGTCGCCAAGTATACCCTCGCAAAGAACTACGATTGATTTCGCACAACATCACCGTGCAACGCAGAGCTTCGGTCAGAGTTCTCGTCTTGATACTTCCGAGCACGACAACCGCCTTGCAACTGATGACGTCTTCCATCGCCCGCTGGCTCCTCCTGAAACTGACGGTCAAGGCATGTATCGGCTATCGGCCGAAAACTTTAATGGTCGTGTGCCACCAGTCACCTCCGTTGGTGAATCAACCGACTCGTACTCCTCCATACCCCTTCTCGACCGACATCTTAGTGAGATGCCAAGTCTACAACGAGGACAAACGCTAGATTCGATCGCATCTTCGGCTAAACCTTCGCCTCTGCAAGTTGGCGCTTTTCCGTTGCAAGCTGCCCGGCCACCTGGTACGTCTTCGTCAATGAATTCATCTATTGAATACATCGAGGAGACGGACAGCATGAGGCGGATACCCGCTGGCGAAACCCTGCCTGCACATTCCTATGTCCGCGAATCTTTCCTGATGAATGACGATGAAGACCTCAGTGATGGTTTCTCCACATCTGCTGCACATTTTCTGGATGGTCAACAAGAAACTCCAGAAGGTGTGCCAGGCAACTTGCCAACCCACCCCATGCGCCATCCGCCTACGCCTCCTCCCACGGCTCCTCAGCTGCACGATTCTTTGCCCAATTCTACAGTGTTTGATGAAGGTCTCCCGACGCCTGGTCTTACACCCACAGTCTCACTTTCCAACCAACAAGGGAATCTACAGCCTGAGCGACCAGCCAGTTCTCCAGCTGAGCCACAAACCGTCCCTGCCGACCCTCCGGAACTAACCACTCATTTGCCTTTTGTCATGGCATACGACTCGGACCTTCTCGCACAGCAATTCACCATTGTCGAAAAGGATGCATTAGATGAGATTGACTGGAAAGAGCTTATCGAACTGCGTTGGAAGCAATCCTCACCACAGATCCGTGACTGGGTGCAATACCTACGAACCGAGGAAGCCAGGGGAGTTGACGTTGTTATTGCACGCTTCAATCTTGTTGTCAAGTGGGTTGTATCCGAGTGTTTGCTTACCGAAAACATCTACGAACGCGCCCAATGTATCACCAAGTTCATTCACATCGCCAACCACGCCAGACGATATCGCAATTACGCCACTATGTATCAAATCGCGATTGCCTTGATATCCAATGACATTTCGAGTCTCAAAAAGACCTGGGCTTTGGTCCCTGCGGCTGAGATGCTGGTTATGACCGAGCTGGAGGCTCTGGTCCAGCCCATGAAGAACTTCCATAACCTGCGACTCGAGATGGAGACAGCCTCTGTCGAGGATGGCTGCATTCCATTCATTGGTCAGTACGCTTATGATATTAATAGGATCAAAGCTAACTAACCATCAACAGGTGTTTACACTCGCGACCTCATCTACAACGCGCAAAAGCCCGCATTCATCGATGCACCGCCTGTCGACGGCGAACGCCTCGTCAACTTTGACCGTCATCACACGGCCGCCACTATTGTCAAGAACCTCCTGCGCCTACTCGAGGCCAGCTCCAAGTATACGTTCAAGGCCGAACCTCACATTCTCAGCAAATGTCTCTGGCTGGCTGCGCTCAGTGACGAAGAGATACATGAGCGCAGTCGCCAGTGCAAATGACTATAACCACTGAGATTATGCTTTTATGCATTCTCTTGTCATTCTCTTGTCATCCGCCTTTGAGTGGATCAAAACCTTAGTTACCGACTTTGCTTTTTACCTTGTCTCTTTGCTAATACCCATTCTGCGCACTATTGGCGCTGCATCAACCCGACACGATGTCATGACTCTATACTACCCACCTGTTGTTTTTATACCTTCACTCGGTCCTTTAGGATCACCACCGACTCAGCGCTTTCTACTCGTTAGATCTAATAGCTCACGCGTGGGGGAAGATAGCATTGTAATTTGGAGCGTTCAGTACTCAGTACAGTAATGGCAATGTACAGGAAGGCGTTTGGTAGCATAAACATATGTACAGACCAGAAGCACATACCGTCATCTGATATTCAATATTATATAATCATCACTTTGATGCTACATTCATACTCTACTGTAAGCCTGCATTTGATGACATCGGTAACAAGTGGCACATGATGTTACCCAATAGCCTCAATCTCGTAATCCAAGCAAACCGCATATTGGACTGGACGCCTAGTAGTGGGGCCAGCAAGGCTCACATGCGGTGCGGTCCTAGCTGCAGAGTGGAGACTGCTCCTGCTGGTCAGCCTTACTACCTGCGAAGGCGAAGGGGTCAGCCACAACTTCCACACAACATAACACAGTCATGCGCACACACAATGGCGACTGACAAGTGCTCCTACGATATCTGTGACACAGCCACTGTACTGTTCCGTTACAGAAGCCGCTCC
This sequence comes from Bipolaris victoriae FI3, assembly GCF_000527765.1. Taxonomy (NCBI): domain Eukaryota; kingdom Fungi; phylum Ascomycota; class Dothideomycetes; order Pleosporales; family Pleosporaceae; genus Bipolaris; species Bipolaris victoriae. The sequence goes on along the minus strand of NW_014575367.1, from coordinate 2,949 downwards.
ATGCCACCTTTGATGCTGTCCTCCCACTGCACTGCATCGTTGTCGTACAATCCACCTTTCGCTAGGGATCCTTGAATGAGGTCCAAGTAAGCCAAGCCGCTGCAACCTCAAGTGACCGACGGAAGCTTCTGGTACAGTATGTCCGAGTCGAGAGCTTTGGGCTCGAAGCCACCTTCCCCACCTTTGCCCTCGCGCATCGCTGTGCAGGATACATCGACAGACGAAGAACCGCTGCCGAGTCCTGAGCTGGACGATATGGATTGTAAGTTGTTCCAATAAGAGAAGTAGGGAAAACAGGAGTTTTCCAGTGTCTTTGCAAATCTGCTCGAAGATTTATTGGCCCTTGGTCACATCACAATGTTTTTCGGCTTAGGTGTTGTGCTTCTTCTCAGCACGAATCGCTGCTCAGACTGACTGCTGACCGTTGAAATAGTGCCACGAGCTTATACGTCTGCGCGCGAACCCGTCAACCTCGGAGATTCTCAAACACAGCCACAGGGAACTCGGAGAGCCACCTTTGGCCACCGCCGTAAGCACAGTCCCAACCTCGAATGGCGCCAACCGTGGACCAAGGATAGCTGGCAGCAAGGCCGCGTACTGCTCATAGATTACGTTGCCAAAGAACATTCAGATGGCAGAAGGAAAATCGTAGCTCAGGAATTCTGCGACATTGATAGCCTACGCCGCTTCTACCGTAAAGAGGATCTTGCCGGCCAGGCAGCTCTACGCGTCATCCACGTGCAAAATGCCAGTTGGGCGACGCGTTTCCTTCTCCGGAAGTTTAACATCGACGCCAATGATGATCTGATAGGCACAAATTTTGGACGCTGGGCGCGTTACGAGAAGCCACAGCAGCGTGGTGGTAAACCTGTGCTCAATGGCCGGACTTTTCGCACCTCACGTGACCCATGGCGAGGCATATCACGTGCTGCGTTTGGCGCTGATTATCTGAAGCCGTACGACAGGTATATACGCTTGCCTTTCCCCGGCAGCAACAAGTCTATTATGGAACTCAATCACTACGATGAGGAGGACCAGCCAAGATACGGCTTCGACGTTTATGTGCAACGGCTGAGTGTCTATGTCCAATTGAGTGACGGCACGCCCGGGCAGGCTGTCGACCCTGACATACCGAATCCATATGATGAAGAGGCATGGGACGAGTACATGCGGCTGAAGAAAAGCTATGGTAACGTTGATGCTAACGAACACCCGGATAAGTACATTCCCAAACTCAGATCCCTGGACAATGGGAATACGATTATCCTGTTTGAGAACTCGATCACTGGCTCCGTCAAAGATACTCTTGTTGGTGCAAGGCAAGAGATAGAATCGAGATGGAGACGTTTGTCTTTTTATCTGCCTACAGATAATGAGGAGAATTTGACGGCCGAGTGTATGGATTTCATACTGCAGGACATCTTCAAAGCGCTGTCGTATAATTGGCAAAAGTTTATGGGGTTGTGTGAAACCCATGTAGGGATTCTGGAAGACAAGAGTAAGTTTGGTTTTCTAGAAGTAAGCTCTGCTACTTTGTATTCGGCTTTACTAACAAGCTTTGTTTTCAGTTTACGAGAATCCTGCGGATGAGTCGCGAGCCCCTGAGCTCTGGAAAAACAGTGCGCAGTGGCTCAAAGTCGAGCGTCTGATATACATCCACCTTGACATCGTCAAGGAAATGGTCAGTCATTTGCATGACCTCTCTGGCACCAACCCCAAAGAATTACTTGGCCAGGCCTGGCTAGGCTCCATGCCAGAGGAGATTGAAAAGTTGACTGGGCGATGGGAAAGAGACATCATACTACCGACATCGTCTTTGTCGGATCTAATGTATAAGAGCGTCGGAATCAGAGATGCTCGGCACTCTCTCCAACTAGGGCTCAGCATGTGGCGCCTGAGCTGGATCACATTCATGTAAGTCTTGCACCCTCTCCATCCTTTGTCAAGTTCCCGATACTCACCACCTCATAGATTCCTCCCCCTCACCTTTACAGTTGGCTTTTTCGGTATGAACGTCTCAACCTTCGAGTCCATGCCCGACATAAAATGGTGGTTCGTCGTCTCCTTCCCCGTCCTCCTCACCGTCCTCATCCTCTGGTACGGCGTCAAGCACAGCCTCGCCAGCCAGCGCCAAAACCCCATTCGCCGCGGTGTCTACGAAGCCCTCTATCACGAACTCGCCACTGACCACTCAACCCTCTGGACCCGCCGCGGCCCACGCGACGATGTCGTGCCCGTGGGCTGGTGGGGCAGCGTAAAATGGCGCCTCATCACCCGCTGGTTCGGCAAAGACAAGACAAAGCTAGGCAAAGACTACGATCCCGCCAGCGAGGAATTTGGGGCCTGGTCCAGAACGAAACGTTGGCTTACGCGGCGTTGGCTCGATGAACTATCCGTTATGCCTCTCCCGCAGCATCCGCCACTCACCAACGCTCCTCATACCGCTCAACCCAACGTCCCACCGTCTTCGGACACAATGTCTTCCTACCCGCTTGACAAGGACTTGGGAGCTATAGGCGAGCTCCTCAGCATAGCCACGCCCGTTGCGCTGGCGGAACTGGATCCCACGGCTGCAAGTCGCCTACAAGGTAGAATCCCCATTGAGCGACTGCGCAGCTTGAGCCCGCCGGCTGTTTTAGGAAGTAGATCAAAGAGTAGGGAGAGTGCGGCGAGCAGTGATGGCGGGGTTATGGTGGAGGAAAAGAGCGAGCAGGCGGTTAGGGCGGATGTGGAAGCGGGAGTGGTGACGAGGTTGGATGAGAGGGAGTTGAGGCCGTGATGTGAGAGTGGGAAGATGGGGGGGTGCAAGTTAGAGCGCAGTAATGATTAACATGTGAGTATTGTTGATTCTGTATTCTTCAACAACTATAGTTGTAATCTAGTCTAGTATAACAGTATATCATAATCTCTACACATTCCTTTCCCATCTTTCTTCCCCCCCTCCCCCCC